>NC_140987.1:268772209-268804850 GCF_052327205.1 Somniosus microcephalus
TGAAATGAGGAAGACACAAGGGTGGATTTGTGGTAAGGGGAGGGCAGGAAAGCAAGAGGTGCATGCCAGAAGGAGATAACGTATAAGGATACAAGTATCTTGTCTCCTTTCTGCCCCGCCGCTATCCAAGGGCTCAGCCATGCCCCTGCGAAGAATGGCCTGCACCATCTCCTCCAAGGGGGTGAGGTGAGGCTAGGAATGGGAGATGTGCCTCGTGATTGGTACAGATTTTTGGTTGGTGAGTGGGGCGGTGGGGGGGGAGTCATGCATTGAGAAGTGTGGGAGCTAGTGATGCAGTTGGTAAGAGACAGCTTTTGAAGATGCATTCACTGACCTTGGCCAGTGGTCTGAGGTCATGAAGCTTCTTTGAGCACTGGAGCCAGGTGGTGCAGGCGACACTGGTGGCAGTGACGGCCTGGTGACGTGGTCCCAAATTGTTTTTTCTGGAGGCCTCCTGGCCCCTGTGGGTAGAGGACCTCTCTTGCAGTGTTGACCCCCTGCATAAAGCTGGAGTGCTGCATGCGACATTTTGGGTGCCTCGTCCTTGACTTGCTGAGCCATTTGCGTTAGTGCTGAAGCACTTTTCCCATTTTGTGACCTTCAGAAGTGAATTCAGCTTTAAGCGCTGAGGAATTCCATTTGGGACTTATTTATAATAGTAAATTGCTTATTGAAAGGCAGTAAGGGCTGAAAGGTACATTTTTTCACGACATTGTAATTTTTATTAGTTCTGAATGCATTGCCCTTTAATTCGTAGCCCCTTTAATTGCCCACAATGCCTTGCGAACTCCATAGCCTCGCTCCCACAGACTGTAAGAAGTAGCAACACTGACACGCTGGGGAACTTCGGGTTGGAGCCCTCCATTAACACCACCAGGGCGGTGCTGCACGGTAAGTTAGCGCTGTCCTACACATTGTCAACCCCCGGAGCAAATTTTTCAACGGTAGCGCTACAGCCATTTTCAGTGGCCATTAACTCGAGTTGCCAATGACGCCGCAATTCTCTTGCCGTACACAATTTTTTTTGCCCTAGTCTCTCCCCATTAAGAAAATATTCTGATTTGTCTTTCTTAGATCCAAAATGGATGACCTCACTTTGAACTGGCCTAAATTTACTGAAGACTGGCAAAAAACATTAAAAACTTGAAATCAATATATAAAGATACTAGCTGGAGTGCCCGGCGGTGCGAGGCTTTTTCGAGGGCATGTTGTTGTTGGAAGAGAGAGAGAGAGTGACTGGGGGGGGGTGGGGGGGGCAGGAGAGAGAGAGAGAGCGACTGCGGGGGGTGAAGAGAGAGAGCGACTGGGGGGGGAAGGGAGAGCGCAACTTGGGGGGGGGAAGAGAGAGCGCGACGGGGGGGGAAGAGAGAGCGCGACTGGGGGGGAAGAGAGAGCGCGACTGGGGGGAAGAGAGAGCGCGACTGGGGGGGAAGAGAGAGCGCGACTGGGGGGGAAGAGAGAGGCGCGACTGGGGGGGAAGAGAGAGCGCGACGGGGGGGGAAGAGAGAGCGCGACGGGGGGGGAAGAGAGAGCGCGACTGGGGGGGGGGAAGAGAGAGCGCGACTGGGGGGAAGAGAGAGCGCGACTGGGGGGGGAGAGAGAGCGCGACTTGAGGGGGGAAGCGAGAGCGCGACTGGGGGGGAAGAGAGAGCGCGACTGGGGGGGAAGAGAGAGCATGACTGGGGGGAAGAGAGAGAGCGACGGGGGTGGAAGAGAGAGAGCGACTGGGGGGGAAGAGAGAGAGCGACTGGGGGGAAAAGAGAGAGAGCGACTGGGGGGGAAGAGAGAGAGCGACTGGGGGGGAAGAGAGAGAGCGACTGGGGGGGAAGAGAGAGAGCGACTGGGGGGGAAGAGAGAGAGCGACTGGGGGGAAGAGAGAGAGCGACTGGGGGGGGAAGAGAGAGAGCGACTGGGGGGGAAGAGAGAGAGCGACTGGGGGGAAGAGAGAGAGCGACTGGGGGGGAGAGAGAGAGCGCGACTGGGGGGGAAGAGAGAGAGCGACTGGGGGGGAAGAGAGAGAGCGACTGGGGGGGAAGAGAGAGAGCGACTGGGGGGGAAGAGAGAGAGCGACTGGGGGGGAAGAGAGAGAGCGACTGGGGGGAAGAGAGAGAGCGACTGGGGGGGAAGAGAGAGAGCGACTGGGGGGGAAGAGAGAGCGACTGGGGGGAAGAGAGAGCGACTGGGGGGGAAGAGAGAGAGCGACTGGGGGGAAGAGAGAGCGACTGGGGGGGGAAGAGAGAGCGACTGGGGGGGAAGAGAGAGCGACTGGGGGGAAGAGAGAGAGCGACTGGGGGGGAAGAGAGAGCGACTGGGGGGGAAGAGAGAGCGACTGGGGGGGAAGAGAGAGAGCGACTGGGGGGAAGAGAGAGAGCGACTGGGGGGGGAAGAGAGAGAGCGACTGGGGGGGGAAGAGAGAGAGCGACTGGGGGGGAAGAGAGAGAGCGACTGGGGGGAAGAGAGAGCGACTGGGGGGGGAAGAGAGAGAGCGACTGGGGGGGGGAAGAGAGAGAGCGACTGGGGGGGGAAGAGAGAGAGCGACTGGGGGGGGAAGAGAGAGAGCGACTGGGGAAGAGAGAGCGACTGGGGGGGAAGAGAGAGAGCGACTGGGGGGGAAGAGAGAGAGCGACTGCGGGGGAAGAGAGAGAGCGACTGGGGGGGGAAGAGAGAGAGCGACTGGGGGGGGAAGAGAGAGAGGCGACTGGGGGGGGAAGAGAGAGACTGGGGGGGAAGAGAGAGCGACTGGGGGGAGAGAGAGGAGGCGTGGGGGGGAAGAGAGAGAGCGACTGGGGGGGAGAGAGAGAGGGGACTGGGGAGGGGCGACTGGGGGGAAGAGAGAGAGCGACTGGGGGGGAAGAGAGAGAGCGACTGGGGGGAAGAGAGAGAGCGACTGGGGGGAAGAGAGTAGAGCGACTGGGGGGGAGAGAGAGAGAGGGGCGGACTGGGGGGGGGCGAGAGCGATGGGTCGGGGAAGAGAGAGCGACTGGGGGGCGAAGAGAGAGAGCGACGGGGGGGAAGAGAGAGAGCGACTGGGGCGAAGAGAGAGCGACTGGGGGGCGAGAGAGAGAGCGACTGGGCCCACGACACCCCGACGGCAAGAGAGCGAGCGACTGGGGAAGAGAGAAGCGACCTGGGGAGGAAGAGAGAGACCTCTCCTCCCCTCCCCCTCTCTCCCCCCTCTCTCCTCTCTCTCCCCCCTCTCTCCTCTCCCTCCCCCCCTCTCCTCTCCCCTCCCCCCCCTCTCCTCTCCCTCCCCCCCTCTCCTCTCCCTCCCCCCCTCTCTCCCCCCTCTCTCTCCTCTCTCCCTCTCCCCCCTCTCTCCTCTCCCTCCCCCCCCTCTCTCCTCTCCTCCCCCCCCTCTCTCCTCTCCCCCCCCCTCTCCTCTCCCTCCCCCCTCCTCTCCCTCCCCCTCTCTCCTCCCTCCCTCCCCCCTCTCTCCTCTCCCTCCCCTCCCCCCCCTCCTCCTCTCCCTCCCTCCCCCCCCTCCTCTCCCTCCCTCCCCCTCTCTCCTCTCCCTCCCGCCCCCCCTCTCTCTCCTCTCCCTCCCTCCCCCCCTCTCTCTCCTCTCCCTCCCCCCCCTCTCCTCTCCCTCCCCCCCCCTCTCCTCTCATCTCCCTCCCTCTCTCTCTCCCTCCCTCTCCGCGGATCAGGGCCGGCCGATGCGCGGGCTAGCGCGTTGAGTCCGGCCGGACTCACCTTAGCTGCGGTCCGGGCCGAAATTGACGCGCGCAGCGCTGACTCCCGCCCTCCCGAGCTGGTTTCAAGACAACCGGCGGGCACCGTTGCCGGGGTAACCCTTCCCGCTCTCCAAGCCCCGCCCGAGATCCGCACTCCCGAGAGACCCCGCCCCCCCCCGCCCGAGCCGAGCGGGGAACAGAGAGAGATGCCGCGTGCTGTTTATGTCCCGTGACCCTCGTGGCTGACGCCCCTTGCCCCGGGTAACGTGACGACAGGAGGGGGGGGATCTTAGCAGAAGCCGTGGGACAATTACCTAGCTCGGGCGTGGCTGGGCAAGAAAGGCCCAGGCTTTGAGGCCTAGGTTATGAGGCCTTACAAAAACGCGGAAAGGTAGGAAAAAGAATCTTCAGGTTTACAAAAGAATTAAGTTTTTTAAAAACAATTTAATAAAAGCAAATTTTTTTGCTGGAAATGTAGGTTTGAAAAGGAAAAACACAGAAGCGGGAACAAGAATGGAATCAAGATGGCTGACACTCACCTCGTTTCAGAACGATAAGGCCCGCCCACACATGCACCGATTGGTCGACCGTCAGGTCACCGAAGCGTAGGATTGGTCAATCGTCCCGTCACTCGACCGGAGGAGGGCCCGCCCGCACGCGCCAGTAACCCGGCGTACGATTGGTCGACCTCGAGGTCACTCTATCGCTAATGAGATGCTAATGAGCGGAATGTTGAACGTTTTTTGGATACCGCGGGCGTGATTTTTGTCGGCCGAAACGTAAATATGCCTATGACCGGTCCGTAATCGTAAGCTTTCTTTTGACGTGACGCGCGTGTAGGTATGGTCTATAACTTTCGAACGTATAGAGAACGGACAGACAGACAGACAGAAGAGGTCTTATATATATATAGATAGATTAAAGTTTAAAAATATGTTGAAAAGGTTAAAAAAAACCTCAAAAGTAAAAATGCTTAACCTTCATCGACCTCAGCTAAAATCAAGATAGCAGTTCCAGACTCGGAAGATTTTCAGTGAGGGACTGCCTGAACACATCCTTAGACTGAGGACCCAGCAGCCAGATTGTGTAATTTTAGCCTGGCAAGGTTACACAGGCAAACGACACAAACAGATGCTCAATTGGTAGCACTCTAGCATCTGAGTCAGGTGGTTGCGGATTCAAGTTCTATTCCAGGCCTCAAGCACATATTCTAGGCTAACACGATAGCAAAATACTGCAGATGCTGGAAATCCAAAATAACAATAGAAAATGCTGGAAAAACTCAGCAGGCCAGCAACATCCGTGGAGAGAAAATAGAGTCAACATTTCGGGTCAAACCCTTTGTCAAGACTGGAAAAGCACAGGAAATGAAATAGGTTAAAAGGCCAGGCTGGAGAGAACAAAAGAGAAGTGAAGAGATATTAAGAGGTATTCAAAACGAGACGAGATGGTGATAGGACTAGTGGAGACAAAAGACGGCTCTAGATTAGGTGTGAAATGCGCTGGCAGAATGGGAGACAGCTGCCATGTGGGAGAGAGAGAAAAAAAAGGGGGGGAAAGGGTCTGGAATAGAACTTGAATCCGCAACCTCCTGACTCAGACGCTAGAGTGCTACCAATTGAGCCATTCTGTTTGTGTCATTTGCCTGTGTAACCTTGTCAGAAGATGATCGGAATCTTCTGATTAGGCACTTTACAGCCTTCTGGACTCAATATAGAGTTCAACAATTTCAGATCATAACCTCGGCCCCCATTACATTTTACTTATTTTTTATCCACACATTTGTTTTGGCCCTTTCCCCCCCCGCCCTTTTTTTCTCTCCCACATGGCAGCTATCTCCCACTCTGCCAGCGCATTTCACACTTCATCTAGAGCCGTCTTTTGTCTCCACTAGTCCTATCACCATCTCGTCTCATTTTGAATACCTCTTAATGTCTCTTCACTTCTCTTTTGTTCTCTCCCAGCCTGGCCTTTTAATCTATTTCATTTCCTGTGCTTTTCCAGTCTTGACAAAGGGTTTGACCCGAAACGTTGACTCTATTTTCTCTCCACGGATGTTGCCTGGCCTGCTGAGTTTTCCCAGCATTTTCTGTTGTTATTTCTAGGCTAGCACTTCAGTGCAACATTGAGCAAGTGCTGCATTGTTAAAGGGAATGTCTTTCAGACAACACCTGGTTGAGGCCCCTTTGCAAAATTGGTTTGCGACTGACAGCAGCATGGACGTGCATGTTGCTATCAGTATTCGCAGGTGCTTGACAGCCAAACCAGTGGTCCTTAAAGGGATCTCTGGATGTTATTAGCAGAAAGGTAAGTTTACACTTTTTCACTTACCTTACTGTGGAGCTGGGACGCTGCCGGCTACTTTTCATCTCTGTCCCCCAGACTCTCCTTATGACCTTAGCTGCCTCTGGTGGTGCAACTGGCACCTGTAGCTCATCATCAGTAATAAACAAATGAGGTCGGCAGACTAATTTTCTGTGTTCCTGCCACCGGCTTCTATAGTTGCGTGCAGCCTGTATAGCACTGGGATCACACGCTAATTCAAGCGCGATCAAATTCTAGGCCAAGGTATCAAACTGAATCCCATTCAGATAGATGTAGACTGATCCCATGGCACTATTTGTACAACAGGGAGCTCTCCTGGTATCCTGGCCAACATTCTTTCCTCAACTAACATCACTAAACACAGATGAAATTATCAGTCATTTAATTTGCTGTTTGTGGGATCTTGCTTCACACAAATTGGCTGCTGCAACAATGATTATGGCCGGAATTTTCCTGTTGCCGTGCGTGTGGGTTTGGAGGAAGGTCAGCTGTAAAAATAGCAAAATTAGGCAGCGCGTCAGAACCGCCGTCATCCTGACTCCTTGTGTCTTTAACTCGGGCGTGTTTGCCAGTGCGCCATGAACCCGATCGGGAGAGGCAGGTGACCTAATTAACTTCATTAAATGTTTGTAATCAGACCCTTAACAGGCATTTTAACTGCAGCCTCTGAATTTAACAGCATGAGCACGGGAAGCACGCAGCTTGGAAACCTCACCTGTGAAGGGGAGGCGGAAATACAGTGGCCATTGTGCTAGGGCAATAATTGACAGCTGGGAAAAGCAGATAAGTAGACACACCTCACACCTCATTAGTTGGAGCGTGGCAAAGGTTTTAAACTAGTAAAATGGGGGAGGGATCTACAAGAAACATAGCCAGCCTAATTATAAACAAAACAGGAAAAGAGAGCACAGGAAAGAATAAAGTAAGGGAGAACATTGATGGCAAGGGAATAAATAGAGTTATAGAACAGCAGTCTAAAAAGATGGTTAAACATAAAGTGAAGGAAATCCCATCAAAAATGAGTTAAACTGTCTGTTCAGCAATGCACAGAGTGTCTGTAATAAAACAGGGGAGCTGGAGGCAATCATGTGTTGCAAGGAACCAGACATAGTAGGGATTACTGAGACATGGCTACAGAAAAATCAGGACTGGGAATTAAACATTGCAGGGTATAACATATTTAGAAAAGATAGAGAGGGAAAAAGGGGAGGAGGAGAAGCTGTACTTATTAGGGATAACAATGGCATTATAAAAAAGTGACACAACTATTAGCAAGGCAAAAATAGAATGCATATGGATAGAGATAAAAGATAATAAAGGATCAATCACACTAATAGGTGTAGTCTACAGACTACCTAATAGTGGAAGGGAGGTGAAGGAAGAAATATGCAGACAAGTTAGGGAAATGAGTAAAAAACATAGAATAATAATCATGGGGGATTTCAACAACTCCGATATTAATTGGACAGAAGAGGTAGGTGAAGGGGCTAAGGGAATGGAGTTCCTAAAATGTCTACAGAACTCTTTTCTAACCCAATATTTAAAACGCCCAACAAGGGAGGATTCGCTATTGCATCTAGTAATGGGGAATGAACCAGAGCAGATAAGAGAAGTAAAAGTAGGGGAACATCTATGCAATAGTGACCATAATATAATACGCTTTAAGATGATAATTGAGAAGGACATAAGTATGATGAAAATTCGGGTAATAGATTGGAGAAAAGCTGATTTTGAGGGGCTGAGAATAGAACTTGGGAAAATAAAATGGGCAACAATATTGACAAACAACAATATAGAACAGCAATGGGAAACATTTAAAACAATGATCAACAGAGTGCAGGAAAAGTATATTCCGCTAAAAGGAAAGAACAAACAAAACACTACTGAGACTCCATGGATGTGTAATGAGAAAGGGCTAATCAATAATCTTGTGGTAAAGGGGCCTTTAGGGACAAGTGACCATAATATGATTGAATTTTACATTAAGTTTGAGAAAGATGTAGTCTAATCTGAAACTAAGGTCTTCAATCTAAACAGAGGAAACTACAAGGGTATGAGGGACAAGTTGGCCATGGTAGATTGGGAGACTACAAAAGGTATGAGGGTGGACATACAATGGCTAACATTCAAGGAAATAATGCATAATTTGCAACAAACATATATTCCTCTAGGGCATAAAAACCCAAAAGGAAAAGTGATCCAATCATGGCTAACAAAAGAAATTAAAGCTAGTATTAAATCAAAGGAGGAAGCTTTTAAAGTTGCCAGAAAAAGCAGTCAGCCTGAGCATTGGGATCTTTTTAGAAATCAGCAAAGGGGGACCAAGAAATTGATAAAGAAAGGGGAAATGGAATATGAGCACAAACTAGCGAAAAATATAAAAACGGATTGTGAAAAGGAAATGACTGGCAAAGGTAAATGTAGGTCCTTTACAGTCAGAGACGGGAGAATTTATAATGGGGAATGAGGAAATAGCAGGGAAATTAAATAAAGACTTTGGGCTCGATTTTCCAAGCCCCGAGGAGGCGGGTTTGGAGGCGGGAGTGGTGGGAAAATTGCAGAATCGGGGGGCAGGAACCCATCCCGCCCCCAACCCGCCTCCGTGCCAATGTCCCAGGAGGCGGGTACCTGACCAGTGCTGGGAGCCGCCTCCCCGAGGCGGGAAGGGGATTAGTGCCAATTAACTGCCTGTTAACAGGTAGTTAACAGGCAGCTTTTTGCCTAATCCCTGTTTTTAGCCCTGAAGTGTGGGCTGTCCGACAGCTCCGAACCACGCCAAGTTAGCGAGGTGGACCGTCGGTCTGCAGGGGTTGGAGGGGTCAAGATGTCGGTTGTGCAGGTGAGTGATGGGTGCATGTGTGCAGAGGCAAGTGTGTGAGGTAAGTGTAAAGTATTTTAATAAGTTTTACTTACCTTTACTTTCTCCTGCAGGCTTCCTTCCTTCAGTTCTCGGGAGTCCCTCACAGAAAGCAGAATGGCCGCTGAACTGTCAAAAGCTGCAGCCTCTGCTTTCTGGTCTGGAGAGCTCTCTAACTGAGTCTGTGGAGAAGGACTCAAGTTAGATGACAGATTGTCAGTGTTTGACAGCTTCACAGAGCTGTCAAACGCTGATTTTTCATCTGTCAAAAGCTCTTGACAGATGAAATGTCAATCACTGACGTCACCAGTAACCAGGTGTCCCTTAATTGGCCTGCTGAGCCCGCTGGGGGGGCTTAACAAGGTAAATCAAGGGAAAGTAGCATGGGTTGGCCACAAGTCGATGGAGGCGGGACTACCCAAAAAGTGAGAGTCCCGCCTTCAAAAGCTCCCCATTGGTTGTCGTCTTCCAAAATTCTATAGATTCTGGAATGGTTCCTGCAGATTGGAGGATAGCAAATGTAACCCTGCTATTTAAGAAAAGAGGGAGAGAGAAAACGGAGAACTACAGACCTCACATCAGTAGTTGGGAAAGTACTGGAATCTATTATAAAGGATGCAATAACTGGGCACTTAGAAACTAATAGTAAGATTGGGCAGAGTCAACATGGATTTATGAAAGGGAAATCCTGTTTGACAAACCTATTGAAGATCTTTGAGGATGTACCTAGTGGAGTAGACACAGGGGAACCAGCAGATGTGGTGTATCTGGATTTTCAGAAGACCTTCGATAAGGTCCCACAGAAAAGGTTGGTGAACAAAATTAGGGCACATGGAATTGGGGGTAATATACTAGCATGGATTGAGAATTGGTTAACAGACAGAAAACAAAGAGTAGGGATAAACGGGTCTTTTTCAGGATGGCAGGCTGTGACTACTGGGGTACCGCAAGGATCGGTGCTTGGGCCCCAGCTATTCACAATCTATATCAATGATTTGGATGAGGGGACTAAATGTAACATTTCCAAATTTGTTGACGATACAAAGCTAGGTGGCAGTGTCAGTTGTGAAGAGGATGTGAAGAGGCTTCAAGGGGATCTCAACAGGCTCAGTGAGTGGGCGAGAACATGGCAGATGGAATATAATGTGGATAAATGTGAAGTTATCCACTTTGGTAGAAAAAAAAGATTGGCAGAGTATTTCCTAAATGGTGAAAGATTGGGGAATGCAGATGCTCAAAGGGACCTGGGTGTCCTTGTACATGAGTCACTGAAAGTGAATGTGCAGGTGCAGCAAGCCATTAAGAAGGCAAATGGTATGCTGGCCTTCATTACAAGAGGATTTGCGTACAGGAGTAAAGAAGTCTTACTCCAATTATATAAGCCATGGTGTGGAGATGCCGGAGTTGGACTGGGGTGGACAAATGTAAGAAGTCACACAACACCAGGTTATAGTCCAACAGCTTTATTTGAAATCACAAGCTTTCGGAGCGCTGCTCCTTCATCAGGTGAAGTGGAGAAATGCATAAAGACACAGCTTATATAGTCAGAGAATAATGTCAGATGTTTACAGGTAATCTTTCCAACTGCCATTTATCACACCTCGGCAGAGAGATAATCACAGCAATCAAAGGTGTGAATGGTGTCCAAACAGGTCAGTCAGGAAAACATTACATCAAAGAACAATGAGGTGGGGTCACAAGGGGTCAAATATTGCAGATGCTGGGGTCTGTATGAAAAACAAAAAAACAGACAAAAAACATTTTTTTTGCTGGAAATCACAGCAGGTCCGGCCGCATCTGTATAGAGAGAACAAGCCAATGTCGACTCGAGTCTGGATGACCCTGCGTCAGGTGGGGTTACATGTAGCGTGACATGAACCCAAGATCTCGGTTGAGGCCGTCCTCATGGGTGCGGAACTGCCTCCCAAAGATACACAAAGCCAACACACCCGGACATCCTATTTCATCAGGCAATGGAACCCTGTGTGAGAACCTCTCTGGATATGTCGAGGGCATCCTGAAACCCATCGTACAGGGAACCCCCAGCTTCTGTCGCGACACTACAGACTTCTTACAGAAACTCAGCACCCACGGACCAGTTGAACCAGGAACACTCCTCGCCACGATGGACGTCTTGGCACTCTACACCAGTATCCCCCACGATGACGGCATCGCTGCGACAGCCTCAGTACTCAACACCAACAACAGCCAATCTCCAGACGCCATCCTACAACTCATCCGCTTCATCCTTGACCACAATGTCTTCACCTTCGACAACCAGTTCTTTACCCAAACACACGGAACAGCCATGGGGACCAAATTCGCACCCCAATACGCAAACATCTTCATGCACAAGTTCGAGCAAGACTTCTTCGCTGCACAGGATCGCCAACCAACGCTATACACCAGATACATCGATGACATTTTCTTCCTATGGACCCACGGCGAAGAATCACTGAAAAGACTACACGATAACATCAACAAGTTCCATCCCACCATCAAACTCACCATGGACTACTCCTCAGAATCGGTTTCATTCCTGGACACACGAATCTCCATCAAAGACGGACACCTCAGCACTTCACTCTACCGCAAGCCCACGGACAACCTCACGATGCTTCACTTCTCCAGCTTCCACCCTAACCACGTTAAAGAAGCCATCCCCTATGGACAAGCCCTGCGAATACACAGGATCTGCTCAGACGAGAAGGAACGCGATGGACACCTACAGACACTGAAAGACGCCCTTGTAAGAACGGGATATGACACTCGACTCGTTGATCGACAGTTCCGACGGGCCACAGCGAAAAATCGCATAGACCTCCTCAGAAGACAAACACGGGACACGACCAACAGAGTACCCTTCGTCGTCCAGTACTTCCCCGGAGCGGAGAAACTACGCCATGTTCTTCGCAGCCTTCAACATGTCATCGATGACGACGAACACCTCACTAAGGCCATCCCCACGCCTCCACTACTCGCCATCAAACAGCCGCCTAACCTCAAACAGACCATCGTTCGCAGCAAATTACCCAGCTTTCAGGAGAACAGCGACTACGATACCACACAACCCTGCCACAGCAACCTCTGCATGACATGCCAGATCATCAACACAGATACCATCATCACACGTGAGGACACCACCCACCAGGTACATGGTACATACTCATGTGACTCGGCCAACGTTGTCTACCTCATACGTTGCAGGAAAGGATGCCCCGGAGCATGGTACATCGGCGAGTCCATGCAGACACTGCGACAACGGATGAACGGACACCGCGCAACAATCACCAGGCAGGAGTGTTCCCTCCCAGTCGGGGAACACTTCAGCAGTCAAGGACATTCAGCCTCCGATCTTCGGGTAAGCATTCTCCAAGGCGGCCTTCGAGACACACAACGCAAAATCGTCGAGCAGAAACTGATAGCCAAGTTCTGCACCCATGAGGATGGCCTCAATTGAGATCTTGGGTTCATGTCACGCTACATGTAACCCCACCTGACGCAGGGTCATCCAGACTCGAGTCGACATTGGCTTGTTCTCTCTATACAGATGCGGCCGGACCTGCTGTGATTTCCAGCAAAAAAAATGTTTTTTGTCTGTTTTTTTGTTTTTCATACAGACCCCAGCATCTGCAATATTTGACCCCTTGTGACCCCACCTCATTGTTCTTTGATGTAATGTTTTCCTGACTGACCTGTTTGGACACCATTCACACCTTTGATTGCTGTGATTATCTCTCTGCCGAGGTGTGATAAATGGCAGTTGGAAAGATTACCTGTAAACATCTGACATTATTCTCTGACTATATAAGCTGTGTCTTTATGCATTTCTCCACTTCACCTGACGAAGGAGCAGCGCTCCGAAAGCTTGTGATTTCAAATAAAGCTGTTGGACTATAACCTGCTGTTGTGTGACTTCTTACATTTGTCCAATTATATAAGGCCTTGGTGAGACCACATCTGGAGTACTGTGTACAATTTTGGTCTCCTTACCTAAGGAAGGATATACTTGCCATAGAGGGAGTGCAACGAAGGTTCACAAGATTGATTCCTGGGATGGCGGAACTGCCGTATGAGAAGTGATTGAGTAAACTAGGCCTGTATTCTCTTGAATTCAGAAGAATGAGGGGATCTCATTGAAGCATACAAAATTATTACAGGGCTTGATAGGGTGGATGCTGGGAGAATGTTTTCCCTTGGCTGAGGAGCCTAGAACCAGGGGCCACAGCCTCAGGTGCGGCATCGGCAGCGGCGGGAGGAATCTCGGAGCGGCAGAGCGACTACAAAAGGCCCCAGAGGCTCAGGTAGGCCTCAGTGCGGCATCGGCAGCGGCAGGAAGAATCTCGGAGCGGCAGAGCGACTACAAAAGGCCCCAGAGGCTCAGGTAGGCCTCAGTGCGGCATCAGCAGCAGCGGGAGGAATCTCGGAGCGGCAGAGCGACTACAAAAGGCCCCAGAGGCTCAGGTAGGCCTCACCAATCTCCAATCTCAGGGAAGGAGAGATGTAAAAAGTATTTGAGGTGTGACGTCACCACAAAACAGGTAGGTGATTGGTTGGAGTATTTCTCTATCTTTTAAAACTTTAAGTCTGTGGTTTATAGTTTTTAAGGTCTCTGTGGTGTAGCGGGGACAGTTTGTAAACCAGGGCCCTTAAATATATAATTTAACTGTAGTGAAATTGGTGGGATTCATTTAATTTTAATTAATTAGTTAAAGGGTAAGTCATGGCAGGACAGCCCAGCCCCGTAGTGTGCTCCTCCTGCTCTATGTGGGAAATCAGGGACGCTTCCTGCGTCCCTGACAACCATGTGTGCGGGAAGTGTGTCCAGCTGCAGCTACTGACAGACCGCATTGCGGCACTGGAGCTGCGGATGGATTCATTTTGGAGCATTCGCGATGCTGAGGACGTCGTGAATATCACATATAGCGAGTTGGTCACACCGCAGGTAAAGGGTGTACAGGCAGGAAGGGAATGGGTGACCAGCAGGCAGAGTAAGAGGTGCAGGCAGGTGGTGCAGGAATCCCCTGCGGCCATCCCCCTCTCCAACAGATATACCACTTTAAATACTGTTGGGCGGGATGACTCATCAGGGGAAGGCAGCAGCAGCCAACTTCCTGACACCATGGGTGGCTCTGCTGCACAGGCTGGGAGGAAAAAGAGTGGAAGAGCTATAGTGATAGGGGACTCAATTGTAAGGGGAATAGATAGGCGTTTTTGCGGCCGCAATCAAGACTCCAGGATGGTGTGTTGCCTCCCTGGTGCAAGGGTCAAGGATGTCTCGGAGCGGCTGCAGAACATTTTGGAGGGGGAGGACGAGCAGCCAGTTGTCGTGGTGCACATAGGCACCAACGATATAGGTAAAAAACGGGATGAGATCCTAAAAGCAGAATATAGGGAGTTAGGAGGTTAGTTAAATAATAGGACCTCAAAGGTAGTAATCTCAGGATTGCTACCAGTGCCACGTGCTAGTCAGAGTAGAAATAGGAGGATATTTCAAATGAATACGTGGCTAGAGGAATGGTGCAAGGGGGAGGGATTCAAATTCCTTGGACATTGGAACCGGTTCTGGGAGAGGTGGGACCAGTACAAACGGGACGGTTTGCATCTGGGCAGGGCCGGGACCGATGTCCTAGGGGGAGTGCTGCTAGTGCTGTTGGGGAGGGTTTAACCTAAAGTGGCAGGGGGTTGGGAACCTGGGCAGGGAGACAGATGAAAGGGAAACAAGGAAAAAAGCAAAAGACAGGAAGGAGAAAAACAAAATTAGAAGGCAAAGAACTCAACGGTTTAAATCAAACATGGTCACAGTAAATAATAATTCATGTAGGTCTGAGAGCGTTAAAAAAACAAGCCTGAAGGCTTTGGGCTAAAAATTCAGTTTGGGGCGCCCAGCTCACCTGGGCGCCGGAATTACCGCTGCGCGCGGAGCCACTTGCGCCAGCGGGATATTCAGTTTCAGCGCCCCAAGTGGAAGCCGGCCGCTATACAAGGGTTTCGGCGCCCCGCTTGGGGCGCTGAAACTGAATATCGGCGCGCAAAGTGCCGCAGCGCTACCCGCTGCGGCACGGCAGGCTGCGGTACTGCAGGCCTTCCTCCCACTGTTAAGGGGGAGGTGCCTGCAACAGCGCGATCCCCGCTCGCGAGTGCCGGCAAATGAGCCCGGCACCAAGGAGAAGTGCCGGGCTCTCGGGAAACAGCCGGCAATGCCGTGCGGGGGGGGGGTGTAGGAGGCCGGGGACGGAGGTGCGGGCAGGCGGCCGCCGAAAAAGCGGCCGGCCGCACCTCCACCTTAACTCACCCCACTACCGCCACAGGTAGGCCCCTGTGTACTGGTCGCTGTTTGCGGCCGGCGCGGAGGAGGCGGGAGCGACCAAATATGGACAGCGGGGCGATAGCGGGGCGTTGCGCACACAGATGATGTCATCAGTGGCGGCGCAGCGCTACAGGCTAACGCCGCCATTAGCGCCCCGCTAAATATCGCGGTAGGTGTGGCCAGTGGCGCAAAAGCCCTCTTTGGGCGCAAACTGGTGGCGCAGGCCACTGAATTTCTAGGCCTTTGTGTCTTAATGCAAGGAGCATTCGGAACAAGGTGGATGAATTAGCTGCGCAAATAGAGGTAAACGAATATGATTTGATTGGGATTACAGAAACATGGCTCCAGGATGGCCAAGGCTGGGAACTCAACATCCAGGGGTATTCAATATTTAGGAAGGGTAGGCAAAAAAGAAAGGGAGGTGGGGTAGCATTGCTGGTTAAAGAGGGGATTAACACAATTGAAAGGAAGGATATTAACTCTGATGATGCGGAATCTGTATGGGTAGAACTGAGAAATATCAAGGGGCAAAAAACGTTAGTGGGAGTGGTATATAGACCTCCAAACAGTAATACGGAGGTTGGGGATGGCATTAAACGGGAAATTAGAGACGCGTGCAATAAGGGCACAGCAGTCATCATGGGTGACTTTAATTTACATATAGATTGGGCGAACCAAATTAGTAAAAATACTGTGGAGGAGGAATTCCTAGAATGTTTATGGGATGGTTTTCTGGAACAATATGTCGAGGAACCAACCAGAGATCAGGCCATCTTAGACTGGGTATTATGTCATGAGAGAGGATTAATTAGCAATCTTGTTGTACGAGGCCCCTTGGGTCAGAGCGATCATAATATGATAGAATTCTTCATTAGGATGGAGAATGAAGGAGTTGACTCGGAGACTAGGGTCCTGAATTTAAATAAAGGAAACTACGATGGTATGAGGTGCGAATGGGGTAGGATTGATTGGGGAATGTCACTCAAAGGGTTGACGGTGGATAGTCAATGGCAAACATTTAAAGACCGCATGGATGAACTACAGAAGTTGTTCATCCCAGTTTGGGATAAGAATAAAACAAAAAGGGTGACTCAACCGTGGCTAACAAGGGAAATTAGGGATAGCATAAGATCCAAGGAGAGGGCATATAAATTGGCCAGAAAAAGCAGTAACCCTGAGGATTGGGAACAGTTTAGGATTCAACAAAGGAGGACAAAGGGATTAATTAAGAAGGGGAAAGTAGAATATGAAAGTAAGCTTGCAGGGAACATAGAAACTGAGTGTAAGAGCTTTTATAGATATGTGAAGTGAAAAAGATTAGTGAACTCAAGTGTAGGTCCCTTGCAGTCAGAAGCAGGGGAAGTTATAATGGGGAACAAAGAAATGGCAGACCAATTAAATGCATATTTTGGTTCTGTCTTCACAAAGGAGGACACAAATAACCTCCCAGAGATGTTGGAGAGCATAGGGTCTGATGAGAGGGAGGAACTGAAACAAATCAATATTTGTAAGGAAATGGTGTTGGGGAAATTGATGGGATTGAAGGCCGATAAATCCCCAGGGCCTGATAATCTACATCCTAGGGTACTTAAGGAAGTGGCCCTAGAAATAGTAGATGCATTGCTGATCATCTTCCAAAATTCGCTGGAATCTGGAACTGTACCCACGGATTGGAGGGTAGCTAATGTTACCCCACTATTCAAAAAGGGTGGTAGAGAGAAAGCGGGGAATTACAGACCGGTAAGCCTGACATCGGTAGTGGGGAAAATGCTAGAGTCCATTATAAAGGATGTAATAGCTGAGCACTTGAAAAACAGTGACAGGATCGGACAAAGTCAACATGGATTTACAAAAGTTAAATCTTGCTTGACTAATCTACTGGAATTTTTTGAGGATGTAACTGGGAAAATAGATAAGGGAGAACCAGTAGGTGTGGTGTATTTGGACTTTCCAAAGGCTTTCGATAAGGTCCCGCATAAGAGATTAGCGTGTAAAGTTAAGGCACATGGGATTGGGGGCAAGGTATTGACTTGGATAGAGAACTGGTTGGCGGACAGAAAGCAGAGAGTAGGAATTAACGGGTCTTTTTCCGAGTGGCAGGCAGTGACTAGTGGGGTACCGCAGGGATCAGTCCTTGGACCCCAGCTATTCACAATATACATTAATGATCTAGATAAGGGAACTAGATGTAATATCTCCAAGTTTGCAGATGACACAAAGCTGGGTGGGCGTGTGTGCTGCGAGGAGGATACTGAGAAACTCCAGGATGATTGGGACAGGTTGGGTGATTGGGCAGTATAACGTGGATAAATGCGAGGTTATCCACTTTGGTGTCAAAAACAGAAAGGCAGTCTATTATCTGAATGGCAATAGATTGGGAGAAGGGGAAGTGCAACGAGACCTGGGTGTCCTTGTGCACCAGTCGCTGAAGGTAAGCATGCAGGTGCAGCAGGCGGTGAAGAAGGCAAATGGTATGTTGGCCTTCATAGCAAAAGGGTTTGAGTACAGGAGCAAGGATGTCCTGCTGCAGTTGTACAGGGCCTTGGTGAGACCACACCTTGAGTACTATGTGCAGTTTTGGTCACCTTATCTGAGGAAGGATGTTCTTGCCATGGAAGGAGTTCAGCGAAGATTCACAAGGCTGATCCCTGGGATGGCAGGAATGACGTATGAGGAGAGATTGGGTCGATTGGGCTTATACTCGCTGGAGTTTAGAAGAATGAGAGGGGATCTCATCGAAACTTTAAAAATTCTGACAGGTCTGGACAAACTAGATGCAGGTAGAATGTTCCCGATGGTCGGAGAGTCCAGAACCAGGGGTCATAGTCTAAGGATAAGGGGTAAGCCATTTAGGACAGAGATGAGGAAGAATTTCTTCACCCAGAGAGTGGTGAACCTGTGGAATTCTCTACCACAGAAGGCGGTTGAGGCCAAGTCTTTAAATATATTCAAGAAGGAGTTAGATATATTTCTTAGAGCTAAAGGTATCAAGGGATATGGGGAGAAGGCAGGTACGGGGTACTGAGTTTGGATGATCAGCCATGATCTCATCGAATGGCGGAGCAGGCTCGAGGGGCCGAATGGCCTACTCCTGCTCCTATCTTCTATGTTTCTATGTTTCTATGGTAGGCCATTCAGGACTGAGATGAGACGAAATTTCTTCACACAGAGGGTGGTGAATCTTTGGAATTCTCTACCCCAGAGGGCTGTGGTAGCTCAGTCATTGGGTATATTCAAAACAGAAGTCGATAGATTTCTGACTAGTAAAGGCATCAAGGGATATGGCGATAGGGCCGGTGAATGGAGTTGAGGCAGAAGATCAGCCATGATCTCATTGAATGGCGGAGCAGGCTCAAAGGGCCGAATGGCCTACTCCTGCTACTATTTCTTATATTCTTATGAATAAAGCCATAAGGGAACAATTGAGGGTAAAGAAAGAGGCATACATTAAGTACAGTAGTGGAGTGCATGATAAGGGAGAATATGAAGAGATTAGGAGAGAAGTCAAAAAAACAATTAGGAAGGCAAAGAGGAACTATGAAATTAAATTATCAAGGAATATAAAACAAAATTGTAAAATATTTTACAGGCACAACAATAAAAAAGGAAACAAAAAGTAAATACTGCAGATGCTGGAAATCTGAAATAAAAACAGAAAATGCTGACGATGCTCAGCAGGTCAGGCAGCATCTGTGAAGAGAGATTCAGAGTTAACATTTCAGGTCGGTGACCTTTCGTCAGAACTGGAAACAAGCAGGAAATGGAACAGATTTTTAAGCAAGTTTAGGGGCTGGGAAAGGGGGGAGGGGATGAAAGAACAAAAGGGAAGGTCTGTGATAGGAAAGAAGGCAGGAGAAGTTAAGAGACATTAAGAGATATTCAAGGCAAAAGGAGATGGTAATGGGACAGGTTAAGAAACAAAGGATGGCTCAGATGAAGTAAATTGCACTGGCAGAATGAAAGACAGCTGCCATGTGGGAGAGGAGAACAGACGGCACAAACAAAAAGTGTGGATAAAAAATATATATATGATAGGGGCCAGGTTATGATCTGAAATTGTTGAACTCTATGTTGAGTCCAGAGGCTGTAAAGTGCCTAATCGAAAGATGAGGTGCTGTTCCTCGAGCTTACGCTGAGCTTCCGTGGAACAATGCAAGAGGCCGAGGACGGTGAGGTCTGAGTGGGAGTGGAGCGGTGAATTAAAGTGACAGGCGAATATTAAATATAAAAAGAAAGGTTCGGATGGGAATAGAGCCATTCAGAGATAGATAGGACAATACCACAGGTAACGATAGAAAGATGGCAGAAAAATTAAATCATTATTTTGCTTCAGTATTTACAAGAGAGATAGAGCAGGTGGACATGACATTGGATGATGAGATTAGTAATGAGATAAATGCATTTAAAATAAAAAGAGGGGATATATTAAATAAACTAATCAAACTCAAAGAGGATAAAACCCCTGGTCCGGATGGATTGCATCCATGCATTTTAAAAGAATTTAGGGAATAGATAGCAGAGGCATTACTACACATACTTAATAATTCATTAGAAAAAGGTGTAATGCCAGAGGACTGGCAGATAGCTAACGTAATACCTATATTTAAGAAGGGGGATAGAACATGTCCAGGGAATTATAGACCACTCAGCTTAACATTGGTGGTAGGAAAAATAATGGAATCCCTACTAAAGGAGAAAATAGAAGAACATCGAGAAGCCAAAACCATAGTAATGAATAGTCAGCATGGATTTCAAAAGGGAAAGTCTTGCTTTACCAACCTTATTGAATTTTTTGAAGAGGTAACAAAGATAGTAGACAATGGTAATGCAGTAGATGTAATTTATCTGGATTTTCAAAAGGCCTTTGATAAGGTACCCCATAATAGACTGATGAACAAGGTCAGAGAATGCAGAGTCAGGGGACACGTAGCAGAATGGATAGCTAGCTGGCTTCAAGACAGAAAGCAGAGAGTAGGGGTAAAAGGTAGCTAGTCACAGTGGCAAAAGGTGGGTAGTGGTGTTCCATAAGGATCAGTGCTGGGACCACTGTTGTTCACAATTTATATTAATGATTTAGACTTTGGAATCAAAAACACAATTTCTAAATTTGCGGATGGCACCAAATTGGGGGGGGGGGGCGGATAGTCAATACTGAGGAGGACTGCAACAAATTACAGGAGGACATTAATAAACTTGCAGAATGGGCATATAATTTGCAAATTAAGTTCAACACAGATAAATGTGAGGTATTACATTTTGGTAGGAAGAATAGGGAGGTCACTTATTACTTGGAGGGTGCAAGTCTAGGTAGGGTAGAGGAACAAAGGGATTACAGAGTACAAATACACAAATCACTAAAAGTTGTGACACAGTTTAGCAAAGCCATAAAACAAAAGCAAACCAAGCACTAGGATTTATTTCTAGAGGTATAGAATTGAAAAGTAGGGAAGTTATGCTAAACCTGTATCGACCTTTGGTTAGACCACACTTAGACTACTGCATACAGTTCTGGTTGCCATAGTATAAGAAGGATATAGAGGCACTAGAGAGGGTGCAGAGAAGATTTACAAGGATGTTACCAGAAATGCAAGAGTATACCTATCAGGAAAGGATGAACAGGCTGGGTCTCTTTCCTCTTGAAAAACGAATGCTGAGGGTTGACCTAATAGAGGTCTTTAAAATTATGAAATGTTTTGCTAGATTGGATACAGAGAGCATGTTTCCACTTGTGGGGAAGAGCATAACTAGAGGCCATCAATATAAGATCGTCACCAAGAAATCCAATAGGGAAGTCAGAAGAAACTTCTTTACCACAGGGAGTGGTGAGAATGTGGAACTCGGTACCACAGGGAGTGGTTGAAGCGAAAAGTATAGATGCATTTAAGGGGAGGCTAGACAAGCATATGAGGGAGAAGGGAATAGAGGGTTATGGTGATAGAGTTTGATGAGGAAAGACGGGAGGAGGCTCAAGTGGGGCATAAACTCCGGCATGGACTGGTTGGGCCGAATGGCCTGATTCTGTGCCGTATATCCTATATAATGCCTAAGGGAAAAGCTGTTGATGACTCCATTCTGTGCACAGATTTTGGTTTCTGGAGTTTGCAGGTAATTTCTGCAACCTCGGAAGCCACTCTCACCACATTGCTACTCAGTATTAGAACAGTGCGAGATTGGCCCTCTGATTGCTACTTCACCTGCCATCTACTACATCAGCATGGGTGCCGCTTATACAGTCTCACCTTGGTCCTCAGAATCGGACCAAGATGAGCATCACCACCAACAACACCAGCCACATCAGCAGCAACAGCAGCAACCACAACAATAGCCTTCTCCTCAATGACCTGATGCTCTGCAGGAGAGAGGAGGGCACCACAAGATTGCAGCGCGCTGGAGGCAATACCCCAATACATGGTATACGTGCAAAGGATGAGCTTCCTCAACATGACTGAGTAGCAGTGCTTCAGGAGGCTCAGGCTATCGCGCCAGGTTGTCGCAGACATTTGTAGCTTGCTGGAACAAGACCTGTTGCCCAGAGGTCCTGGTGGACACTCCTTGCCAGTGGCTGTCAAAGTCACCACCGCCCTCAACTTCTTCGCCTCAGGTTCCTTCCAGGGATCTACAGCAGACATTTGCGGGATCTCCCAGTCGGCTGCCCACAGATGCATCACACAGTTTCACCGATGCCATGTTTCACAAGGCAGCCAATTATATCAACTTTGCCACTGATGAAGCCAGTGTTACTGTGCGGGTGCTCAGCTTTACAGCTCTAGACCCGAAAGTGCTGCAAAGAAAAACATTCATGTGTCCAATCAAAACAACTGAAACATAGCACTAACATTTGCTGATATACCCATGTGCTTACCCTTGCGCATCTACTTTTGTGTCATTTTTTGTTTGCAAGTGCTTCTATGAGGCACAACGCCTGTGGCTTCAGCAGAGGTAGTTGCAGGTTGCTCACTTCCCTGCCTGCGGCTGCATAGACACTTTTGGCAGACATACTCTGGGTTTTGGAGCCTGTGATGGCCCCGCCAATGTCTGCTCCTCCTGCGACTGTGCAGGGGCAGGAATATAGGAACATAGGAACAGTAGTAGGCCATTGAGCCCCTCAAGCCTGTTCCGCCATTCAATGAAATCATGGCTGATCTGTGACCTAACTTCATATGCCCACCTTTGGCCCATATACCTTAATACCTTTGGTTAACAAAAAGCTAAAAGTTAACAAAATGTTTCCTCGGGATGTGAGGACACATCTAGGGCTCTGAATGAGGGGGAGGCAACGGGGCAGAAGTGTGAGGGCTTTGAGAAGAGCCCCCACTTCCATGTCCCCTCTCACCATCATCATTCTCATGGGCCACCCACAGTTCCCTGCTAGCAAGGAGCTGGAGAGCACCTTGCTGCACAGCATTGGGGCGATGAAGGCCCAAGTCTACATTTACATCCCTCCTTGAGAGGAGGTCTATGAGCACCTGCCATCTGTTGTCCACAGCTAGCATGTGCTCATGTGAGTGGCGCATTTGTTGCTCCATGTAGGTGGCCATCCTTTCCAGGGAAGAGCACATCGTCGCCATCGGCTGCGACATGGTGGTGCTCATGTTGGAGATGGACTCCTCCATTCTCTGAACATATGCAGACATCATGGCTGCAAAAGATGCCAGAGTCTCATGCAATTGCTGCCCCTCCAAGATCACCCTCTTTCTCGATGACTCCCCGAGACTGAGTGTCTACATGCAGCTCAGCAGAGTTGGGAGCATCTTGCGCCCTCTGACAAGGAGTTGCCACTGCTGCCCCTGTCAACACCATCTGCTGTTGTTCACTTGTGAATTGTGAGACACCGGGTGACTACTCTATGGCGCAAAGGACCCACCGAGGTGTGCTTATCTGCGTTGGTGCTGTGTGTGCTTCGGTCTGGTGATGCTGCACCCTCAGAGGCTGGAGGTTGCTCTGAGGAGTCGTCTTCCTCCTCCGGCTGGACAGTGGGTTGGTGGGGGGGCAGTTGATGGACCTGTGGGAGAGTAAAGAGATGAATTAGAAGTGTTATAATAACAATGGGTAACGTTACCATTATGCACATGATGACATTTCACTGGTTGCTGACATGAGTTACCATATGGGTGACTGTTGTATGCCATGTGGCTTTATGAGATGTGATTCTGTCACCAGGAAGTGCCCCTCTCTCCGCCACCCACCTCCAACGTCTCTCGAGCTCCTGAAATTTCCAGAGCCGCCTCCTCTGCTGCTGTGAGGTGTGCAGTCACTGGAGGGCCAACTCCGGTTCCTCTCCCTCTCCCTGTTGTTGTGCGCTCTCTTCTCCTGCAAGGAGGGAAAGAAGAGAAGTTTAAGTGAGAGTGATGGAATGAGTGTAAGGAATGGATGGCTTACTTCTGTAGAGGATGACTATGAGGGCCAAATGGCCTGCTTCTGTGGTGTTACTTGTTATGATTGCATTAGGATGAGGGTGAGTGTGAGGGGTGGTTAATCAGATGGGGATGTATGTACATAGAGAGGGATGGGTGGACGTGCAAGTTATGTTGGTGTAAGGAATGATGTGCAGGAGGCTTGGGAAGGCAGAGTGATGGGGATGTGTTGACAGGCACTACAGAATGAGGGCGAGTGTGGCATTGCACTCACCTTTCCTGACCTCATGAGATCATTGAAACGCTTCCTGCACTGTATCCAGGTCCTCCTGACCACATACCTGCTGCTGACCTCCTCAGCAATATCCAGCCTGGCTCTCTTTGTTGCTTGTGGAAGTCTCCTTTTCCTGCATGCTCTGACAGTCTCCACAAGATTATGCAAGGAAGAATTTGAGAACCGGGGTGCAGCCCTCTGCCTTTCACTACCCATGTTTCAAAAGTTTTAGTTCTCCTGTGGCCTTTCTTTCACACCTTTCACCCTCCTCTGGCAACCTTCAAGTGAGTTGAGGGCAAGGCTGCTTTAAATATGAGCACTGGAAACGAGTTATCGATGATGTCATCAGACCCGCACCATTTAATAGGGCTGGGAATCACGCATGACTCTTTCAATTGGGGTCATCAGGTGAAAGTCGCTCTGAGCAGCACGTTACTGAAAACATCGCGTTTCGGACCCGCTATGCCGCCCGCACCCAACCTGACACAAAGGTGAAAATTCCGGCCTATATTTCAAAAGTAATTAATTTGATTGTGAGCATTCTGGGATGTCCCGAAGACCTGAAAGTGCTATATTAATGCAGATTATTTTTTTTAGACCACAAGAGAGCTTATGAAATATAGATCTCCAATGCATTAAACAGTATTAGGCTCATTTCAGTATATTCAAAATGGTATCAGGTTTATGTTAAATACCTCTCTTTGATTCGGTACAATATCATTAATGATGTTCCTTTCCAAATCCAGCTTTTCTTTCAGTTGATATTCAAGCTTCTTCATTAAGTTTATTTCTTCTCGTAGTCTCTGTTTCAGTACTTCTGCATCGCTAACTTGATTTTGTAGATTTTGTAAATGATTTGCTTTACACTCAACATGCCACTGTAATTCATATATATCCTGTGAACATATCTCGTACTCTGTGTAAGAAAAGGATAGACAATTTCAACAAAAAACAGAAAATGCTGGTAATGTACAGCAAGTGGATTAGCTTCTGATTAGAACATTCGGGTTTAACCCTTAATCATAACCAACACATTCAGATGGAGAAGCCCATTTTATTGCATTGACGAGGGTAAGTCAGGACATGTCCAAGTTAAAAAAAAGGTGAATGGAGAACAAGTAGAAGTCAAAAATTCAAATCTCTTAACTACTTTTCACAAAGAGGCCATTCATGGATTTAATAGTGTATTGAAAAAAATGCTGATAACAGGTATAAAGTGCTTTAGATTCGGTGGGAAGATCATTTCAAATTCAGTATAGATATTTATATAGAATTTAAAAGACAACGATGAAAAAGACAGAAAGAAGAGTCACACGGCTCTAAAATGGAAAAGAACCCAGCAGAATATGAATGAACCTACTGATAAAATCCAACAGGATAGTAGAGGACACAGCTAATGTCTGAAGTTGTTGAAATCAATATCAGTAGCGTGCCAGGATGAAGATGGTACACTATTCCTGAAGTCTGTATTGAACAGTAGTAGCCCAAAGATGAAAGATTGAGAATGAGAGAGGCAGTGGAAGTGGACAGCAATAGGGAGATGGACAGAATAGAAGAATTCAACAAGGCAGTCATTCAATCTGTGCTTGGCTTTCCTACAAAAGAGGACACTACACCATTAGCAGTTAATGCGGCATCCTAGACTGGGGAAGATATACGTAAATCTCAATCTCACACCCAACAGTGAAGAGAGAAACAAAGGCAGAGATATTGGGGGCCAAATTGGATAGCCCCCGAAAACAGGTGTGGGGATCGTAATGTGCCCATTTGATGTAATACAGGCAGCACGGCATCTTCGTGCTGCCTGGTTATTTACATGATTTCTGTGTGCAGCCAGCACTAACTGTGCTCTTGATTGGCAGCATGCATCAGCAGGGGGCACAAAATCTATACTTGTTGCACTATTTCAAGCTAGTTTGCACTGCTTAAAGCACCTCTTAAACGGGAGGTGCATTGTGGCTGGAGCAGGTGCTGGGAGTCCTTTGTGAGCTGAATCTGACCTGGGAAAGACAGAAGAATGGCTGAACGTGGGAGATAGCTGGAACACAGATTTTCCGACGCTGCACTGGAGGTCTTGGTGGAAAAGGTGGAAAGGAGAAGAGACGTCCTGTATCTGCAGGAGGCCAGGAGGCCTTCCAGACACACGACGGCAAGGCAGTGGGAGCAGATAGCCACGGAGGGCAATGCCAGGAGTTTAGCCCCAAGGACCTGGATGCAGCACTGCAAGAAATTTAATGACCTCACATGAGTGGTCAAGGTCATGAATGCATCTTCAAATGCCATATCCTGTCAACTGCACCACTAGCCTCAGCCACTGCTCAAATCACCACACCCCCATAACTCACCTACCAACAATCACTATCAATCAGGACTCATACCTAATATTCATAGCTTCACCCTCACACACTTAGCACTCCTGCAAGCCTCACACCCACATCTCACAGCTTGCACACACTGCCAGCTATTCAACCATGACAGCCATATAAACATAACATATAACAATTCACTGATACACTTCCCTCTCTTGCAGGAGAAGGTGGCACATCTCCGAAGGCTGCAGGAACTAACCGGTGGGGGAGAGATGTGCCTGCATGCTCTAACCCCCGATGGAGGAGACGGTGCTGGCCATTATCAGAAGGGCCACTGCTGAGGCAGTGAAGAGGACGGTATCCTCGTACCTAATCCTCCTTTTCACATCCCACTTACCCCATATCCTACAATCTCTTCCGACTTACAAGCTGTAGAGGGTGTAAGCATGCACCTCTTCTCCAAGTTCATCTTGTCCATGAGACCCACCTCCTGCTCCCTCGACTCTATTCCCACCAAACTACTGACCACCCAACTTCCCTTCCTGGCCCCCATGTTGGCTGATATTGTTAACAGTTCCCTCTCCTCAGGTACTCGCCCCCTCCCCTTCAAATCTGCCATCATCACCCCTCTCCTTAAAAAATATACCCTTGGCCCCTCTGTCCTTGCAAGCTACCATGCCATCTCCAACCTCTCTTTCCTCTCCAAAATCCTTTAATGTTTTGTTGGTTCCCAAATCCTTGTGCACCTTTCCCACAACTTCAGGTTTGAATCCCTACAATTAGTTTTCTGCTCCTGCCACAGTACTGAAATGACCCTTAGCAAAGTCCCAAAGGACAACCTATATGACTGTGACTGAGGTAAACTATCCCTCCTCGTCCTTTTTGACCTGTCTGCAGCCTTTGACATTGCTGATCGCATCAACCTTCTCCAATGCCTCGCCTCAATCCTCCAGCTGGGTGGGACTGCTCTCGCCTGGTTCCATTATTATCTATCCAGTTGTAGCCAGCGAATCACCTGCAATGGCTTCTCTTCCTGCTCTTGCACTGTTACTTCTGAGTCCCCCAAGGATCTATCCTAGGCCGCCTCCTATTTCTCATCTACATGCTGCCCCTCGATGACATCATCCAAAAACACATCGGGTTCCACATATATGCTGATAACAACCAGCTCTACCTTACCACCCCCTCTACTGTATCTGATTCGTCACACTGCTTATCCGACATCCTGTATTGGATGAGTAGAAATTTCCTCCAACTAAATAATGGGAAGACCGAAGCTATTGTCTTTGGTCCCGCCACAAACTCTGCTCCCTAGCCACCAACTCCATCCCTCTCCCTGGTCACTGTCTGAGGCTGAACCAGACCGTTCGCAACCTTGGTATTGTATTTGACCACATATTTGCTCCATGACCAAGATCGTCTACCTCCACCTCCATAACATCACCCGACTCCGCCCCTGCCTCAGATCATGTGCTACTGAAAACCTCATCCATGCTTTTGTTACCTCTAGACTTGACTATTGCAATGCTCTTCTGGCCGGCCTCCCAACTTCCACCCTACATAAACTCTGCTGCCCGTATCCTAGCTCCATCAAGTCCTGTAGACCCATCACACCTGTGCTCGCTGACCTACCTTGGCTCCCGGTCTGGCAATGCCTCGATTTAAAAATTCTCATCCTTGTTTTCAAATCTTTCCTTGGCCTCACCCTTCCCTATCTCTGTGACCTCCTGTGTCAGCCGTGGCTCAGTTGGTGGCACCCTTGCCTCTGAGCCAGAAGTTTGTGGGTTCAAGCCCCACTCCAGAGACTTGAGCACAAACATCTAGGCTGACACTCCAATGCAGTACTGAGGGAGTGCTGCACTGCAAAGGTGGCATCTTTCGGATGAGACATTAAAGTGAGGCTCCGATTGCTCTCTCAGGTGGATGTAAAAGATCCCATGGCACTATATCAAAGAATAGCAGGGGAGTTATCCCCGGTGGTTGTTAAAAACACGATATAAATGCAAGTCTTTCTTTCTTTTTTTCTATTCTCCAACCATACAACCCTCCAAGACATCTGTGCTCCTCCAATTCTGGCCTCTTGTGCATCCTCGATTTTAAACGCTCCACCATTGGCGGCCATGCCTTCAGCTGCCTAGGCCCTAAGCTCTGGAATTCCCTACCTAAACCTTCCCGCTTCTCTACCTCTCTCTCTTCTCATTTAAGATGCTCCTTTAAACCTAATTGTTTGACTAAGCTATTGATCATCTGTCCCAATATCTCATTATGTGGCTCGGTGTCAAGTTTTTTTGCTCACGCTCCTGTGAAGCACCTTGGGATGTTTTACTACATTAAGGGTGCTACATAAATTCAAGTTCTTGTTGCTTGCTCCAGAAAGCAGAAAGTGAAGAGGAGGTGAAGAATGCATTTGGTGCTGGGCTCATGTTTTAGATAGTGGATATGATAGTATGGCCGAATTAGTTTCTAAGATGGAAGGTGAAGACAACAGGGAATCGTGTGAGCAAAAATAAAGGGAGATCAGAAGCACAGAAAATGCATCAGACAGGATTAAGACCTGTCTTGAACAATGTTCCCTCTAATTCTTTTTAAACGGGCTGCACGGGCCATTCAAAATTCAGCGCATATTTAATTTTTCTATTTGAAAGCTGGCTCACCGGCTGCAGAGGGACCTGCAGAGTGCTGTGTGGTCACACAGCTTAAAGGGAATGTTGGTCTTGACCCATGGATAAGGGAAAATCTCAGTGGAGAAAAAAGCCACTTCAGAAGCTCTGATGCACAAAGTGTAGTCATCAGATATGATAGAAATGGAAGAGTTTAGAAAAAGGGATGAAGTCTCTAGAAAGAAGGGTAGAAAGCTTCATAAGTCAAGTTGTGCTTTTTTAAAAACTTTTAATTCTCTTTATAAGTCCTTCATCTCTGTTGCCGCTTAACAGTGCCAGCATGATTCGCTGTGTATTATAATTAACTAATTGAATATTGAAAAACATGATTAACTCGAAGCAATTATAAGAACATAAAAACGTAAGACATAGGAGCAGGAGTAGGCCATTCAGCCCTTTGAGCCTGTTCCGCCATTCAATAAGATCTTCTACCTGAACTCTACTTTCCCACACTATCCTCACATCCCTAGATTCCCTTAGTACCCAAAAATCTATCAATCTCTGCCTTGAATATACACAACTAGCTGGAGTGCCCGGCAGTGCCGAGGGTTTCTTGAGGGCATGTTGTTGTTGGAAGAGAGAGAGAGAGAGACTGGGGGAGAAGAGAGAGACTGGGGGGGGGAGAGAGCGACTGGGGGGAAGGGGGGGAGAGAGAGAGACGGGGGGGAGAGAGAGACTGGGGGGGAGAGAGCGACTGGGGGAAGGGGGGGAGAGAGAGAGACGGGGGGAGAGAGAGAGACTGGGGGGGAGAGAGCGACTGGGGGGAAGGAGAGAGAGAGAGAGACTGGGGTGGAGAGAGGGAGAGGAAGAGAGAGGGGGAGGGAGAGAGAGAGAGAGAGAGACGGGGGGAGAAGAGAGAGATGGGGGGGAGAGGAGAGAGAGAGAGACTGTTGGGTTTAGTTCGGGATTAGCCTGGAAGAGAGGGGGGGGGAAGGGAGTGTCTCAGGCCTGGCCCGATTGATCCCTGCGAAGGAAGGAAGAAGGCGAGCTCTCCCTCCCTCTCCCACCCCCTCACTCTTTCCCTCCCTCACCCTCTCTCTCTCCCTCCCCCTGTCTCTCCCTGCTTTACTCTCTCTCCCTCCCCCCCTCTCCTCTCCCCCTCCCTCCCCTCTCCTCTCCCTCCCTCCCCCTCTCCTCTCCCTCCCCCTCTCACCTCCCTCCCCCCTCCCCCTCCCTCTCCCCCTCTCTCCCTCCCTCTCCCTCTTCTCTCCCTCCCCGCTCTCTCCCTCCTTCCATCCCTCCCTCTCTCCTCTCCCTCCTTCCCTCCCTCCCTCCTCTCCTCACCCTCCCTCCCCCTCTCCTCACCCTCCCTCTCCCTCTCCTCTCCCTCCCTCCCCTCTCCCTCCTTCCCCTCTCCTCTCCCTCCCTCCCCCTCTCTTCTCCCTCCCTCTCCCTCCCCCCTCCCTCATTCCCCCTCTCCTCTCCCTCCCTCCTCTCTGCTCACCCTCCCTCCCCTCTCCACCCCCCTCCCTCCCCCTCTCCTCTCCCTCCCCCTCTCCCTCCCTTCCCTCTCCTCTCTCCCTCCCCCTCTCCTCTCCTCCCCTCCCTCTCTCCCTCCCTCTCCCTCCTCCCCCTCTCTCCCCCTCCCTCCCCCTCTCCTCTTCCTCCTCCCCCCCTCTCCTCTTCCCCCTCTCTCTCTCCCTCCCTCCCCCTCTCTCTCTCCCTCCCTCCCCCTCTCTCTCTTCCCTTTCCTCCGAGCCCGGACGCGGTGAGCCGAAGCCCCCATGTGCGGATCAGCGCCTCAGGGCCGGCCGGTGCGCGGCCGAGCGCGTGAGGCCCGGCCCGACTCTGAGGTCCCACTCCAGGCCGCCGCCGTCATTCACGCGCTCAGCGGTCTCCCGCCCCGCCAGCCTTTACCAAGATGGTGGCGATGGCTACGCTCGCTCAGTGCCGCCGCGCCAGCCTTTACCAAGATGGCGGCAATTGTGGGCCCGCTGGTTTGGAATCAGGCACAGCGGGGACGGGCGGTGCCTAGCTCGGGCGTGGCTGGCGAGGAGAGGCCAAGGCTTCAAGGCCTGCAGCAGCTCATCCACCGCCGAGGGGAGGAAAACCCGAGTCCCCTTTGCAAAAGGATTTTTTTTTCATTTAAAACCAACTTTTTTTTTGCTGGAAATCTATATTTCAAAATAAACACACAGAAAGTGGGAAAAATAAATCAATAGTTAAGAATCAAGATGGCAGCCACTCACCTCAGCTCAGAAGGATTAGGCCCGCCCACACATGCAATGAAACGCCCCCCGTGACGCACCGATTGGTCAACCATCAGGTTAATCCCCTGTACGATTGGTCAACCATCACGTCACACAATGCTAATGAGCGGAATTTTGCCGTTTTTTGAAACTTTTTTGTATACTGTCCGAGCAATTTTTGTCTGACCAAAAAGTAAATATGCCTATTACACTCCCTAATGATAAGCTTTCTTTTGATATAACATATGTGTAGGTACGCGCTATAACTTTTGATTGTATAGCCGGACAGACAGACAGACAAACAGACAGACAAACAGACAAACTCTTTTATATATATAGACTAGCTCAAGTGCCCGGCGGTGCTGAGGCTTTTTCGAGGGAATGTTGTTGTTGGAAGAGAGAGAGAGAGCGACTGGGGGGAAGAGAGAGAGCGACTGGGGGAAGAGAGGGAGGGGGAGGGGGGAGGGGAAGGGGGGAGGGGGAGGGCGGGGAGGGGGAGGGCGGGGAAGGGAGCGCGGGGGGAGGGGAGGGGAGGGGGCGAGGGCGGGGGGGAAGGGAGGGGGAAGGGGGAGGGCGGGGGGGAAGGGAGGGGGAGGGCGGAGGGGAGGGAGGGCGGGGGGCCCCCCTTGAGGGTCGCGGCCCCCCCCGAGGGTCGCAGAGCCCCTCCCGAGGGTCGCAGCCCCCCCCCGAGGGTCGCGGCCCCCCCCCCCCGAGGGTCGCGGCCCCCCCCCCCGAGATGAAGACCGCCGATTGCGGCTGTGCGAGACGGCCGGCGGGGCCGTTGCCAGGGTAACGCTGGACGCTCAGCAAGCCCCGCCCCCGCCGAGCCAGAGAGACGCCGCGTCTCAGCTCCTGCTGCGCGCGCACCTAGCAGCGCTGGGCTGAGGCTCGGCCCGCCAGCCTTCGAGTGGGGCCGGGAGGTGCCTAGCTCAGGCGTGGGTGCAGAGGAGACGCCGAGGCTTCTAGGCCTACCTGGAAAAACGGGGAAAGGTAGGAAAATTAATGAGATTAGATAAGTTAATTACTTTCTAAAATCATTTTTTTTTTAAAACAATATGTGTTTTAAAAGCAACGTTTTTTTTTAAGACGCAGAAAGCGGGAAAAAGAAAGGAAAAGTTTGGAATCAAGATGGCGGCAACTCACCTCGGTTCAGAACGATAAGGCCCGGCCACACACGCACCGATTGGCCCGTCGGCACATGCCAGCAACCTGGCGTACGATTGGTCGAGCTCGAGGTCACTCTGTCGCTAATGAGCGGATAATGAGATGCTAATGAGCGGAACGTTGAAGGTTTTTGGGATACCGCGGGCGCAATTTTAGCCCGGCCGAAACGTAAATACACTTAAAAACCGTCTCAGAAGCGTAAGCTTTCTTTGGAGGTAACGCGCGCGTAGGTACGCCCTGTAACTTTCGAGCGCATAGCCCGACAGACGCACAGGCGATGACAGACAGAATGACAGAATGACAGACAGACAGACAGATCAACCGATTTATATATATAGACTAGCTGAAGTGCCCGGCGGTGCCGAGGCTTTTTCGAGGGCATGTTGTTGTTGGAAGAGAGAGAGAGAGAGCGACTGGGGGGGGGGGGAGAGAGAGAGAGAGAGCGCGACTGGGGGGGGGAAAGAGAGAGAGCGACTGGGGGGTAGAGAGAGAGCGCGGGTGGGGGGGAAGGGAGGGCGGGGGGTG
>NC_140987.1:268805350-268823133 GCF_052327205.1 Somniosus microcephalus
ACCCACCCACTCCCTCCCCTTCCCCCCACCCTCTCTCCCCTCCCCCCACCCTTTCTCTCTCCCTTCCCCCCACCCTCTCTCTCTTCTCCCTCCCCCACCACCCTCTCTCTCTCCCCTCCCCCCCACCCTCTCTCTCTCGCTCCCCCTCCCCCACCCTCTCTCTCGCTCCCCTCCCCCACCCTCTCTCTCCCCTCTCCCCCCACCCTCTATCGCTCCCCCTCCCCCCCACCCTCTCTCGCTCCCCTCCCCCCACCCTCTCTCGCTCCCCTCCCCACCCTCTCTCGCTCCCTCCCCCCCACCCTCTCTCTCACTCCCCTCCCCCCACCCTCTCTCTCTGTTGCTATGGGAACCCCGCATGGGCACTAGCTATGCCTGCCTGTTCATGGGACATGTGGAACATTCTTTGTTCCAGTCCTACTCGGGTCCCCTCCCTCACCTCTTTTTCTGGTACATCGATGACTGTATTGGTGCCGTTTCCTGCTCTCCGCCCTGAACTGGATAAGTTCATTCACTTTACTTCCAATTTCCACCCTGCCCTCACCTTCACATGGTCCATCTCCGACTCTTCCCTTCCCTTCCTTGACTTCTCCGTCTCCATTTCTGGCGATCAGCTTTCAACAAACATCCACTACAAGCCCACCGACTCCCACAGCCACCTGGACTACACTTCCTCCCACCCGCTTCCTGTAAGGACTCTATTCCTTTCTCCCCAGTTTCTCCGTCTCCGCCGCGTCTGTTCTGATGATGCCCACCTTCCATACTAGTGCTTCTGACATGTCTTCCTTTTTCCTCAACCGAGGATTCCCCTTCCACCGTGGTTGACACGGCCCTTGACCGTGTCCGTTTCTATTTCCCGCACTTCTGCTCTCACCCCTGCCCCTCCCTCCCAGAACCACGATAGGGGTTCCCCTTGTCTCCTCACCTTTCACCCCACCAGCCTCCACATTCAACAGATCATCCTCCGCCATTTCCGCCACCTCCAACGTGATCCCACCACCAAACACATCTTCCCCTCACCTCCCCTTTCAGCATTCTGAAGGGACCGCTCCCTCCGCGACACCTTGGTCCACATCCTCAATCATCCCCAACAGCCCTGCTCCTTCATCTGGCACCTTCCCGTGCAAGTGCAGGAGATGCAACACATGCCCTTTTACCTCCTCCCTTCCCACTGTCCAGGGCCCCAAACACCCCTTCCTGGTGAAACAGCGATTTACTTGTACTTCTTGCAATTTAATATACTGTATTCGCTGCTCACAATGCGGTCTCCTCTACATTGGGGGAGAACAAACGCAGATTGGGCGACTTCCGCTTTGCGGAACACCTCCGTTCAGTTCCGTACGGGTGACCCTGAGCTTCCGGTCGCCTGTCACTTTTAATTTCACCGCTTCACTCCCACTCTGATCTCTCTGTCCTCGGGCTATTGCATTGTTCCAATGAAGCTCAACGTAAGCTCGAGGAACAGCACCCTCATCTTTCGATTGGGCACTTTGCAGCCTTCCGGACTCAACATTGAGTTCAACAATTTCAGATAATTATCCCTGCCCCCATTTTTCATGCAGTATGATTTTTGCCATTCCCATTTGCAACATTTTATCTTTCCTGCCTCTTACAAAAGTACAGGATGTTCTTTCTATTTCTTCCTCCCCTCCTAACACCCCCCCCCCTGTCTCTGCACCTGCTTAATATCTGTTACATCTCCAGCTTTTTCCAGTTCTGATGAAGGGTCCCAGACCTGAAACGTTAACTCTGTTTCTCTCTTCACAGATGCTGCCTGGCCTGCTGAGTATTTCCAGCATTTTCTGTTGTTATTTTAACTTTATTACATGTTTTTTGAAAAATATATGGGCTGCGGGGGGTTAGTTCTAACAGGGGTTACTGCAACATATCATGAAGTGCCGGGGTACTTTTCACCGCCTGGGTGGTAATCTGGTAGAACAGACTGCCTGTTGTAGACACTGTCCGATTTTCATTCCATTGAAAGGAAAAGATTGAAAATCAAGGGGCTTCTATAGCAGGTGGGTGATCCACTCCACCAGATTATCACCCATGCGGTGAAGAGGAAAATATACCCGAGGAAAGACCGTGGAATTGTTGTCAGTGTAAAGGTTATGCGATAGAGTGCTTTCTTAAGATAAAGGCTTGGAGTTGAATAAATTTAGTGTTTTAGAATTGGAGGATGTGAGTGATGGGAACTGGAGCACTTTCCCATCATTTACAGCTAGTGAAACTATCAAGCAGTGGGTAGCCTCAGGAAAAGGTTCTCTCTGCTCTACCCCTGCAATGTGCTTTGACTCCAACCTTAGAACAACAACATAATGTGCAGTGATACTAGCTTCTGGTACTAGCCATTCTTGTGGTCAGTCTGAGTGGGACCATTAGTGTCAACTAATGCCATATCATGGGAGTTTTGTTCTTTCAATCTGTGCTAAAAGGAACTAGATTAAGGTTCCCCAAAATAATATTGTCCTCACACCAACCCTACCAGTCTGCCGGATTCAAAAACAAGATCCCAAACGTAAGAGAAAGAAAGACTTACATTTATATAGCGCCTTTCATGACCACCGGACATCTCAAAGCGCTTTACAGCCAATGAAGTACTATTTGCAGTGTCGTCACTGTTGTAATGTGGAAAACGCAGCAGCCAATTTGCACACAGCAAGCTCCCACAAACAGCAATCTGATAATGACCAGATAATCTGTTTTTGTTATGTTGATTGAGGGATAAATATTGGCCAGGGCACAGGTGATAACTCCCCTACTCTTCTTCGAAATAGTGCCATGGGATCTTTTACGTCCACTTGAGAGAGCAGACAGGACCTCAGTTTAACATCTCATCTGAAAAATGGCACCTCCGACAGTGCAGCACTACCTCAGTACTGCACTGGAGTGTCAGCCTAGATTTTTGTGCTCAAGTCCCTGGAGTGGGATTTGAACCCACAACCTTCTGACGCAGAGGCAAGTGTGCTACCCATTTTTAAAAACATTTAAAAAATATACTTTATTGAACATTAAGAACATTTACAACATCGTGATCATTTCATTGTATCATACAAATCAATTCTGCCGCTCTGCACAGCCATTCCGCCACCACATTTTAACATCAAAACCTGAAGTTTAATTTGTCCCCTGTAACATATATTAATCGATTGTACTTTAGAAATTAATTGTAAAATACTATCTTTAAATTCCTTTCTGAATAAAACATCCACAGAGCCTTATAATGATCTTTTAGCTTATATTTAAAATACTTTTTTAGATTGATTCACCTCCCCTTAAAAAACAGAGCATTCCTTCTTTGCACATTGACGAATCTAGCCAAACGGAACATTAAATTAATTGCCGCTCCGCTGGACTCGGGCAGGCTCTCCTGCAATTCCCATCTCAAAATTGAGTCCCACGGGATTCCCATTCTCGCTCTTCGGTCCCCACCCAGCAAAAAAGCTTCACACAACTGTTGAACATAGTACTTAAAGTCATTTAACTGTGGACATAACACCAGTAAATGGGACAGTGTCTCATCCCGTGTCCCACACACTGGGCAAGTTGCCCCCTCCACTCGTTCAATCTTGCACAAGACCATCATGGTAAAAATCCGATTATCAGCTCATTTGAAATCCAGTTCAATCCACTCTGGACGTTTAAAATTCGCCCACACTCCCTTCCAAATTCTGTTGAAGTCCAGCTGTGGGTATATACTCTGCCAAAACTCCTGACCAGCAGTTGTCTTGAATCGCCATTCTCTAAATACAGGAAACATTTTCTTATCCGGCACCGACGGGACTGACGTGGTGCCGGTTCATCAAAAATTCCGGATAACCGAAAGCTATAGTAAAAGATTCGGAGAGCCAAGAGCTCCATATAAAGCAACAAACCCTGTTGCTTAGCAACAGGTTCAGAACAATGGCCACAAGTCCCAAGCGTCTCTGTAGCTTAGCAACAGCTGCAGCCACACCCTTGCACAGCAACAGATTGAGGAAGGTAAGTACAATAAGAAGTAAAATTTACCTGAACCTACTCCTAAATTTTGCCGGTTAACCGAGATTTCCGGTTATTTAGGTGCCGGTAAATCAAAAGTTTCCTGTACCTCATAGAAATCTCAAGTATTACAGTTGTCCAATTGGATCAACTCTCCCCCTTTCTCCAGCACAAAGCTTGGAAAAGCAGGACGCATTTTACTTCCTTTGGAGATTTCCGCATTTATTTCTTCCTGTGGCATTGCCCTCACAATCTTCTCATACATGATCCCTATTGCTTTTTCCTCTACCTCCTGATCCTCCTCCCACACCATGTCCCTCACTATCGCTTCCGGCAACCAACCTGGAATTACCTCATATAATACATCTTTCACACATATAATACCAGCTTTTATAAAAGCTTGATTAAATAAAACCTCTCCTTCAATGTTGTAGTGTATGTGCCTTTAAGAGCCCCATGTGTACTGTAATGCCGGTAATGGCCACTCGGGCTATATAAGCCTGTATATTGTGTTGTACCCGTTAGTTCCCCTCCAGACTTTGTTTAGTAAACACCTATCAAACCAACTCCTGTCTTCAGTGTCTCTATCAACACACAGACACAACAGTGGTGACGAAGTGGAAACGGACTTACCTGCAATTCGGCAGCACCTCAAGGACATCGATTCCTCCGGCGTCCAGAAGAATCAAGAAAGTGAAAGAAGCTGTGGTTTCACCAGCTAGCCAAGCTGGTGGCAGGTACTGCGCTAATCCTTCCTGGGCATCAGGCTGGGGCTCCAGCGGCTGGCTCTACAGCTGGGCCAAGCAGCGAAAGCGGAGGCAAGCAGCAACAGATGGGGAGGGAGCAGTCGGGAGACAGCTGGCGCTGCAAACAGGTCGGCGTTCAGACCTAGAGAGAAAAAGTCCGGCGGGAACGAGTCTCCAACTGTAAATAATTAAATAAATAAAAAAAGAACGGAAACCACGGGAAACAGCATTGTCATCGGCAGCAGCGGTGGGAAAGCACGGGAAGCGCCATATCTTTTCTGCAGAAAAGAAAGAAAAGCGCGGGAAGCGCCATATCTTTTCTAAGATGCCTAAGTCTGGCAATATTCATTCTTTTGATAACGAGATAGAGGATTGGACCACATATGTGGAAAGAGTGGAGGTATATTGCACTGAAAATGGAACAGAAGATGAAAAAAAAGCTTCAGTACTGCTAAATCTAATGGGCGCAAAGACATACGGGCTGTTACGAAATTTAATCACTCCAGCCAAACCAAAGGACAAGAATTTTAAAGAAATTGTTGATACCCTACAGGAGCACTTAAACCCAACACCGCTGCTGATAGCGGAACGATTCAAATTCTTCAAGAGAAATCAACACAAGAATGAAAGTAACGCTGATTACCTCACCGAATTAAGGAAGCTATTAAAACACTGCCAATTCAGGGCAGAACTAACAGATTATCTTCGAGACAAATTCATCTGCGGTCTCTTAAGTGAAGGAACACAGAAAAGGCTGCTTTCTGAAAAGGATTTAACACTGGACAAGGCTTTCAGTATGGCTGTATCATACGAAGCAGCTGCAAGAGGAGCTGCAGAGATACAACAAAAGACACAGGACTTCGGCACCCATGAAATGACACAGGGTTTCGAGAGATGTTATCGCTGCGGCAGATCCACCCATGACCAGAGGGACTGCTGGTTCAAGGACAAAACATGCAGGCAATGCGGAAAGATTGGACACATTGCACGGGTATGCCAATCTGGACAAAATAAATCCACAGACAGGAAAAAAAAACAATAAAGAAAAGTACAGAAAGGTACAAATGATGACGGACAGGAGCTCCGAAGACCACAAGAGCGATAGCGACTCCGAAAACAAGAGACTAAGCTGTCTCAAATTACATAATGTACTTGCCAAAGATGATTACCAGACCATTTGGGTTACCCTCACAATAGCAGGGTCCCCAGTTAAAATGGAGCTAGATACAGGATCAGCTCTGACCATCATAAATCGACGGGATTACGAGCGGCTATTTCCACATATACCTTTAAAAGACACATCCATTATCTTGAAAACATATACGGGGCAGAAAGTATACCCCAAAGGAAAAATAAGGGTGCCTGTGGTATACAATGGCAAGGGAATGCAAAAGTTGTATTTATACATTCTACAAGATGGTGGCCCACCACTGTTGGGACGTGAATAGATCAGGAAAATACGTTTAGACTGGCACTCCATTCAGGCACTGACGGTGACCAGTAAGAAAAAAAACGATGATGACGTCATACCTGAACGATTAAAAGACATCTTGGCCAACGCCAAAGAAGTGTTTCAAGAGAAACTAGGAACCTTGAAAGGCATCACTGCCTCAATAAAAGTGGAAGATGCAGCAATTCCCAAGTTTTTTAAAGCAAGACCGGTGCCATACGCAATTCGTCCAGCAGTCGAGGCAGAGCTGGAGAATTTGGAAAATGCAGGCGTATTATCCAAAATAGATTGGAGCGAGTGGGCAACACCCATCGTTCCAGTCATGAAGAAAGCATTGAATAATGATAAATCTGAAGAACAGAGAAAAATTCGCATCTGTGGAGACTTCAAGGTGATGGTAAACCCGGTCCTTCACACGGTACAGTATCCTCTTCCGAGGATAGAAGATATTTTCGCCTCACTATCCGGAGGGAAACGTTTCACCAAAATTGACTTGGCACAGGCATATCTACAGATGGAGGTTGAAGAGGCCTCTAAAAAATATCTCACGATAAATACACACAAAGGTCTGTACCAGTACAATCGACTGGTTTTCGGAGTAGCATCCGCTCCAGCTATCTGGCAAAGAGCTATGGAGCAAGTACTCCAAGGGATTCCAGGGACTCAATGCTACCTAGATGACATCCTTGTAACAGGAGAAAACAACAACGAGCACCTTGCCAATTTGGAGCAGGTGCTCACTAGGCTGAGAGAACGGGGCCTACGAGCAAATCGCCCCAATGCGAATTTTTCCAAAATCAAATATCATATTGTGGCCACATAATTAATAAGGAAGGGTTGCATAAGTCACCTGAAAAAATTGAAGCGGTCATAAAAGCCCCAGCACCTGAAAATGTTTCACAATTAAGGTCGTTCCTGGGATTAATAAATTACTATCATAAATTTTTACCAAACTTATCAACTCTTCTACACCCTCTTAATGAACTGCTACAAACGGGAGTAATTTGGAAATGGAGCGAAGACTGTAAACGTGTCTTCCATAAATGCAAAAACGTAATGACGTCCAAAGAAGTTTTGGCTCATTACAACCCATCACTGCCAATCAGACTAGCATGCGATGCATCCCCTTACGGCATAGGAGCAGTATTATCCCATAAATTCCCTGATGGCTCGGAACGGCCGATAGCTTTTGCGTCACGCTCATTGAACTCAGCTGAGCGTAACTATGCCCAAATCGACAGGGAAGCACTCAGCCTGGTATGGGGAGTGAAGAAATTCAACCATTACCTGCACGGACAAAAATTTACCTTGTTGACTGACCATCAACCCCTCATCTCCATATTCAACCCTAAAAAGGGTGTTCCCATTATGACAGCGCAAAGGCTACAGAGGTGGTCCCTTTTTCTAGGGGCACACCAATACAACATAGAATACAAAGGATCAAAACAGCATGGGAATGCTGACGGTTTATCGCGCCTACCGTTGCCAATGGTAGAAGAGGCACCTACAGTAGACCCAGTGGAGATGTTCCACTCAACCATAGTGGAATGTCTACCAGTAACAAATTCTGCCATTGAAAAGGAAACGAGAAATGACCCGACTCTCTCACGAGTCTACGACTTAACGGTGAAGGGATGGCCAGCACATGGCGAACCACTGTTGCTAGCATTCTCGCAAAGAAGAGAACAGCTGTCAGTATGCCGAGGAACCTTGATGTGTGGATCCAGAGTGGTGATTCCACCCAAACTCCAGGATAAAGTGCTAAAGGAGCTTCACGAGGGGCATCTGGGTGGAGTGAAAATGAAGAACCTAGCCAGAGCGTTTGTATAGTGGCCAGGTATCGATGGAGACATAGAAGAAATGACCAAGAGCTGCCTAGGATGCCAGAAGGTCCAAAACGCTCCACCCCAAGCCCCTCTACATCCATGGGAGTGGCCCTCATCTCCCTGGCAAAGGGCACACATCGACTTTGCTGTTCCATTTATGGACTCAATGTTCTTAATCGCAGTTGATGCACACTCCAAGTGGCCGGAGGTAATAAAGATGTCCTCCACCACCACGGAAAAAACCATCACAGTATTAAGGACCATATTTGCCAGGAATGGGCTGCCGGAACAGATCTGTTCTGATAATGGACCGCAATTTGTGTCTGAAGAATTCAGGAAGTTCTTAAAAAACAATGGGGTTAAGCACTACACATCCGCCCCATACCACCCCGCCACCAATGGATTGGCTGAAAGGTTTGTCCAGACCTTCAAGAAGGCCATAAAGGCCATGGGTAATGAAGACATAAAACTTCAGCACAAGGTGGATAACTTTTTCTTCGCATACAGGAATGCAACACATATGGTTACAAACCAAACTCCCGCCATGATGTTCTTCAATAGAAGCCTAAGATGCCGGCTGGATTTGATCAAGCCCAACATCAGAAGGGACGTGGAGAACTGGCAATTTCAAGGCATGAATGAAAGGCCAACTAGAACCTTCCAGATAGGTCAACAAGTTTTGGCCCGGGACTACCGTACCGAGAAATGGCAGCCTGGAACTATCTGCACACGACTAGGACCGCTGATGTATACCGTGGACATCGGAGAAAGCATAATAAGGCGCCATGCTGACCAAATCGTAGAGTCATCCGAAAAGGGACAACCTACACCACAACTCTATACGCCTAACGATGAAGTAGAGATACCCATATCTACCTCCGATCCGGCGATACTGGAACTCGATGAACCCGACACTGGCATTCAAGCTGAATCAGCCTTGCCAAAAGAACCTACTACACCACCAGAAACTACTACACCACCGAGGCGTTATCCGGATCGAGTCAGGAAGCCTCCAGAGAGACTGACTTATAATTAATTAACTGCAGCAATGTGTATATTATTTTTCTTATAACATGTAATTAATAATTACTTAAAATATTATGTACTGGTTAGCTAAAAGGGGAGGATTTGTAGTGTATGTGCCTTTAAGAGCCCCATGTGTACTGTAATGCCGGTAATGGCCACTCGGGCTATATAAGCCTGTATATTGTGTTGTATCCGTTAGTTCCCCTCCAGACTTTGTTTAGTAAACACCTATCAAACCAACTCCTGTCTTCAGTGTCTCTATCAACACACAGACACAACAAATGTTGACCAACCTGTTCAAAAATAAGGGCTGTTCTAAAAATTCCTCAGCCCCCTTGGGCATAAACTGCACACTTTTTAAAAATTGGGCCCAAGTCTCTACAACCCCCTTATAAAACCTAGGGAGAAGTTTAATCAATTTCAAAAACATATTGTTGTATTCCATATACAATATCCCCTGCCCTCCTATCCCACTTCGTTTAAAATAATGCTCCAAACAACTCTTCTAAAAACTTGTATTTGACTTCTGAAGAAATCTCTTCACCCATTTGATTCTAAAGGATTTTTTCTTCAAATCAATATCTGGGAAATTGAGTCCTCCCTGATTTCTCCGTCCAATGATGGTATTGTAAGCCACCAAGGCTGGTTTCCCTTCCCATAAAAACCTCACACAAGCCTCTCGGATGGACTTTTCCGCCCACTCAGGAATATCCTCCACCATCAATAAGTACCATAGCTTAGATAGCAGGAGAGCAGACACCACTGTCGCTCTTCCTTGCACTTTCAACCACCTTCTTTCCCATCCTCCCAACATCTTTTTAATTTTCATAACTTTCGGTTCCCAATTTAATCGATCCATTTCATTCCTGTCTTTCTTGCACCCCATATGCACCCCCAGAACTTCCAAAACCTCCACCACCTTAAAGGGACTTTCCACCTGTTATGTATTGTGTGTTCTCCTCCCACCTGGGGTGGCGCTGTCACAGGAGATAAATGGTTGGGTGTTCTCTGTTAAGTTTTAGCTCTCTTTGTTCGGAACTTTCCAGGACTTCCTTTCCTTCCAATAAAGCACTTCTTGTTTGAATCTCTGAGTTCAGAGTCCTAAATTGTGTCTAGGTAGAAAGGTACCGACACAACAAGTGGCAACGAGGAGCGGATGAATCTGCGTACGTTACGGGTGCAGTGAGTAAACAGAAAATTTAATTTGAAATGTGAGATGGCTACTATATTGGAAACATCGGTGATTTTGATGAAAATGTGGAGCAATGGAGCGCATATACGGAACGTTTTGACTATTTTGTATTGGCGAATGCGGTGGCAAATGAAACGGTCGTGCCTACCTTTTTGAGTGTAATCAGGCCGAAGACTTTCAATTTACTTCGCAGCCTCGTGCAGCCAGATAAGCCAGGAACTAAAACATATAAGCAACTAGTGGAAATTCTTGGAGCACATTTTTCACCAAAACCTCTGGTTATTGCTGAGAGATTTAGATTTCACAAACGGAATCAAGAGGAGGGGGAATCAGTGACGATGTTTATTGCTGCTTTAAAAAGGTTGTCGGAACACTGCCAGTTCAAGGAGGTGCTGAATGACACCATTAGAGACAGACTTGTGTGTGGTCTGCAAAATGTAGACTGCCGCCTTCCGTTTGGAATTACGTCGGCCCCTGCTCTATTCCAAAGGGCAATGGATCAGATTTTGAGTGGACTGCCAGGAGTCCTGTGCTACCTGGACGACATCCTTGTCACTGGGACAAATGAGGAGGATCATCTTCTGAACTTGGATGCGACACTACAACAACTGAAAGAGTACGGACTCAGAGTTCGTAAAGACAAATGTGAATTCTTTCAGTCTTCAGTTGAGTACCTGGCGCATGTGATTGATGCTACTGGCCTGCATAAGGCGCCGCCAAAGGTCAAGGCGATCGTGGAGGCCCCAGCACCCCAGAATGTGAGCCAGTTACGTTCATTTCTGGGGCTACTTAACTACTATGGGAAGTTTATTCCAGACTTAGCAACATTGCTGAAGCCGTTACATCAGTTGCTATGTCAAGGCAAAACATGGAAATGGACTGAACTGTGCAACGAAGCTTTCGCCCAAGCAAAGAAAGCATTGCTGAATTCGGAGGTCCTGACACACTTCCACCCAAAGCTACCCGCGCAGCTAGCATGTGATGCATCACCATATGGTGTGGGAGCAGTCATATCCCACATCATGCCTTCGGGTGAAGAGAAACCTATCGCCTTCGCATCACGCACCTTGAACAAGGCCGAGAGTAACTATGCGCAGATCGATCGCGAGGCCTTGGGAATCGTTTTTGGAATTCGAAAATTTCATCAGTACCTGTTTGGGAGAAGGTTCACACTCCTGACGGACCACCGTCCATTGACTTCAATCTTCGGGCCCCACACCGGAATTCCGTCTCTCGCTGCAAGCAGGATGCAAAGGTGGGCTTTACTGTTGTCAGGACACACATACGACATCAAATATCGCAAATCAGACTTGCACAGCAACGCAGACGGTCTCTCGAGGCTACCCTTGCCTGTTACTCCCCCAGAGCCTCATCAGATAGACATCTTCTACTTTAGACAAGTGGAGGGAGCACCTGTCACTGCAGTTCAGGTGCGAATGTACACCCGCAACGATCCAGTCCTGTCTGAGGTAATGGACGATGTCATTCGAGGGAGAGCGATAGGAGATTCTCCTAGTTTGAAACCTTACATTTCATAAAGAAATGAGCTCTCCGTCCAGGCAGGTTGTCTTCTTTGGGGATGTCATGTCATCATTCCGCCACCCCTGAGGGAACCTATACTGCAACAACTTCATACAGGCCACAGTGGGATGGTTTGGATGAAGGAAATGGCAAGAAGCTACTTCTGGTGGCCAGGTCTCGATGGGAATATTGAGGAGAAAGCCAAAACATGCTCCCCATGTCAAAGGGTCCGGAATGTTCTACAGCTGGCAACCCTACACCCCTGGGATTGGCCTGCAGAAGTGTGGCAGCGAGTACATGTGGACTTCGCCGGTCCTTTCGAAGGGAAGATGTTTATGGTGGTTGTGGACGCTCATAGCAAGTGGCCGGAGGTCGCTGTGATGAGGTCTACCACGGCAGAGAAAACAATTGAGAAACTTGGTGAGATGTTCAGCCGTTATGGCTCACCAGAACAACTCGTAAGTGACAACGGTCCACAATTTGTATCACAGGAGTTTGCAACCTTCCTGCATGTGAATGGTGTCCAACACATCAGGTCTGCGCCCTATCATCCCTCTACTAACGGCCAGGCAGAAAGGTTTGTGCAAACTTTGAAGCACGCCTTGAAGGCATCGCAAGGTCAGGGCTCAATCCACCAACGTCTGAACAGCTTCCTGTTGTCCTACAAAATGTCAGTAACTTAAGAAGCCACTTTGTCTAGATCAGTTGGTTGTGGCAAACTTGTCTGTTTTATACAGATATACTAGCTGGAGTGCCCGGCGGTGCCGAGGGTTTTTTGAGGGCATGTTGTTATGAAAAAAGTAGAAATAATTTTTATATATATAAATGAGTTTGTCTGTCTGTCTGTCTGTGTGGGAAGGAGAGAGAGAGAGGGGGGGAAAGGGAGACAGAGAGGGAAAGGAGAGAGAGGGGGAAGGAGAGAGAGAGGGAAGGAAGGAGAGAGAGACAGAGAGAGAGAGGGAAGGCGAGAGAGAGAGAGGGAATGAGAGAGAGAGAGGGAAGGAGAGAGAGAGAGAGGGAAGGAGAGAGAGAGAGGGAAGGAGAGAGAGAGAGAGAGGGGGGAGGAGAGAGAGAGAGAGAGAGTGGGAAGGAGAGAGAGGGAAGGAGAGAGAGAGAGAGAGAGGGAAGGAGAGAGAGAGAGAGAGAGGGAAGGAGAGAGAGAAAGAGAGGGAAGGAGAGAGAGACAGAGAGAGAGAGGGAAGGAGAGAGAGACAGAGAGGGAAGAGAGAGAGACAGAGAGAGAGAGGGAAGGAGAGAGAGAGAGAGCGAGGGAAGGAGAGAGAGAGAGAGAGAGAGGGAAGGAGAGAGGGAGAGACAGAGGGAGAGGGAAGGAGAGAGTGAGGGAAGGAGATAGAGGAGAGGGGAAGACACCCCGGGGAAGGGGCTGGACTCAGAGCCCGGCGGGTGAAGAATGGCGGCTGCCATTTTGTGAGGTCGGCGGGAAGTTTGAATCACGGCGGCCGAAGGAAGGAAGGAAGGAAGAAGGCGAGATTGTGGGTTCCCCGCCGGACACCATCTGAGGTGAGTCTCTCTCTCGGGGATTGATGTTGAGGTGGTAGGCCAAGGAACCCTGTCCTCCTCCTCCTCTTTCACACTGAGTGTGAGCTGAGCCCAGCACCCCCTGGGTGTGTGGGGGGCGATTGGCCGGGGGGCGGGGAGGAAGGAGGGAATGGCGTCGAGTCTCTCAGTCGGGCTGACCCCTGATGGCCGCAAGGGTATATCAGTCCCGCACTCACGGCAGGCTACAGGAATAGGCCCTGTCCTCGACTCGGAGCCCCCGTGCGCCGCCGCTCACCTGCTCACTGGGTGGGGAGGAAGGAGGGAATGGCACCGAGTCTCTCGGTCGGGCTGACCCCTGATGGCCGCGAGGGTGAGAGAGAGGGGGGGGAAGGAGAGAGTGGGAGAGGGGGGGGAAGGAGAGAGAGAGAGAGAGAAATTCCTGAATCAATACTAATGAATCAACAATCTCCTCACCTCCATTACCATTTTTTTAGCTTCAGGCCCGGCCAGTCTTTAATGGCCGCCACTCACCTCAGCTCAGCTCCTGCTCCCGCATTAACGGCAGTTTGAAGGATTAGGACCCGCCCACAAACGCCATGAAATGCCCCCCGTGGCGCAGCGTGCTTCCCCCGTAGGATTGGTCAACCATCACGTCACTCAATGCTAATGAGCGGTAGGATTGGTCAACCGCTAATGAGCGGATTTTGTCCATTTTTTGAACTTTTTTGTATACTGTCCGAACAATTATTGTCTGACCAAAAAGTAAATACACCTATGACACTCCCCTAATCATAAGCTTTCTTTTGATATAACGTATGGGTAGGTACGCCCTATAACTTTTGAGTTGGGTCCGGACAGACAGACAGACAGACGGACGGATCCTTTTATATATACCAGCTGGAGTGCTCGGCAGTGCCGAGGGTTTTTTGAGGGCATGTTGTTATGAAAAAAGTAGAAATAATTTTTATATATATAAATGAGTTTGTCTGTCTGTGTGGGAAGGAGAGAGAGAGAGGGGGAAGGAGAGAGAGAGAGAGGGAAAGAGAGAGAGAGAGGGAAAGAGAGAGGGGGAAGGAGAGAGAGAGAAAGGGGGAAGGAGAGAGAGAGAGAGGGGGAAGGAGAGAGAGAGAGACTGGGAGGAGAAGAGAGAGACGGGGGAGAGAGAGACTGGGGGGAGAGAGGGACTGGGGGAAGAGAGAGAGAGAGAGACTGGGGGGGAGAGAGAGACTGGGGGGAAGAGAGAGAGAGAGAGACTGGGGGAAGGATATATATAAATGAGTTTGTCTGTCTGTCTGTCTGTGTGGGAAGGAGAGAGAGAAAGGGGGAAGGAGAGAGAGAGAGGGAAAGAGAGAGATTGAGCCCGACCCTGTTCAACATATAAATAAATGAATTAGCAGACATGCTGGAGCAAAGCGAGTCACCAGGTCTCCGTCTCCTAGATGGAGAAGTGAAATCCCTGTTCTATGCGGACGACCTGGTTCTTGCTGTCTCCCACAGAACAGGGATTACAGCAACAACTAGACCTACTCGACAAATACTGCCAAAATTGGGCTCTAACAGTAAATCTAAAGAAAACCAACATCATGATTTTTCAAAAAAGGCCCAGATGTCAGGAAAACAAATACCAGTTTACCCTCAGTGATACCACTATAGGACACACTATGAGCTACACCTACCTTGGTCTAACTATTACAGCATCAGGGAGCTTCAGCATAGCAGTGAATGCACTAAAAGAAAAAGCCCGAAGAGCCCTATATGCAATAAAAAGAAAATTCTACAACATCCAAATCCCAATCAAAATCTGGCTCAAAATATTTGACAGCATAATCCTGCCCATTGCACTGTACGGTAGTGAAGTATGGGGCCCGCTAAATCACCAAAGCTACACTAAATGGGAAAAACATACAATAGAAGCCCTACATGCAGAATTCTGCCGAAGCATCCTTCGCACCCAAAGGAAAACGCCAACAAATGCATGCAGAGCCGAACTAGGCAGATACCCACTGATAATAAACATCCAAAAACGAGCACTAAACTTCCTAAATCACCTCAAATCTAGCTCCCCAGACACCCTTCATTCAAAGCCTTTCAGACCCAAGAGCTAAACCCAGAAAAGAGTCCCCTGAGTCAGCTGCTACGGAAACTAAGTACTCAGCCGGACCCTGACCAGCCCCAGACCAACACAGCCGCCCAAACACCAATCCGAGTGAACCAAATCATTAAAAAATGCAAAGAAACCTACCTGGAACATTGGAACAAAATAACCGAAAGCCAAAGCAGATTAGAATGTTACCGGGCCCTAAAAAGAGAATATAAACTGGCAGACTACCTCACGACCATCAGAGACACAAAACAGAGACAGACCCTCACCAGGTACAGACTAAGCGACCACCAACTGGAAATTGAAAAAGGCAGATACAAGAAATCCTGGCAGCCTAGGAGAATAGAATATGCGATCAATGTCTGGCTGGCGAGGTTGAAACAGAAATGCATTTCCTCCTAAAATGCGAAAAATTCAACACATCAAGAAACATATTATTCAACAAGCTAAGCCAAACAACCCCAGATTTCAAGGAATTGGATGATCTGTCAAAATTGAGATTAGTCCTAGGAGAAGGAGACAGACCATACCTTGGGGCCAAATATGTAACAACATGTCACAACCTGAGGACTGTTTAAAATTAAGACTGTTTAAAATTAATATTGAACGTACCAAATGAAGTACAAAGACTGTTTAAAATTAATATTGTTTAAAAGTAATATTGTATGTACCCAAACAAATGTCAAATCGATTGACACCTACAGAATGTTGGAAAACTGTACCTTTTTGCTATGTAAGCTTTGGCAATATGGTTCTCTGTAAACTTTCATGCCAATAAAGCATTTTAATTGGAAAAAAATTGGAAATTGGAGAGAGAGGGAAGGAGAGAGAGACAGTGAGGGAAGGAGAGAGAGACAGAGAGGGAAGCAGAGAGAGAGAGAGAGGGAAGGAGAGAGAGGGAAGGAGAGAGAGAGAGAGGGAAGGAGAGAGTGAGAGAAGGAGATAGAGAAGAGAGGAAGACACCCCGGGGAAGGGCTGGACTCAGAGCCCGGCGGGTGAAGAAGGGCGGCCGCCATTTTGTGAGGTCGGCGGGAAGTTTGAATTGCGGCGGCCGAAGGAAGGAACAAAGGAAGGCGAGCTCTCACTCCCTCTCCCACCCCTTCACTCTTTCCCTCCCTCACCCTCTCTCTCTCCCTCCCCCTCTCTCTCCCTGCCACTCTCTCTCTCCCCTCTCTCCCCCCCCTCTCTCTCCCTGCCCCTCTCTCTCCCCTCTCTTTCTCTCTCCCCCCCGCCTCTCTCCTCCCTCCCTCTCTCCCTCCCTCCCCTCTCCCTCTCTCTCCCTCTCCCCCTCTCCTCTCACTCCCTCTCTCCCTCCCTCCCCCTCTCTCTCTCCCTCCCCCTGTCTCTCCCTCCTTTCCTCGCTCTCCTTCCCTCCCCACTCCCTCCCTAGCGCCTCAGGCCCGGCCCGATTCACCTGAGCTAAGCTCCCGCTCCGACCCAAGCCCCCGTGCGCGGCCTAGCGCCTCAGGCCTGGCCCGATGGACCCCCTGCCGCTCCGGTGAAGCGGAGCCTCTGCGCATGGCGTATTGCCTCAGGCCCGGCCCGACTGCCGCTGCGGCCGCCACCGCTCACCGGAGCTCAGCTGCCGCTGCGGCCCGCCGCCGCTCAACGGAGCTCAGCTCCCGCTGCAGCCTGCTCGCGCTGCGGCCCGCCGCCACTCACCGAGCTCAGCTCCAGGCTTGGACCGACTGCCGCTGCGGCCCACCGCCACTCACCAGAGCTCAGCTGCTGCTGCGGCCCGCTGCTGCTCACTGGAGCTCAGCTCCCGCTACGGCCCGCCATCGCTGCTTCCCCGCTCGCTGTCTCTCGGGCCGCGTGGTTGTCTGTTTTCCTGCGCAGCCGGCCAGAGAAAAGAAAAACAAAAAGATGAAGAGTCTAATTTAAAGCAGCCTCTCCCCCGCTAAAAGTTGAGAGCCGGAGGGAGCTTTTGCGGGTGAAGAGGGGCGGCCGCCATTTTGTGAGGCACTAACGGCAGTTTGAAAGATTAGGCCCTGCCCACACACACCATGAAACGCCCCCCATGACACAGCACGCTCCCCCCGTAGGATTGGTCAACCTTCATGTCACTCAATGCTAATGAGCGGATTCCCCCGTATGATTGGCCAACCGCTAATGAGCGGATTTTTGAAAGTTTTTTGTATACTGTCTGAACAATTTTTGTCTGACCAAAAGTAAATATGCCTATTCTGACCAAAAAGTAAATATGCCTATGAGACTCCCCTAATCATAAGCTTTCTTTTGATATAACATATGTGTAGGTACGCTCTATAACTTTTGAGTGATGCCCCGGACAGACAGACAGACAGACAGACACCACGATCCTTTTATATATATGTATGTAAGATATATACTAGCTGGAGTGCCTGGTGGTGCCGAGGGTTTTTTGAGGGCATGTTGTTATGAAAAAAGTAGAAATAACTTTTATATCTATATATATCAATGAGCC
>NC_140987.1:268823633-268848577 GCF_052327205.1 Somniosus microcephalus
CTCCCCTCCTCTCGCTCCCCCTCCCCCTCCTCTCGCTCCCTCCCCACCCTCCTCTCCTCCCTCCTCCTCGCTCCCCTCCCTCCTCCCTCCCTCTCCCCTCCCCCTCCCCTCCCCCTCCCCTCTCCCCCTCCCTCCCCTCCTTCCCCCCCTCTCCCTCCTCCCTCCTCCCCCTCCCTCCTCACCCTCCCCTTCCCCCTTCGCTCTCTCTTCCCCCCAGTCGCTCTCTCTCTTCCCCCCCCCAGTCGCTCTCTCTCTTTCCCACCCGCCCCAGTCGCTCGCTCTCTCTCCCCCCCCCAGTCACTCTCTCTCTCTCCTCTTCCAACAACAACATGCCCTCGAAAAAGCCTCGGCAACACCGCCGGGCACTCCAGCTAGTCTATATATATAAAAGGATACTTCTGTCTTTCATTCCGTCTGTCTGTCTGTTTGCATTGAATAAACTCTCAAGTTTATAGAGCGTACCTTACACGTGTGTCACATCGAAGGAAAAGCTGACAATTCCAGAACCGTCATAAGCGTATTTACGTTTCGGCCAGACAAAAATTACGCCCGCGGTATCCAAAAAACCTTCAACATTCCGCTCATTATCCGCTCATTCGCATCGAGTGACGTCGAGGTCGACCAATCATACGGTCGAGCGACCCGACGGTCGACCAAATCGCTGCGTGGCGGGGACGGGTTCCTGGCGCCTGCGGGCGAGCCCTCCTAGATTCGAGTGACAGGACGATTGACCAATCCTACGCTTCGGTGACCTGACAGTCGACCAATCTGTGTGGTGTGTGGGGCGGGGGCCTTATCGTTCTGAACGGAGGGTGAGTCGCCCACCATCTTGATTCCAAACTTTTCATTTCTTTTTCCCGCTTTCTGCGTGTTTCTTTTCAAATCTACATTTCCAGCGAAAAAAAAGTTGCTTTTAAAACACAAATTGTTTGTTTAAAAAGTTAATTAATTTGTAAATCTTTTCTGTAACATCTAGAATTTTGCTACCTTTAACCGTTTTTCCAGGCCTGTAAACCTGGGCCTCTGTTTCCCAGCCATGCCCGAGCTAGGCACCTCCCGTCGCACTGAACAAGCGGCTCGCGATCTCCGCCATCTTTGTGAAGGCTGGAGGTGGCAGGCCTGAGCCGAGCATCACCACCACCGCCGCCATGTTAGTAAAGGCGGGGTGGGGCAGGAGTCAGCGCGCAAGACTTGAGTCCCGGCCAGGCCTCACGCGATAGGTTGCGCGGCGGCGTCTCTCTCTCTGCTCTTGAAGCCGGCTTGGGCGGGGGGGGCGGGGGCTCGGGTGATCGGGCCACCGGAGATCTGGGGGAGGGGGGGGGGGGGGGGCGAGCCTCGGGAGATTGGCGGGGGGGGGGTGCGGGGGGGGATTTGGGGAAGATCGGGCCTCGAGAGATCGGCGCTCGGGAGGACCGGGGGCACGGGGCGCGGTGCTCGGGAGATCGGGCCTCGTGAGATCGGGCCTCGGGGAGGGCGGGGCTCGGGACATCGGGGGGCGGGGCTCGGTGACTTCCCCCCCTCCCGCCCCTCTCCCCCTCCTCCCCCCCCTCTCCCCATCCCTCCCCTCCCCCTCTCCCTCCCCCTCCCCCTCCCCTCTCTCTCTTCCCCCCTCCCCCCACTCCCTCCCCCCCTCCCCCCCCTTCCCTCCCCCCACTCCCCCTCCCCTCCTCTCCCCCCTCCCCCTCCCCCCTCCTCCCCCTTTCCCCCGCCCCCCTCCTCCCCCTCCCCTCCACCCCCCCCCTCCCCCTCCCCCCTCCCCCCTCCCCCTCCCCTCCACTCCCCCCCTCCCCTCTCCTCCCCCCCTCCCCTCCCCCAGCCACTTCAGCTAGTATCGGCAGATTGGGGGGGCGGGAGATCGGGGGGACGGGAGATCGGGAGAAAGGGGACGGGAGATCGGGGGGGCGGGACATTGGGAGATCGGGGGATGGGAGATCGGGGAGCGGGACATCGGGAGATCGGGGGTGGGGCTAGGGGACTCCCCCTCTTCCCCTCCCCTTCCTCCCCCCTCCTCCCCCTCCACCCCCCTTCCTCCTCCCCCTCCCTTCTCCCCCTTCTACCCCCCCTTCCCCCTCCCCCATTCCCCCTCCCCCCATTCCCCCCCTTTTTCCCCCCTCCTTCCCCCTCCTCCCCTCCCTTCCCCCCCTCCCCTTTCTCCCCCTCCCCCCTTCCCCCAATCGCGCTCTCTCTTCCCCCGTTGCTCTCTCTCTTCCCCCCCAGTCGCTCTCTCTCTTCCCCCCGTCGCTCTCTCTCTTCCCCCGCAGTCACTCTCTCTCTTCCCCGCAGTCGCTCTCTCTCTTCCCCCCAGTCGCTCTCTCTCTTCCCCCCAGTCGCTCTCTCTCTTCCCCCCAGTCGCTCTCTCTCTTCCCCCAGTCGCTCTCTCTCTCTCTTCCAACAACAACATGCCCTCAAAAGACCCTCGGCACCGCCGGGCACTCCAGCTAGTTTATATATATAAAAGGATCGTGGTGTCTGTCTGTCTGTCTGTCCGGGCTTAACTCAAAAGTTATAGAGCGTACCTACACATATGTTATATCAAAAGAAAGCTTATGATTAGGGAAGTGTCATAGGCATACGTACTTTTTGAGCAGAGAAAAATTGTTCGGAACACTATTCAAAAAACATTCAGAAAACGGACAAAATCCGCTCATTAGCGGTTGACCAATCCAACGGGGGGGAGTATGCTGCGTCACGGGGGGCATTTCATGGCATGTCTGGGTGGGGCCTAATCCTGCAGCCTGCTGTTAGTGCCTCACAAAATGGCGGCCGCCCTTCTTCACCCACAAAATCTCCCTCCGGCTCTCAACTTTTTAGCGGGGGAGAGAGGCTGCTTTAAATTAGACTCTTCACCTCTTTTGTTTTCTTTCCTCTGGCCGGCTGCGCGGGAAAACAGACAACCACACGGCCCTGAGAGACAGCGAGCGGGGGAGCAGGCGGTGGCAGGCCGCAGCGGGAGCTGAGCTCGGGTGAGTGGCGGCGGGCCGTAGCGGGAGCTGAGCTCGGGTGAGTCGGGGCCGGGCCTGAGGGCACTATGCCGCTATCGGGGGCTCCGCTTAACTGGAGCGGCAGGGGCCGGGCCTCAGGCGCTAGGGAGGGAGAGCGAAGGGAGGGAGAGAGAGGAAAGGAGGGAGAGACAGGGGGAGGGAGAGAGAGAGGGGGAGGGAGGGAGAGACGAAGGGAGAGGAGAAGGGGAGAGGGAGAGAGAGGGGGAGGGAGGGAGAGAGAGAAGAGAAGGGGAGGGGAGGGGGAGAGAGCAAGAGAGGGGAGAGAGAGGGGCAGGGAGAGAGGGGGGAGAGAGAGAGCGGAGAGAAAGTGCGGCAGAGAGAGAGAGGGGGAGGGGGAGAGAGAGAGGGTGAGGAGGGAAAGAGTGAAGGGGTGGGGAGGGGTGGGAGAGGGAGGGAGAGCTCACCTTCTTCCTTCCGCTGCCATGATTCAAACTTCCCGCCGACCTCACAAGATGGCAGCCGAGCTTCTTTACCCGCCGGGCTCTGAGTCCAGCCCCTTCCCCGGGGTGTCTTCCTCTCTTCCCTATCTCCTTCCCTCACTCTCTCATTCCCTCTCTCTCTCTCTCTCTCCTTCCCTCTCTCTCTCTCTCTCCTTCCCTCTCTCTCTCTCCTCTCTCTCCTTCCCTTTCTCTCTCTCTCTCCTTCCCTCTCTCTCTCTCTCTCCTTCCCTCTCTCTCTCTCTCCTTCCCTCTCTCTCTCTCCTCTTCCCTCTCTCTCTCTCTCTCCTTCCCTCTCTCTCTCTCTCTCCTTCCCCCTCTAAAAGAACCACCTCCCCTGTCTCTCTCTCCTTCCCTCTCTCCCTCTCTCCTTCCCTCTCTCTCTCTCTCTCCTTCCCTCTCTGTCTCTCTCTCCATCCCTCTCTCTGACTCCTTCCCTCTCTCTCTCCTTCCCTCTCTCTCTCTCTCTCATTCCCTCTCTCTCTCTCCTTCCCTCTCTCTCTCCTTCCCTCTCTCTCTCCTTCCCTCTCTGTCTCTCTCTCCTTCCCTCTCTCTCTCTGTCTCTCTCTCCTTCCCTCTCTCGCTCTCTCTCCTTCCCTCTGTCTCTCTCCTCTTCCCTCTCTCTCTCTCTCTCCTTCCCTCTCTCTCTCTCTCTCTCTCTCCTTCCCCCTCTCTCTCTCTCTCCTTCCACCTCCCTCTCTCTCTCCTTCCCCCCTCTCTCTCTCCTTCCCCCTCTCTATCTCTCCTTCCCCCTCTCTCTCTCTCCTTCCCACACAGACAGACAGACACACTCATTTATATATAGAAAAAATATTTTTTCTTTTTTCATAACAGCATGCCCTCAAGAAAACGTAGCAGACTTGGACGCACCACTTCTGACTGGCGATCTCCATTAACAAAAAACAAAGTTAAAGAACCACCTCCTGGGTGCTTAGGAAGAGCTCTTCAATCCCAACAGTCTCATAAACAGTTTTATGAACATGGCACAGGGTTCTTGAGTTCCCTCAGCACCGCCGGGCAATTCATCTAGTGTTGTATATATGAATGTATATATTGAATGCCCCAAACACCCCTTCCAGGTGAAACAGCGATTTACTTGTATTCTTGCAATCTTGTATACTGTATTCATTGCTCACGATGCGGTCTCCTCTACATTGAGGAGACCAAACGCAGATTGGGTGACCGCTTTGCGGTACACCTCTGTTCAGTCTGTAAGGGTGACCCCGAGCTTCCGGTCATCTGTCATTTCAATTCACCGCTCCATTCCCACTCAGACCTCACCGTCCGTGGCCTCTTGTATTGTTCCACGGAAGCTCAGCGTAAGCTCGAAAAACAGCACCTCATCTTCCGATTAGGCACTTTACAGCCTTCCGGACTCAATATCAAGTTCAACAATTTCAGATCATAACCTCGGCCCCTATTATATTTTTATATATTTTTTATCCACACCTTTGGTTTGTGCCTTTTCCTTTTTTTCTCTCCCACATGGCAGCTGTCTCTCATTCTGCCAGCGGATTTCACATTTCATCTAGAGCCATCTTCTGTCTCTTTACCTGTTCTATTACCATCTTGTCTCGTCTTGAATATCTCTTAATGTCTCTTCACCTCTCAGACCTTCCCTTTTGTTCTTTCATCCCCTCCCCCATTTCCCAGCCCCCAAACTGGCCTTTTAATCTGTTTCATTTCCTGCTTTTTTCTCAATTCTGAAGAAGGGTTTCGACCTGAAATGTTAACTCTGTTTCTCTCTCCACGGATGTTGCCTGGCCGGCTGAGTTTTTCCAGCGTTTTCTGTTGTTATTTTGGATTTCCAGCATCTGCAGTATTTTGCTATCATTGAATGTATATTTATTGTCTCAAACCTTTGTGTATACAAAACTCTAAAGAGATGCTAGTAAGACCCTTACCATCCACAACCTACATATACACTATCCTAATATATTACAGCCAACCCTTAGACCTTTCATTTGCCATGGTCTCTTGACTCCCTTGATCTCAAACACAGACAAGGCCATCTTTGATCACTTCTTTGTTTCTCTCACCACCCATATCCCTCAACCCATTTGCTTCTGTGCCCAGCACTGGAATGAACTTTAACCTAACCCACTTACAACTGCACTTTCAAACTCCCAACTATCTAGCCTTTGGCTGTCCATTCATCACTATATTTCTGCAGCTGTTGGTCTTCTCAACCATTCCTCACCTCCATCTTTGATACCCTTGTCCAAAGCAAAACGTTTACTCTCTTCTATCCCAGCCAATCTCCCTGGTATGATGTACATCTTCAATCCCTCAGTTCCAAGGGACGCAGACTTGAGTGTATCTGTTGCACAACTGGTTTAACCATTCATCAGCAGATCTGGCTCAATCACACCAAGCTCTATCATACCTCAATCTCATGTACCAAAATGACCCACTACTTCAGAACCACCCTGGAGAGCCAATATAACACCCAGTTTCTTTTTCCACAACCAGCCATTTCCTTAAAACCCTCAATCTGCAAGAGTTCCTCAGGTCAGTGTCCTAGGCCCAACCATCTTCAGCTGCTTCATCAATGACCTTCCCTCCATCATAAGGTCAGAAGTGGGGATGTTCATTGATGATTCCAGTGTTCAGTTCCATTCGCAATTCCTCAGATCTGTGCCCGCATGTAGCAAGACCTAGACAATGTTTAGGCTTGGGCTGATAAGTGGCAAGTAAAATTCACACCACAAAAAGTGCCAGGCAATGACTATCTCGAACAAGAGAGAGTCTAGCCACCTCCCCTTGACATTCAATGGGATTACCATCGCCAAATCCCCCATCATCAACATTCTGGGGGGTTACCGTTGACCAGAAACTTAACTGGATCAGCCACATAAATACTGTGGCTACAAGAGCAGGTCAGAGGCTGGGTATTCTGCAATGAGTGACTCACCTCCTGACTCCCCAAAGCCTTTCCACCATCTACAAGGCACAAGTCAGGAGTGTGATGGAATACTCTCCACTTGCCTGAATGAGTGCAGCTCAAAGAAGCTCAACAACATCCAGGGCAAAGCAACCCGTTTGATTGGCACCCCATCCACCACCTTAAACATTCGCTCCTTCCACCACCGGCGCACCATGGCTGCAGTGCGTACCAGCTACAAGATGCCGTGCAGCAACTCACTAAGGCTTCTTTGACGGCACCTCCCAAACCCACGCCCTGTGTCACCTAGAAGGACAAAGGCAGTAGGCTCATGGGAGCACCACCAACTGCACATTCCCCTCCAAGTCACACACAATCCTGACTTGGAAGTATATTGCCTTTTCTTCATTGTTGCTAGGTCAAATTCTTGGAACTCCCTCCCTAACAGCACTGTGGGAGGATATTCACCACACAGACTGCAGCAGTTCAAGAAGGCATCTCAGCGCCACCTTCTCAAGGGCAACTAGGGACGGGCAAGAAATGCTGGCCTTGTCAGTGATGCCCAAATTCCATGAGTGAATAAAATAAACTCTGCCCGACCACCCTCACCTCCAACAACAAATGCGAGGAGTTCATGAACATCTTTGCCACTATGATTAAGACGATCTTTTCAGCTGACTCTATTGCTTTTCCGCCTTCACTTTGCTCTCCCCTGCCTTAACCCTCAACTTGCATCTTTCTTTAGTTTCTCTCATTTCCCTTTATGGCCTCTCTAAGTTCATCTTGTCTATGAGGCCCACCTCCTGTTTCCTTGACTCTATTCCCACCAAACTACTGATCATCCAACTTTCTTTCCTGGCTCCCATGCCAGCTGATGCTGTAAGTGGTTCCCTCTCCTCAGGTACTGTCCCCTTTCTTTTCAAAGCCACTGTCATCACACCCCCTCATCACAAAAGCCATCCTTGACCCCTCTGTACTCGCAAATTACCGCCCCATCTCCAACCTCCCGTTCCCCTCCAAAAATCCCTTTTCTGAAGATGATGCAATGATCACAGTATTACAGCATATGTATGTAGACAAAATTGCTTCATTAACATTAACCATGGTAATGGTTTCAGCTAAGAGTATTGCAATGAAGATTGTTAGCATTGCAGGGCCTGCTTTATCCTAGAATGCTCTAAAAATGGATGGAGGTTGCATGTGAGCAAATGGTTCCATTGTTCAAAGCTCTTCGAGGTTGGCTTTCTTGGGCTGGAGGGTGACTGATGTGGCCCCGTTTTAAGAAAAGGAAGTAATGGGATTCTTGAAATGATAGGCTTGTAGGTTTGACTTTGATAATAGTGAAACTGTTGGAAAGCAATATACAGAATTATACAGGATGTGATGCATGATCCCTTATAGAGTTTGGCAGTTATTAGGGATACCCAGCATGGCTTCAGGAAACCTAAGTCCTAACCTCACTAACATGATTGGCTTCTTTGAAGAATTACCAGAATGGTGGATCAAGTTGATCTGGTTGGTGTTATGTACCTTGACTTCCATAATTAAAGTACCACATAGAGACTATTAAAAGATCTCACATGGGATTGTAGGACAGTTATTACATTTGATTGGTATCTGGTTGAAATTATTTAATGGAAGTGGATCTGATTGAAGCCCAGGTACATTTAGGAAGTGAACAGAAAGGTGGAGAATAGTCTGGTTAGTGTGTATCTCCAAAAAGCATTAGACATCCATAGTTTGGCTTCTGCAAGGGCTTTGAATTGAGTCCATTGCTATTCATCATTTTCATTAGTGACCTAGAGGAGGGTTTCAATGGAATTCATTCTAAAATTTGAAGATAACACAAAAATGTAGGAAAAACTGTAGTGATTCAAAACAAATTGATAGGATGTAGGCTGATTTCGATAAGTATGTGAGTAGACCCTTGTGTGGCAGATGTCATTTAATGTGGGCAAGTGCAATAACTTGAGGAACCATGGGCTGGATTTTATCAATGGGGATGCATTGGGGATGGGACTGCTGGTTGTTGGGTTTCAGTCCCGCCACTAATGATGTCCGGCCAACCCATGCTATGTTCCCTTGATTGACCTTGTTAAGCCCGCTCTGTGGGCTTAGCCGGCCAATTAAGGGGAAGCCGGTGACAGAGGACGTCAGATTATGACGTTTCATCTGTCAAAAATATTTTGACAGATGAATTGTCAGTTTTTGACAGCTTTGAGAAGCTGTCAAACACTGACAATCTCTGTTCTATTGTGAGTCCTTGTACTGAAGACTCACCAAACCTCTCTCCTTAGCAGAAATCAGATGGCTGCTGCATCGGAGAATGCAGCAACCATTCTGTCATCTCTGCCGTTGAGATGAGGCAACTCTGGATCCCTAAGGGTTGAAGCCTGCAGGAAGAAGCAAAGGTAAGTAAACATTTTCTAACACTTTGCACTCAACTCTCATATTTACCTTTCCACACTTGCACCCGTCACTCAACTCCACAGCAGACTTTTCGACCCCTCTCACCCCCGCAGGCCCACTGCTCACCTCACTGATCCTGGTGAGGTTCACAGCCATCGGGAAGCCAGCACTTGGGTGGGTGAAATGAGGATAAGCCTCTTAACTGCCTGTTAACTGGCTGTAATCCCCTTCCCGCCTCAAGGAGATGGGTCCCTGTGCGAGTCGGGGACCCGCCTCCCAATGTAGGGGTTCACAAAAACCCCTCAGCCCCCAAAGATCGGGAAATATTAATCCACATCGTGAACAAAGACTTTGCATGATTTAAATTGTCTCTGGGTTGGACAATGTTTTAAAATGTGCCCAGAACCACAAAAGGCTGCGTTAAGGGGCCGGTGAGCTCAACAGCACTTGGACACTGGAATCAAAGGACTTTGTAAAAATCGCACACTTTAAGATAGTACATTTTATTAAAGAAAAGGATGTACTCTTGAGTTTTGAACATCATGGAAACAGAATTTTCAGCAGGAAAAAGGACAGACAGGCCATTAGCATTTGAATGGAGGGCGAGCTGTCAATCACCCTGTGGAATTGAGCTGGTCAGGTAACCTACAAGCTGTTTGTTTACACTGGGGAGTAGCCCGCTTGAATCTGCCAATCAAAGGCAATTCAGGGAGTTTCCCCGCCCTGCAGCAGATGATCAATTTGTTTACTGAAACTGCTACCTTGTTGACACAAAGGATTAAACCACTTAGGCTGCGGTTTCAGGGACCACAGACAATGGGTTTCTGTTTACACTCGTCCCAGGACATAGTAATACAAATCCATTCAAACCCACCAGGATGAATGAAGACACATTCAAAACGGCAGCTATCACAGAAGAGACATTTGGACTGAGGAAGGGAACAGTTTAAATTTGAATGGGTTTGAATCACCCATTACTGGACAATGGGGACAGTTGGATCCCTTTTGTTTTAGCCCAGAAACTTCCAGATCTGGGCGGGAACATTTCAGCCCCAAAATTGGGGTATAAGAGATAGCTTCTCTGGGGCATCTCTCTCTCTCTGGCTTGCCTCCATGTGCCCTCTACAGCGTGGGAGTCTGTCTGAAGAAGTAAGAGCACCAGCAGTTTACTTTTAAAACACTGGGGTGCTTCTTTACTTCAGGACAGTGAAGATCTCATGGGGCACGGAGCTGGCATTATAGTGGTGAGCATATATTTTTCTGGCCTTCCACAAGGCAACTTAGGGTAGGCTTAGGGGTGGGGGTAAAGTGCGGATTTCGTTAAGAATTGTTATTTTAGTCATTTTCCCTCATTGTGTCTGTTTTTCCCTCCCCTATTTAAGCCATTTTACCGTGATTACTTTAATCATGTGGTGTAGTTTCTTTAGTTTAATAAAATTTGACTTTTTCACATCCAGACCATTTGTCCATTTTAATATATCATTAATTATAAGTTCCTCCAGTCAGAACTGGAAGGAGGGGTTTAGCGATTCGAAACATCTGATGGGAGCTGGTCAAAGTGCAGTGGCAAAAAGGCTGCCTGACCAGGTAAATTACCGTAAACCAGGTAAAAGATGCCCCCTACAAATATACGACCGCGGCAGGACTGGAGGCAGTTTTTGATACGATAAGTGGTCTGGATCTGGAGAAAGCATCAGCTCTTGCTTTTCTTGCTTTCAATCTGTGGGTAGCCCTGCAGAAGTTAGCAACAGCATGTAAGCTGACCTATTATGGTATAGGTGGCTGGGTTAAGAAGGGTGAGATGAGGATGCGGGAGGAGGTTACAGAGGCCAAGAATCAGGTGTCAGGGTTGGAAAGATGCCAGGCGGAGGTAGAACGCCGCATAAGAGAGGTGAATGCGGCCAGAGATAGTGGGATGAGGGTGCGGGAAGAAAATGCACGCCTCACACTAGAGGTCACGAAATGCCAAGCAGAGATAGAGCGCCTTGTGCAGGAAGTCTCAGAGGCTAGGGATAGTGAGACGAGGCTACAGGAGGAAAACGCACACCTCACCCAAGAAGCTAGTGAGGGCAAAAGCCACGTGAGGCACAAGATAGAGTTCCTAAAGTGCAAAATTACAGAAGCTAAAAGTAATGAGATGAGACTGTGGGAAGAGAATGCCCACCTCACCTCAGAATTAACAGGGCAGGAGGAAATGGTTAGGGAGGTAAAGGCAGCTTATAACCTGGCCTGCGACCAAAGGTTTAGTGGAGCAGATCATACCCCATGTAACAGAAAGATAGAGAGTTTGGGTATGGAGTTATTAAGGACTAAAGGGATGGTATGTCTCATATGTCCGAAGGGAAGTCCGCCGGACAGTATCAGCAGCCCAAATCAAACCGCCCCACAGGCAGCACCCAGAACAGAGCTGTCTAGGGAATTAGAGATCCCAAGACCGCAGCCCACAGCTCCAAGTTTTGAGGAGCTCTGGCAGCAAGAAGGGGTGGACAATGGGGTGGTAGGAGAATACCAGCAGGTCCCGCTAGGCAGGCGGGGACCAGGACCAGTGTACCCCCTCTGACAACGGAGGTATGGTCCGCCCGTGAACGATAATGACCCAGGGGCTGTTCAGCATACCTATCTGGTACCCTATGATACCCCACAGCTCAGAGGTCTGGTGAAACATATTCCCCTGCTCTCCAAAAAGGGAGACCCCTCAGTGCACTTCCAAGGGATAGAACAGGCAGCCTGTGTTAACGGCTGTGATGACGAAGAGAAAGCCAAAATGTTGCTTTTCTCTGTAGATAGTAAGCTCTATCAGACCCTTTCAGATGAGGCTAAGAGAAGGCAGAAGGGTTTTGAGGACCTAAAGGAGGAAATACTGGAAGCCATGTGTGCGAACAACGGCAGTCCATTCGATCGCATAGGGAAAACACTGCAGAAGGAAGGGGAGACCCCACAGGCATTTGTAGACAGGCTGTGGCCAGTCTACAACAGCGCATGTACAGGGGGACAAAATAGGGCACACCTGAACCCGCAGCAGCGGACCCAATGGCTTCGTTGCCTGGTGTCCAATTGCCTGCCCCAGATAAAAGCAAAGGCTGATACTTGGTTTGACCACCGTGACCCCGTAGCTACCGAAGAGACTGTAATCCGGTAGCTCACGGTAGCATATAGGAACGGTAGGAATAGTGGGACCCTCCAGCAAAAGGGTAAGGTCCACGAGGTTAAACCTGGGGCTCAATACAAGAAAGAGTGACACCAGGAGGGGGGCCATCCCTCCCTGAACAAGGTCACTTGTTACAGGTGTGGGGAGGATGCCCACTGGTGCAGGGATTGTAAAAAGTCTGGGAGGGATGATAAAGCCAGGACCCCCGCAGCCCCAATTCAGAAGGCAGAGACAGAAACTCCTCCCGATACAGTCGAGTCCGTCATGGAGTCGATAAAATCTTTCCTCAGGGCCAATCAGGGAATGGTAGCAGCTGTCAATGGTGCTGCAACCCCCTCGCCCACTTCTGCCTCCCCAAAATGACTGGAGCCCACGCAGCCTGTCCGCCTGTGTAATCTTCGATACGATGAATGGAAGAGACCGCTCGTACAGATAGAGGTAGAGAAGGTTACAGGGACTTATCTATTGGATACGGGGCACCATGCACCATGATCCATACGGATAATCCCACCACCTCATCTCTGTCTGACGGGGTTCCATACATACTATCGGGATTCACCGGTCAGGAGCAGGCGGGGGTATACTCCAGACCCCTCTCAGTCCATCTGGGCACGCTCCAAACTAAATGGACGTGTATCCTGGCAAGGTGGGAGGCGGAGGGAGGAAAGGTGATCCTAGGAGCCGACTTCATGGTGGGCCACGGGATCCTCGTGGATCTCCGCAACCATTGTCTTTGGGGGGCTAGCACAGACAGGGAAGAAGGTTCAGTGGTCATCCCGGCCAAGGAGGGTAAGGGGATCTTGTGTACTGTGAAGCCCAAAGAAGGTTACGACCTCGGGCTCATGGTAAATGGTGTCCCGGAGGCACTGCAGGCAGTCATGCAGGCAAACCTCACAGCCTTTGCCACCCATAAACACGACTGTGGGAGGATCACAGGGTTTGAGGTTAAAATAGACGGGGACCCCATGGCCCGACCACAGAAGCAGTACAATTTCCCCAAGGAGGCAGAACCCGACATGGAGGCAGCTATCACCTCCTTAGTTAAACAGGGAGTGTTGAGGCCCATAGCCACACATGTTAATTCTCCACTTTGGCCGGTTAGGAAACCGGACAATTCATGGAGAGCCATGGTGGACTATCGGGTGCTTAACAGCAATATCCCCGTGTGTGCCCCCACAGTAGAAGCAGTGGCTAATCTTATTAGCAGTATTCCAGCATCCGCGAGCACATTCACGGTGCTGAACATTTCGAATGGGTTCTGGTCTATCCCTTTAAAACGGGAGGACCAATATAAGTTTGCCTTCACCCTTAAGGGACAGCAGTATACCTGGAACTGTCTGCCACAGGGTTTCCACAACAGCCCCAGCATCTTACACCAATGCATGAAAGATAGTTTAAAGGAGTTCAGTCAGCCCACTCAGTTACTGCAGTATGTGGATGACCTGCTCTTATTTACCGACTCGGTCGGGGAGCATGGCCCACTGCTGGCTGAGCTGCTGGAGCTGCTGCAGAGAAAGGGGTTTAAAGTCAACCCCAAGAAGGCGCAGATCGGTCAGCAAGAAGTTAAATTCCTGGGTCTGACTGTCCGCACAGGAGAGAGGGCCATAGATAAGGCAAGGAGGGAAGCAGTCCAGGAGTTACCGATTCCCAATTCAGTAAGAGGGGTGAGGTCGTTCCTGGGATTGACGGGGTACTGCAGGGATTTTATAGAGGACTATGCAGCCACAGCGGCCCCTCTGCTCCGTCTCCTACTCAAGGGAGTGGAGTGGTCCTGGGATGAGGGATGCCAGGCGGCATTTGTTAAGTTAAAGGGAGACCTGCAGACCGCACCAGCCCTAGGAGCGATAGATGGGAAAAAGGATTTCTACTTGGAGGTAGCGGCCAGCGGGGATAGTCTGAGTGCTGTGCTGCTCCAGGAGCTGCACGGCAGGCTAAGACCCGTGGTCTATTCCTCCAGAATACTCACCGATGTAGAGAGGAGCTACTCAATATGTGAAAGGCACCTTTTAGCCACATATTGGGCTGTGAAGAAATCCTGGATCTTCGCAGGCACCTCTCCCATCACCCTCCTCACACACGACACACCCCTCAGATGCTTTTGGATGGGAGGATTAAAGATGGGACAGTCAGCAGCATCCGCATTGCGCGCTGGACCCTTCTCCTCTCACAGATGGATCTTAAGGTAAAGGGCCTTTGCGAGCCAAAGCTTGCGGCCAATATGGTATACCCTGGAACAGCCCATCGATGTTCCATAGATGGGGTATGGGAAATGAACATAGGTATGCGGGCCGGGATACATCCCATGGGCCGCGAGATCTATGTAGATGGTTCCAGCATGGTATCCGCTGGGGTACGACTCACGGGTTGCGGGACCTTTGCCGCAATGGCAGACATTGCCTTGGCAATCAAGCTCCCTAACACCATGAGTGCCCAGCAGGCTGAACTCTCCGCGGTGATGTATGTGGCTACAGAACCTGACATCTTCCCTACCCCATATACGATTTGCTCTGACAGTATGTTCACTTGCAACTCGTGTACGGAGTACCTGGCCATCTGGTCCAGTCGTGGGTATACCTCTGCTGACGGAAAGCCCTTGACAGTAAAGCCCCTGCTGGAGAAAATCCTGACAGCTGTGGTGGAGTAAGGTGCAGTTTTCATCCATAAGGTGAAAGCCCATTGCTCCACAGAACCCCGCAGCCAGGGCAACCAGCAAGCCGATATGCTGGCCAAGGAGGGTGCACGGGCAGGCAATTTCTGGGACCCATATGAGTCCATGCCAGTGGCAGCGATAGCAGGCAGGGATGGGACACAGGGAAAATCAGGAGTAGTGTTAGCCCCAGGCCTCAAAACGGTCCAAGCCCAGGACCCAGTCCTGAAAATTGTAATTAGTGCAGTGATGGAGGGCAGGAAGTTAGAGGGCCCCTGCAGCACAGCCCCCTCTCCATAAGGGAAGCCATGGTATGGAGATGCCGGAGTTGGACTGGGGTGGACAAATGTAAGAAATCACACAACACCAGGTTATAGTCCAACAGCTTTATTTGAAATCACAAGCTTTCGGAGCGCTGCTCCTTCTTCAGGTAAAGTGGTGAAGGAGCAGCGCTCCGAAAGCTTGTGATTTCAAATAAAGCTGTTGGACTAAAACCTGGTGTTGTGTGATTTCTTACACTTGTCCATTAGGGAAGGCATGCTTTTCAGGGGGGAACAGTGGGTAGTACCCCAGCAGCACCGGAGGGAGTTCCTTCAGCTGGCCCATGAGGGGCCGGGAGCGGGACACCCCGGGCCTGAGAGTACCTGGCAATGGGTGGAACAGGCGGGATGTTGGCCAGGACTCTGGGATGATGTCCGCGAGTTCTGTGCTAGCTGTCTTGTGTGTGCAGCAAATAATCCCGATCCCCACAAAAGGAAGGTGCCCATGGGACACATTAGGAGGGTGGAGGGACCATGGCAGTCGATCCAGATTGACTATATAGGGCCCTTGCCCACCACCCAGGGAGGCTACGAATACTGCCTCGTCCTGGTTGATGTGTTTTCCAAGTGGGCGGGAGCCTTCCCCTGCAGGACGGCCACAGCAATGGGGACTGCAAAGATCTTGGTGAAGGAGGTGTTCTCGCGATGGGGACTGCCCCAGTTTGTGGAATCCGACCAGGGAAGCCACTTCACTGGCCAAGTCATGCAGAACACCCTCAGGCTGCTTGGTTTTCAGTGAAAATGGCTTGTCGCTTACAATCCCCAGTCATCAGGGATTGTGGAGTGCATGAACCGGACCATTAAGGAAAGGCTGAGGAAAGAGACAGTGGGGTCACCCCAAAAATAAGCAGAGACCCTACCTCTGATCCTCATGGGGATCCGGGCCAGCCAGTCCAAAAGTACAGGGCATTCACCACATGAGCTCATGACCGGCAGAGTTATGAGGACCCCCACTCATGTCCTTGCCCCAGTCCTCACTGAAGGACAACTGCAGGAAATAAACCAGGATAAATTCGCCCGAACCCTCCTAGAACACCTCAAATGATTTTATGGGAAGGCAGCAGACAGCATGGGGAAGCAGCATCGGAATAAACGGCTGCTGCTCGAGCCTAGCAGGAGCCACCAGTGGGAGATAGGAGACCTAGTGATGGTTAGAAACTTTGCCTGGGTGGGAAGTTTAGAGCCACTCTACATGGGACCCTATAGTATAGTTGTTAGGGCCAGCCCCATGGTCTATGCAGTAAAAATTTCCCGGTGCACAAAGTGGTTCCACGCCAACCAATGTAAATTGTATAAATCTGACCATACAAGTTCAAGTTCACAGGCTGTAAAGACAGGCACTGTGGCTTGTTTCAAGGGAAAAGTTGTCCGGCCCACCAATGGGGACAATTCCCTGCCCCAGTGGGACCTAAGTTTTGGCCAAAGTTTAAATTTGAACCAGTTATCTAGTTCAGAAACAGAGAAACAGCAGCCTGAGAGTAGAAATCTGCAGGCTGCTGCAAGTTCTTTCACAGAAGAGACTGCCCGCGCATACGCAGTCGCTGGTCTCGAGACAGGGATTCCCCAGTCTTTTGAACAGGAGGTTCACGCAGATGCAGTCGCGCGCCTGAGCGGAGAGGTTTCCCAGCACTGGGTTCGGCAGGCGCAGTCCCCCAGCCCGTGAACCCAGCGGATCCTCTTCAGTTTCCCTGCGCAGGTGCAGTCGAGCGCCTGAGGGGAGAGGTTTCCCAACACTGGGTTCGCGCAGGCCCAGTTCCCCAGCCTGTGACCCCAGCGGCTCCTCTTCCATTTTCCTGCGCAGGAGCAGTCGCCTGTTTGAAGACAGAGGTTTCAAAGCCTTTGCCGGGGGACTCTGGGGAGGAGGTTCGCGCAGGCGCAGTTCCCCAGCCTGTGACCCCAGCGGCTCCTCTTCATTTTCCCGTGCAGGCGCAGTCGCCTGTTTGAAGACAGAGGCTTCACAGCCTCTGCTGTGGGACTCCGGGGAGGAGGTTCGCGCAGGCGCAGTTACCCAGCCTGTGACCCTAGCGGCTCCTCTTCAGTTTTCCTGCGCAGGAGCAGTCGCCTGTTTGAAGACAGAGGTTTCACAGCCTCTGCCGGGGGACTCTGGGGAGGAGGTTCACGCAGGCGCAGTTCCCCAGCATGTGACCCCAACGGCTCCTCTTCAGTTTCCCCATGCAGGCGCAGTCGCCTGTTTGAAGACAGAGGTTTCACAGCCTCTGCCGGGGGACTCTGGGGAGGAGGTTCACGCAGGCGCAGTTCCCCAGCATGTGACCCCAACGGCTCCTCTTCAGTTTCCCCATGCAGGCGCAGACGCCTCGTTGAAGACAGAGGTTTCACAGCCTCTGCCGTGGGGCTCCAGGGAGGAGGTTCACGCAGGCGCACTTCCCCAGCCTGTGACCCCAACGGCTCCTCTTCAGTTTTCCCATGCAGGCGCAGTCGCCTGTTTGAAGACAGAGGTTTCACAGCCTCTGCCGGGGGACTCCGGGGAGGAGGTCTGCGCAGGCGCAGTCGCCTGCTTAAAGGGACAAGCTTCCCAGCCTGATTCTAGAGTGGTTCCCCCTATGGTATGGGGCTTTGGGGAGGAACGGATTGCAATTCCTCTTGCTGGGGACAAATGGGAGGTGCTGGTACCAGGTTTTGGACCTGGGGAGGAAGATTTTCAGCCATCAGCAGTGGGTGGTGAGGGAATACCTGCTCCCAGTAGAGGAGTGGGTAGGTATATTAAACAGTGCAGGCTGTTTGCATCAGGGGTGAAGGTTCTCAACCAGCTAGGGCTGTGACCCAGGCTCAGGGTCCGTCAGCCAAAGTTTCCCCCACAGATACGCCCCTCAGAAGGTCTCTTCGGGTGACCCAGCCCAAGAAAGCATGGTCACCCACTATACAGTGGAGTAGGGTGGACTCCCGAACCAGGGGGAAGCCAAAGAGCAGGGGTCCCTAATCAGCAGCCATAAGCTGTCAGGGACCTGAAGCAGGTGGCAGTCCAGCTTCGCTGCAGGCAGCAGTAATCTGTGACAGTGACACCAGAGATTAGTCTGGCTGTCTGGAGACGGGCGGCATTTGTATTATAGCTTTGTGTTAAGTAAACATTGTATATAGCTTGCTCTGAAGGTGTTTAAATTTTAAGTTTAGAATGTAACTAGTAGCTTTGAGTTTAAGTTTAATGTTTAAGTTTATAAGTGTGCCAAATGCTTGTATCTTGGCCCGAGGTCGAGGGACCCGACCATGTCTCCATCTAAGGCAGCAGGTCATTGAGAGACCTGGCTGCATGACCTTTTAAGTTCCTTTTCAGGAGAGTGGACAAAGGAGCAGCCCTGTTCACCCAGCCCGAGCTGGGCATCGAATGAAGATATGGATACAGAATTTTGGGGATCACCTCGCCACTGGACGAATCCAGGAGGAGACCCTGCAGCGACCTTCGGGAGAAACCGGACAGGGTCTGGAGGAACCTGCCTACTCATCCTACGTGGAAGAGATGGCCCCAGCTGGGTGGGGCACGGCCCCCAACCCAGCAGTATCCTGACCGAATTTCACTTGCGGGAGACCTCGCTATTGAGGAGTCATGTGGGGAAGCGCGGGCGCCTTGTCTGATAGGGATGCGTTCCCCAGGAGTAGGTGGTGATGGCCCAGGAAAGATTGTAAAGGGGAGGGGGAGGCCCAAGAGTCACGTGGGTGCATTTGGGGAAGGGAGGATCTCACCCAGCGCCCACGGGCAAAGTTAGAGTGTAAGTGTGGCTGGGAAGGATGAGTGGGTGGCCGGATCTGGGATCCAAGTTTGAGTGTGGGGCCAGTGAGAGCTGCCACACAGGCACCCATCATTTTCTCCAGCCAGTCAAGGGCAGACGGGAGAAGGGGGGGACTGGGAGTCGCAATCCCATACTCCCCGGTCTCGCTCTGTGAAACATGAGGGGTACCCTGCCTCCACGAAGGGACAAGGGAATGGCTCGGGGCTGGCGGATCAGACTGTTCTGTAAAATCCATTCTGTATGTTTTAAAAGTTTAAGACCATTAAAAGGGGTGGGGGTGGAAGGAACATTTACTGCCCGGGTGGGAGGAGCAACACCCACTCGGATTTCGTGAACCATCATTGGCACGTGATGGTCGGGGTTTATTTCAGCATTTTGTTTCAAATGTTTAATGGAGATTTTTGTATTTTGTTTTACAGTTCCAAGTGGTGCAGAGGTGTAGGACCCTCTCCGTGCTTGGAATCATTTTGATTACATTGTATAACCAAGATTGTATATTTTGCAATCTTCTATTATATATATAAACTAGCTGGGGGTGCCCGGCGGTGCCGAGGCTTTTTTGAGGGCATGTTGTTGTTGGAAGAGAGAGCGGGAGCGACTGGGGGGAAGAGAGAGAGGGAAGGAGAGAGAGAAGGAGAGAGAGAGAGAGAGAGAGAGAGGGAAAGAGAGAGAGAGATGGAAGGAGAGAGAGAGGGAAGGAGAGAGAGAGAGGGAAGGAGAGAGAGAGGGAAGGAGAGAGAGAGAGAGATGGAAGGAGAGAGAGAGAGAGGGAAGGAGAGAGAGAGAGAGGGAAGGAGAGAGAGAGAGAGAGGGAAGGAGAGAGAGAGAGGAAAGGAGAGAAAGAGAGAGATGGAAGGAGAGAGAGAGAGGGAAGGAGAGAGAGAGGGAAGGAGAGAGAGAGAGAGAGGGAAGGAGAGAGAGAGAGGGTAGGAGAGAGAGAGAGAGGGGAAGAGAGAGAGGGAAGGAGAGAGAGAGAGGGGGAGGACAGAGAGAGAGGGGGAAGGAGAGAGAGACGGGGTGAGAGAGAGAGAGAGACTGGGGAGAGAGAGAGAGAGAGAGAGAGAGAGGCTGGGGGGAGAAGAGAGAGAGAGAGTTTGGGGGAGAAGAGAAAGAGTGAGAGATTGGGGGCAAGAGAGACAGACTGGGAGTATGAGAGAGCGAGAGAGACTGGAAGGGTGAGAGAGAGAAAGACGGAGTGTGAGAGAGAGAGACTGGGAGTGTGAGAGAGAGAGAGAGATTGTGATTGTGAGAGAGAGAGAGATTGGGAGTGTGAGAGAGAGAGACTGGGAGTGAGAGAGAGAGAGTCTGGGAGTGAGAGAGAGAGAGAGAGAGACTGGGAATATGAGAGAGAGAGACTGGGAGTGTGAGAGAGAGAGAGAGAGACTGGGAGTGTGAGAGAGAGAGACTGGGAGCTTAAGAGAGAGAGAGGGAGTGTGAGAGAGAGAAAGAGGGAGTGTAAGAGAGAGAGAGAGAGTGTGAGAGAGAGAGAGCGAGAGAGAGAGGGAGTGTGTGTGAGAGAGAGAGTGGGAGTGTGTAAGAGAGAGAGAGAGAGTGGGAGTGTGTGAGAGAGAGAGAGAGAGAGTGGGAGTGTGTGTGAGAGAGAGACAGACTGGGGGTGTGTGTGAGAGAGAGAGAGACTGGGAGTGTGTGTGTGAGAGAGAGAGAGACTGGGAGTGTGAGAGAGAGAGAGAGACTGGGAGTGAGAGAGAGAGAGAGAGACTGGGAGTGAGAGAGAGAGAGAGACTGGGAGTGTGTGAGAGAAAGAGACTGGGAGTGCGTGAGAGAGAGCGAGAGACTGGGAGTGAGAGAGAGAGAGAGAGAGACAGGGATTGAAAGAGAGAGAGAGAGACAGGGAGTGTGTGAGAGAGAGAGAGAGAGACTGGGAGTGTGTGTGAGAGAGAGAGAGAGAGAGACTGGGAGTGAGAGAGAGAGAAACTGGGAGTGAGAGAGAGAGAGATTGGGAGTGAGAGAGAGAGAGAGAGACTGGGAATGAGAGAGAGAGAGAGACTGGGAGTGGGAGTGAGAGAGAGAGAGAGAGAGACTGGGAGTGAGAGAGAGAGAGAGAGAGAGAGAGACTGGGAGTGTGTGAGAGCGAGAGAGAGAGTGGGAGTGTGAGAGAGAGAAAGAGAGAGTGTGGGAGTGTGAGAGAGAAAGAGAGAGAGTGGGAGTGTGAGAGAGAGAGAGAATGTGAGAGAGAGAGAGAGTAAGAGTGTGTGTGAGAGAGAGAGAGAGGGAGTGTGTGAGAGAGAGAGAGAGAGAGTGGGAGTGTGTGAGAGAGAGAGAGACTGGGAGTTTGTGAGAGAGAGAAAGAGACTGGGAGTGTGTGAGAGAGAAAGAGAGACTGGGAGTGTGAGAGAAAGAGAGTGGGAGTGTGTGAGAGAAAGAGAGTGGAAGTCTGTGAGAGAGAGAGAGAGAGTGGGAGTTTGTGAGAGAGAGAGAGAGACTGGTAGTGTGTGAGAGAGACTGGGAGAATGAACTGAAAGGGAAAGCAAGAAGGGCTTTCTATGCCATCAAAAAATCAATCCAAATAGAAATCCCAATTAGCATTTGGCTCAAAATTTTCAAATCAGTAATTGAACCAATTGCACTCTATGGCAGTGAGGTATGGGGACCGCTAACTCAACAAGAATTTGCAAAATGGGACAAACACCCAATTGAGATCCTACATGCAGAATTCTGTAAAAGTATCCTCCGGACTCAAAGGAAAACAGTAAACAATGCATGCAGGGCGGAACTAGGCCAATATCCATTAATAATCACTATCCAAAAAAGAGCCACCAAATTTTGGAATCACCTACAAATGAGCAATCCCCAATGCTATCACTACGATGCCCTGAAATGCCAAGAGCTGACCATAAAGAAGAATACCCTCAGTCAACTAGTCCTGGGACTCAGTGAAGTAACTATTAACAATATTAACAATAACCAGCCCCAGGACAGTGACAGGGTAACACAAAGAATTCGACCCAACACAATCGTCGCTAAGCAAAAGGAAAAATATCTGACATATTGGGCAGAAACAACAAAAACCCAAAGCAAACTCAATTGCTACTTGGCCCTAAACAGACAATACAACATAGCTGATTACCTGACCATGGTAAAGGATAACAAACTGAGAAGAACCTTGACAAGGTACAGACTTAGCGAACATAGCCTAGCGATCGAAAAAGGCAGACACAGGCAGACCAGGCTGCCAAGAGAAGACAGGATATGCTCTCACTGCAGTCAGAGAGTAGGGGAGACAGAGATGCACTTCCTCACAGCCTGCGGAAAATATCAGGGCATCAGGGAGAATTTCTACCAAAAATTCTCACAAATATGCCCTGATTTCAGAAATCTGAATGACAACCAAAAACTCCCATTCCTACTGGGAGAGGAGAGAAGCTGTGTAACACTGGCGGCACACTATGTTACAGCTTGCCATGAACAGAGGGACAACCAGTAAACTAAGAAAAGAATATATGTGATATAAACAATGCGAATGTATATTTATACACTCAGGGATATACCTGTTTATACACTGTATGAACAGAACTGCGTTTATGTGCTCAACCATAAATGTATTTTGATGCTTTGGCAACATAAGATGTAACTTATCATGCCAATAAAGCGATTTGAATTGTGAATTGTGAAAATTGTGTGAGAGAGAGAGAGACTGGGAGTGTGAGAGAGAGAGACTGGGAGTGAGAGAGAGAGAGAGAGAGTGGTAGTGTGAGAGAGAGAGAGAGAGTCTGGGAGTGTGAGAGAGAGAGAGTGTGAGAGAGAGCGAGAGAGAGACTGGGAGTGTGAGAGAGAGAGAGAGAGACTGGGATGTGTGAGAGAGCGAGAGAGAGAGAGTGGAGTGTGTGAGAGAGAGAGAGAGAGAAACTGGGAGTGTGAGAGAGAGAGAGAGACTGGAGGTGTGAGATAGAGATAGATTGGGAGTGTGAGAGAGAGAGAGATTGTGAGTGAGAGAGAGACTGGGAGTGTGACGAGAGAGAGATTGGGAGTGTGAGAGAGAGAGATTGGGAGTGTGAGAGAGAGAGAGATTGTGAGTGAGAGAGAGACTGGGAGTGTGAGAGAGAGAGATTGGGAGTGTGAGAGAGAGACAGACTGGGAGTGTGAGAGAGAGAGAGATTGGGAGTGTGAGAGAGAGAGATTGGGAGTGTGAGAGAGAGAGAGATTGGGAGTGTGAGAGAGAGATTGTGAGTGAGAGAGAGAGAGAGAGACTGGGAGTGTGAGAGAGAGAGAGATTGGGAGTGTGAGAGAGAGAGACTGGGAGTGTGTGAGAGAGAGATTGGGAGTGTGAGAGAGAGAGATTGGGAGTGTGTGAGAGAGAGAGACTGGAGTGTGTGAGAGAGAGAGATTGGGAGTGAGAGAGAGAGAGATTGGGAGTGTGAGAGAGAGAGAGATTGGGAGTGTGAGAGAGAGAGAGACTGGGAGTGTGTGTGAGAGAGAAACTGGGAGTGTGAGAGAGAGAGATTGGGAGTGTGAGAGAGAGAGAGATTGGGAGTGTGAGAGAGAGAGATTGGGAGTGTGAGAGAGAGAGAGATTGGGAGTGTGAGAGAGAGAGAGATTGGGAGTGCGAAAGAGAGAGAGATTGGGAGTGTGAGAGAGAGAGATTGGGAGTGTGAGAGAGAGAGACTGGGAGTGTGTGTGAGAGAGAGAGACTGGGAGTGTGAGAGAGAGATTGGGAGTGTGTGAGAGAGAGCGATTGGGAGTGTGAGAGAGAGAGAGAGATTGGGAGTGAGAGAGAGAGAGATTGCGAGTGTGAGAGAGAAAGAGATTGGGAGTGTGAGAGAGAAAGAGAGATTGGGAGTGTGAGAGAGAGTGACTGGGAGTGAGAGAGAGAGAGATTAGGAGTGTGAGAGAGAGAGACTGGGAGTGTGAGAGAGAGAGACTGGGGAGTGTGTGAGAGAGAGAGACTGGGAGTGTGAGAGAGAGAGTTTGGGAGTGCTGAGAGAGAGAGTGATTGGGAGTGTGAGAGAGAGCGACTGGGAGTGAGAAGAGAGAGAGATTGGGAATGTGAGAGAGAGAGACTGGGAGTGTGAGAGAGAGAGAGGCTGGGAGTGAGAGAGAGAGAGAGATTGGGAGTGTGAGAGAGACAGAGATTGGGAGTGTGAGAAAGAGAGATTGGGAGTGTGAGAGAGATTGGGAGTGTGAGAGAGAGAGAGATTGGAAGTGTGAGAGAGAGCGACTGGGAGTGAGAGAGAGAGAGATTGGGAGTGTGAGAGAGAGAGAGAGACTGCGAGTGAGAGAGAGAGAGAGATTGGGAGTGTGAGAGAGAGAGAGATTGGGAGTGTGAGAGAGAGAGAGATTGGGAGTGTGAGAGAGAGAGAGACTTGGCCGCCCCGGCCGCTCACCTGATGGCTTTGGGTCGGGCTCTGGGGCGGGCCTGTTGACGCCGCGGGGAAGTTTTTTGCGCGGCGGCTCCCAGCATGGCCTGCTGCGGCCGGTGACCTGGTGGCTTTTGGTCGGGCTCTGGGCCGGGGCTGTTGACGCCGCGGGGAATTTTTGTGTGCGGCGGCTCTCGGCACGGACCGCCGCGGCCGGTCACCTTGTGGCTTTGGGTCGGACTCTTGCTCGGCGTGGTTGACGCCGTAGTGAGCCCCGGGACCAGGCCCGAAGGGGTGAAAGCCCGAGTGAGACCCCGGGCCGCAGCCGCAAACTGAGCCGAGCGCTGAATGCTGTTGGCCGAGGCGAAGACGGTGACCTGGTCACGGAAATCAGCGGCCTTCAGCAGGTTCCGGGCATTGTCTAAACTGGCGACTAAAACAATTCGATTGGCATCCGCCTCGGGCCCAGAGGGCAGCGGCATCGCGCTGGGAATCCGCTCAACTCAAGACCCAGGCTTCCCGGCAGCTAGGCCGCGCCCCGGCGCCGGCACAGCCGCTCGAAATGGCCGTCAAAGTAGGCGAGCCTCCGGGCGAAGGGCAGGGGATCACTTCATTTCTAACTATTCCTAAATACAATTTAAAACTGAAATAAATTGTTCTTTTCCTTAGTTCCCTAACACACAGAAAGTGTGGGGAAAAAATCGTGACGAATCAAGATGGCGGCCACTCACCTCGGTTCAGAATGATAAGGCCCGCCCACACACGCACCGATTGGTCAACCCATCAGGTCACTGAACTGTAGGATTGGTCAATCATCAAGTCACTCAACACTCAACTGTAGGATGGCCCGCCCGCACGCGCAATGAACCCGCCCTCGTGACGCAGCGATTGGTCAACCGTTGGTCAACTGTCAGGTCGCTCAACCACATGATTGGGTCAACCTTCACATCACTCAATGCTAACGAGCAAATGAGCAGAACTTTTCCCATTTAATGAGCGGAATTTTGAAAGTTTTTTGGATACTGTGGGCACGATTTCT
>NC_140987.1:268849077-269005251 GCF_052327205.1 Somniosus microcephalus
CCCGATCTCCCGATCGCTGCGCCCTGCCCCCGATCTCCCGAGCGCCGATCTCCCAAGGCCTGATCTCCCGAGGCTCGCACCCCCGATCTCTCGAGCCCGCCCCCCCAATCTCCCGAGCCCCCCCCCGATCTCCTGAGCCCCGCCCTCCCCGCGCTCCCGAGGCTCACCCCCCCGCCCCCCGATCTCCGGATGCCCGATCTCCCAAGCCCCGCCCCCCGCATGAGCCAGATTCAAGAGCAGAGAGAGAGACGCCGCCGCGCAACCTACCGCGTGAGGCCCGGCCGGACTCAAGTCGCGCGCGATGACTCTGCCCCACCCGCCTTTACTTTATAGTTATATAAAAAGAAAAAGGTTGGCTAAAGTAAATGTTGATCCCTTAGAGGATGAGACCGGGAAATTAATGGTGGGAAATATGGAGATGGCAAAAACACTGAATGAATATTTTATATCAGTCTTTACAGTAGAAGACACTGAGAATATCCCAACACTGGACAAATAGGGGGCTTAAGGGGGGGAGGAACAAAACATGATCAAAATCACTAAGGAAGTGGTACTCGGTAAAATAATGGGACTCAAGGTGGATAAATCACCTGGACCTGATAGCTTACATCCTAGGGTCTTGAGGGAAGTGGCGGTAGGGATTGTGGATGCATTGGTAATAATTTTTCCAAAACTCCCTGGACTCGGCAAAGGTCCCGGCAGACTGGAAAACTGCTAATGTAACACCCTTATTTAAAAAGGGTAGTAGACAGAAGGCTGGAAACTATAGACCGGTTAGCCTAACATCTGTGGTAGGTAAAATTTTGGAGTCCATTATTAAGGAGACAGTAACAGGACATTTGGATAATCATACTTTAATAGGACAAAGTCAGCATGGTTTTATGAAGGGGAAGTCATGTTTGACAAATTTGCTGGCGTTCTTTGAGGAAGTAACATATAGGGTGGATAAAGGGGAACCAGTGGACGTAGTGTATTTAGACTTCCAAAAGGCATTTGACAAGGTGCCACACAAAAGATTATTGCTTAAGATAAAAAATCATGGGATTGGGGGTAATATTCTGGCATGGATAGAGGATTGGCTATCCAACAGAAGGTGGAGAGTTGGGATAAATGGTTCATTCTCAGACTGGCAATCAGTAACGAGTTGTGTTCCACAGGGGTCAGTGCTGGGTCCCGAACTCTTTACAATCTATATTAATGATTTGGAGGAGGGGACCGAATGTAACACATCAAAGTTTGCAGATGGGATGGAAAGTAGTGAGTGAGGAGGACATAAAAAAACTGCAAGGGGACATAGACAGGCTAAGTAAGTGGGCAGAGATTTGGCAGATGGAATACAATACTGGAAAGTGTGAGGTTATGAACTTTGGCAGGAAAAATCGTAGAGCAAGTTACTATCTTAATGGCAAGAAACTGGAAAGTACTGATGTACAAAGGGATCTGGGGGTCCTGGTGCACGAAACTCAAAAGGTTAGTATGCAGGTGCAGCAAGTGAATAAGAAGGCCAATGGAATGTTGGCTTTCATTGCTAGGGGGATAGAATATAAAAATAGGGAGGTATTGCTTCAGTTGTACAAGGTATTGGTGAGACCGCACCTGGAATACTGCATACAGTTTTGGTGTCCATACTTAAGAAAGGACATACTTGCTCTCGAGTCAGTACAAAGAAGGTTCACTTGGTTAATCCCGGGGATGAGGGGATGGACGTATGAGGAGAGGTTGAGTAGATTGGGACTCTACTCATTGGAGTTCAGAAGAATGAGAGGCGATCTTATTGAAACATATAAGATTGTGAAGGGGTTGGATCGGATGGATGCGGGGAGGATGTTCCTGCTGATGGGTGAAACTAGAACTAGGGGGCATAGTCTTAGAATAAGGGACTGCTCTTTCAAAACTGAGATGAGGAGGAACTACTTCACTCAGAGGGTGGTAGGTCCATGGAATATGCTGCCCCAAAAAGCTGTAGAAGCTACATCATTACATAAATTTAAAACAGAAATAGACAGTTTCCTAGAAGTAAAGGGAATTAAGGGTTATGGGAGCGGGCAGGAATTTGGATATGAGTCTAGGTTCGGATCGGTCATGGCCCTGTGGTTAGCGGAGCGGGCCCAGGGGCCGTGTAGGCTGATCCTGCTCCTATTTTGAGTGTCTAATTCTTTTAGATTCAGGAGATGGTTCTGTGATAGTAGATTGGCGGCTAGGATCAGATCAGCCATGATCTTATTGGATGGCGGAGCAGGCTTGAGGGGCCGATTGGCCTACTCCTGCTCCTATTTCTTATGTTCTTATGTAACATGGCGGCGGTGGCGAGGCTTGGCTCAGGCCCGTCCCCGCCAGCCTTCACAAAGATGGCAGAGATCGCGAGCCGCTTGTTCAGCGCGACAGGAGGTGCCTAGCTCGGGTGTGGCTGGGCAACAGAGGCCCAGGCATACAGGCCTGGATAAACGGTTAAAGGTAGGAAAATTCTAGATGTTACAGAAAAGATTTACAAATTAATTAACTTTTTTAAAAAACAATTTGTGTTTTAAAAGCAACTTTTTTTTTTGCTGGAAATGTAGATTTGAAAAAGAAACACGCAGAAAGCGGGAAAAACAAATGAAAAGTTTGGAATCAAGATGGCGGCGACTCACCTCGGTTCAGAACGATAAGGCCCGCCCACACATGCACCGATTGGTCGACCGTCAGGTCACCGAAGCGTAGGATTGGTCAATCGTCCCGTCACTCGACTCTAGGAGGGCTCGCCCGCAAGCGCCAGGAACCCGCCCCCGCCACGCAGCGATTGGTCGACCGTCGGGTCGCTCGACCGTACGAGTGGTCGACCTCGACGTCACTCGATGCTAATGAGCGGATAATGAGTGGAATGTTGAACGTTTTTTGGATACCGTGAGCGCAATTTTTGTCTAGCCGAAACGTAAATACGCTTATGACGGTTCTGGAATCGTAAGCTTTCTTATGATGTAACACACGTGTAGGTGCGCTCCATAACTTTCGAGTTTATTCAATACAGACAGACAGACAGACAGACGGAATGACAGACAGACAGATCGACCGCTTTATATATATATAGATAGGTAGATAGATGAGACTATCTGTGTGTATGCGTGCGGTAAACTCAAAAGTTATAGAGCGTACCTACACATATGTTACTTGCTGAAGTGCCCGGCGGTGCCGAGGGATTTTGAGGGCATGTTGTTGTTGGAAGAGAGAGTGAGCGACTGGGGGGGAAGAGAGAGAGCGACTGGGGGGAAGAGAGTGAGCGACTTGGGGGGAAGAGAGACAGCGACTGGGGGGGGAAGAGAGAGCGACTGGGGAGGAAGAGAGAGAGCGACTGGGGGGGAAGAGAGAGAGAGCGACTGGGGGGAAGAGAGAGAGTGACTGGGGGGAAGAGAGAGAGCGACTGGGGGGGAAGAGAGAGAGCGACTGGGGGGGAAGAGAGAGAGCGACTAGGGGGGAAGAGAGAGAGCGACTGGGGGAAGAGGGGGGAAGGGGGGAGAGGGGGGGAAGAGGGGGGAAAGGGGAGGGGGTAAGAGGGGGAGGATGGTGAGGGGAGGGGGAGGAGGGGAGGATGGGAGGGGGCAGGGGAGTGGAGGGGTGAGGGGGGAGGAGGGGGGCGGGGGTAGGGGAGGGGAGGGGAGGGGGGGAGGGGGGAGGGGAAGGGGGGAGGGGGGGAGGGTAGGGGAGGGGTGAGGGTGAGTGGGAGGGGAGGGGGGAGGGGGGGAGGGGAGGGGGGAGGGGAGGGGCGGGAGTGGGGAGGGGAGGGGGAGGGGGGAGGGGAGGTGGGAGGGGGTGGGAGGGGAGTGGCGGGGGTGGAGTGGGGGGGGAGGGAGAGGGGGGGAGGGGAGGGGAGAGGTGGGAGGAGAGGGAGAGGGGGGGGAGGGGGGAGTCCCCGAGCACTGCCCCCGATGTCCCGAGCCCCGCCCTCCCGAGGCCCGATCTCACGAGGCCCGATCTCCCGAGCCCCGTGCCTCGCCCCCTGATCGCCCGAGCGCCGACCTCCCGAGACCCGATCTCCTGAGCCCCGCCCCCCCTGATCTCCCATGGCTCGTGCCCCCCCCGATCTCCGGAGGCCCGATCTCTTGAGCCCCGCCGCCCGCCCGAGCCGGCTTTAAGAGCAGAGAGAGAGACGCCGCCGCGCAACCTACCGCGTGAGGCCCGGCCGGACTCAAGTCGCGCGCGCTGACTCCTGCCCCACCCGCCTTTACTAACATGGCGGGCGGTGGCGGACCCTCGGCTCAGGCCCGCCCCCTCCAGCCTTCACAAAGATGGCGGAGATCGCGAGCCGCTTGTTCAACGCGACTGGAGGTGCCTAGCTCGGGCGTGGCTGGGCAACAGAGGCCCAGTCTTACAGGCCTGGAAAAAACGGTTTAAAGGTAATAAAATTCTAGATGTTAGAGAAAAGGTTTACAAATTAATTAACTTTTTTAAAAAAAATTTGTGTTTTAAAAGCAACTTTTTTTTTGCTGGAAATGTAGATTTGAAAAGAAACACAGCAGAAAGTGGGAAAAAGAAATGAAAAGTTTGGAATCAAGATGGCGGCAACTCACGTCGGTTCAGAACGATAAGGCCTGCCTACACACGCCACCGATTGGTCGACCTTCAGGTCACCGATGCGTAGGATTAGTCAATCGTCCCGTCACTCGACTCTAGGAGGGCTCGCCCGCAAGCGCCAGGAACCCGCCCCCGCCACGCAGCGATTGGTCGACCGTCGGTCGCTCGACCGTACGAGTGGTCGACCTCGACGTCACTCGATGCTAATGAGCGGATAATGAGCGGAATGTTGAACGTTTTTTTGGATACCGCGGGCGCAATTTTTGTCTGGCGGAAATGTAAATACGCTTATGACGGTTTTGGAATCGTAAGCTTTCTTTCGATGTAACACACGTGTAGGTACGCTCTATAGCTTCTGAGTTTATTCAATATAGACAGACAGACAGACAGACAGACAGACGAATGACAGACAGACAGATCGACTGCTTTATATGTATAGATATCAAAAGAAAACTTATGATTAGGGGAGTGTCATAGGCGTCTTTATTTTTTTGGTCAGACAAAATTTTTTTCAAAAAACAGAAAAAAATCCGCTCATTTCCAGCGTTGAGTGACATGTTGGTTGCACAAATCCTACGGGGGAACTGCAGTATGATGCGTCACGGGGGGTGTTTCAATGGTGTGTGTGTAAGCCGGGGTGTTTCATGGTGTGTGTGTAAGCCTACAGCCTGCCGTGAGTGCGGGACCGGGACCGGGACCGGGACCGGGAAAAGAGATACAGAGTCAGAGACAGAGAGAACCGCGCGGCCCGAGAGACAGCGAGCGGGGGAGCGGCGGTGGCGCCCCGGAGCGGGAGCTGAGCTGAGGTGAGTCGGGACGGGCCTGAGGCGCTAGGCTGCGCATGGGGGCTCTGGGTCACCGCGGCTGGGCTCTGAGTACCCTGCGTTGCCAAGTGAACTGCAGAACCCTCTGCCAGGGAGCGGCAGCGGCGGCGGCGGGCCGGAGCGGGAGCTGAGCTGAGGTGAGTCAGGCCGGGCCTGAGTCGCTAGGCCACGCATGCGGGCTCCGGGTCACCGCGGCCGTTGCTCTGAGTCCAACCCCTTCCCCGGGGTGTCTTCCTCTCTTCTCTATCTACTTCCCTCACTCTCTCCTTCCCTCTCTCTCTCTCTCTCCTCTTCTCTCTCTATCTCTCTTCTTCCCTCTCTCTCTCTCTCTCCTTCCCCCTCTCTCTCTCTCTCTCCTTCCCTCTCTCTCTCTCCTTCCCCCTCTCTCTCTCTCTCTCCTTCCCTCTCTCTCTCTCCTTCCCCCACTCTCTCTCTCCTTCCCCCTCTCTCTCTCTCATTCCCACTCTCTATCTCTCTCCTTCCCCCTCTCTCTCTCTCTCCTTCACCCTCTCTCTCTCTCTCCTTCACCCTCTCTCTCTCTCCTTCCCCCCTCTCTCCTTCCCTCTCTCTCTCTCTTTCCCTCTCTCTCTCTCCTTCCCTCTCTCTCTCTCTCCTCTCTCTCTCTCTCTCTCTCTCCCTCCCCGTCCCTCTCTCCTTCTCTCTCTCTATCTCCATCCCTCTCTCTCCTTCCCCCCCTCTCTCTCTCTCCTTCCCCCTCTCTCTCTCTCTCTCTCTCCTTCACCCCTCTGTCTCTCTCGCTCTCTCCTTCCCCCCCTCTCTCTCTCTCTCCTTCCCCCTCTCTGTCTCTCATTAATGTCAATGATAACATTGCAAAATTATAATTCTGCTTGCTACCTCCAAATTCACACAGAAGGAAAACTGTAAAACCTGGAGTATATGGCTACTGTCGCTCCCCATTAACAAAAAACGAAGTTAAAGAACCACCTCCTGGGTGCTTAGCAAGAGTTCTTCAGTCCCAACAGTTTTATAAACAGTTTTATAAACATGGCAGAGGGTTCTTCAGTTCCCTCGGCAACGCCGAGTACTCCAGGCTAGTATGTTATAATGTAACAGGTGGTGCAGGGGTATCAGACCCCTTATTGTAACATTTTGTAATTGATGTATCTGTAAATGCCTACCGTACCACAGTTTTTCCCGGATTTGAGGGGAATAGACGGGTCAGGGAATCAGTGATAGGTAGCTATAGGTAAATACAGGGGATGGTTGTTTGTCGGGGGTCAGAACATTTTGCTCACTTCTTCAAGAGGATACTACCAGCAAGTTGGGAGTATCCAAGGCGGGAATGTAGGGGTTCGCAAAATCCCCTCAGCCCCCGAAGATCGGGAAATATTAACCCACATCGTGGACGAAGACTTTGCGTGATTTAAATTGTCTCTGGGTTGGACAATATTTTAAAACGTGCCCAGATGCGCAAAAGGCTGTGTTAAGGAGCCCATGAGCTAAGCAGCACTTGGACACCGGAATCAAAGGACTTTGTAAAAATTGCACACTTTAAGATAGTACATTTTATTAAAGAAAAGGATGTACTCTTGAGTTTTGAACCTCATGGAAACAGAATTTTCAGCAGGAAAAAGGACAGACAGGCCATTAGCATTTGAATGGTGGCGAGTTGTCAATCACCCTGTGGAATTGGGCGGGTCAGGTAACCTACAAGCTGTTTGTTTACACTGGGGAGTAGCCCGTTTGAATCTGCCAATCAAAGGCAATTCAGGGAGTTTCCCCGCCCTGCAGCAGATGATCGATTTGTTTACTGAAACTGCTACCTTGTTGACACAAAGGATGAAAGCACTTAGGCTGCGGTTTCAGGGACCACAGACAATGGGTTTCTGTTTACACTCGTCCCAGGACATAGTAATACAACTCCATTCAAACACATCAGGATGAATGAAGATACATTCAAAATGGCAGCTATCACAGAAGAGACATTTGGACTGAGGAAGGGAACAGTTTAAATTTGAATGGGTTTGAATCACCCATTACTGGACAATGGGGACAGTTGGATCCCTTTTGTTTTAGCCCAGAAACTTCCAGATCTGTGCGGGAACATTTCGGCCCGAAAATTGGGGTATAAGAGATAGTTTCTCAGGGGCATCTCTCTCTCTCTGGCTTGCCTCTGTGTGCCCTCTACAGCGTGGGAACCTGTCTGAAGAAGTAAGAGCACCAGCAGTTGGCTTTTAAAACACTGGGGTGTTTCTTTACTCAGGACAGTGAAGAACTCGTGGGGCACGGAGCTGGCATTATAGTGGTGAGCATATATTTTTCTGCCCTTCCACAAGGCAATTTAGGGTAGGCTTAGGGGTGGGGGTAAAGTGGGGATTTCGTTAAGAATTGTTATTTTTGTCGTTTTCCCTCGTTGTGTCCGTTTTTCCCTCCCCTATTTTAGCCATTTTACCGTGATTACTTTAATCGTGTGGTGTAGTTTCTTTAGTTTAATAACATTTGACCTTCTCACATCCAGACCATTTGTCCATTTTAATATATCATTAATTATATGTTCCTCCAGTCAGAACTGGAAGGAGGGGTTTAGCGATTCGAAACTGCTGATTGGAGCTGGTCAAAGTGCAGTGGCAGAAAGGCTGCCTGACCAGATAAATTACCATAAACCAGGTAAAGGATGCCCCCCTACACCGGGAAGATGGCACGGAGGCGTGTTGGGAGCGGGGTCGGTACCCACGCCCAGTTTCTGCCATTTTCCCGGCAGTCCCGCCTCCCCAGGGCTGGCAATATTCCCCCCAATAGATCAAGAGAGAGGCCAAGGAGTACTGGTCGATTTCCTGCAAAGGTGCACAGTGTCATGTTGCTATAGGGAAAACAAATATGATTTTAAATTTCATTTCTTGGACCACTGAGTATAAAACAAAGACACTACACTTAGTCTATGCAAGACTCTGGTATGCCTGCATTAAAATGGTGTACTGCAAGTGAAAGAAGGTAATTCAATAATAAGAATTATTCCTTTGGGAGGGAGTTTGACACGATTAAACTTTGAATTTTGTGTGTACTGTTTCTTTAAATGAAATATCAATAACATGGTTTAACTTTATCGCATAGCTCTCAACCTGCAATGTGTAGAACTGGAGTTTAGAAGAATGACAGGTGATCTCATTGAAACATATAAGATTCTGAAGGGGATTGACAAGTAGATGCTGAGAGGTTGTTTCCCGTGGCTGGAGAGTCTAGAACTAGGGGGTGTAGTCTCAGGATAAGGAGTCAGCCATTTAGGACTGAGATGAGAAATTTCTTCACTCAGAGTGTTGTGACTCTGGAATTCTCTGCTCCAAAGGGCTGTGAATGCTGAGTCTTTGAGTATATTCAAGGCTGAGATCGATAGATTTTTGAACTCTGGGGGAATTAAGGGATATGGAGATTGGGTGGGAAAGTGTTGTTGAGATCGAAGATCAACCATGATGTTATTGAATGGCGGAGCTGGCTCAAGGAGCCATACGGCCTACTCCTGCTGATAATTCTTATGTTCTTATTTAGGTTAGGGCTGACAGCATGAAGATTCTGTAGTACCAGCAAATTAGTTGATTTACCTGCTTGGGAGTTTTGGGTGCAGTGATTGTTGGAATGCCCAATCAAAACAGACATGAGAAATATTCTTCATAGATAGAACTGCTTTTCACTCGGTGGAGCAGTGAGTAGCTACATTGGATAAGAGGGTTTGTTCAATAGTGGGAACACAATTTGGTCAAGGTGCCCCAGTGAGTCAGAGGTCATGGTGTATCATTTATTGCTCTTGTCTTTTATAAAATGTACCACCTTGACAGTGAATGCTGCTGCAGTTTTGAAGTTTAAATAACTGCTGATTTAGAAGCCACTCTGCTTGGTAAAATGGTCAAATATATTACAAGGAAAGTTTGCATTGTATTAGAAAAGTGGAACATATAAAAATTTTCAATAAGGAATTACATGCTCAGATTTAAAAGCATGGTGGTCCTAAGTTAAAGTGTGCCAATGCTCAATGCTAAAGGTGTCTACCGTGGCTCAGTTGGTAGTACTCTCGCCTCTGAGTCAGATGGTTGGGGGTTCAAGTTCCACTCCAGAGACTACAGCACAAATGCTAGGCTGAAACTCCAGTGCAGTAAAGGTACTGTCTTTCAGATGAGGTGTTAAACTGAGGCCCCATCTGCCCTCTCAGGTGGACGTAAAAAATCCCATGGTGCTTTTTTGAAAAAGTGCAGAGGAGTTATCCCCAGTGTCCTGGCCAATATTTATCCCTCCACCAACATCACCAAAAAACAGATTGCTGTTTGTGGGACTTTGCTGTGTTGCAACTTGACTATATTACAACAATGACTACACTTCAAAAGTATTTAATTGGCTGTAAAGCGGTTTGGGACAACCCAAGGTCATGAAAGGCGCTACAGAAATGCAATTATTTTTTATTGGGTGGAAATGAATATGGGTTCGTGTCCCACTCCATAGAATGAGCCAACTTAAGGGGGGAGATGCCCATCAAGGGAGAGGGGATATTGGAGGGGAGCATTATGTCATGTATTCTGGTGCCTCCTTCATATTTGGATATAGGGGCGATTGGCAATAGACTGGATACCCAGACTCTCAGCACAAAGCAGCAGACCAGGTGCACAAGGAATGGGAATCAAATTGCAAAATATAAAAGGAGGGAAGATTACTGTAATATCCCACAAAAATAAAGTGAAAACTCTCCAAACTGGAGAGTGATGAAAAAGTGATGAAAAATTATTGGAACTTTTGAAAGCTGACAGGGAGTGAAATGCTCTGGCACTGAAATATTTACACACACATAGATGAATCCAGTGTTTATTGTATGCAATGAGCAATTGATTCCTTGGAGTGACCTTCACGCAGTTGCTGACTTTGAACATTGTCCATGCGATGCTTTCTTGCCAATTTTGTAATCTTCCATTCTTCTTACTTGGCCAGCCCTGTCTAAGAAGGTATCATTTGTCAAGAGTTTGTTATTAGCTGTGCTGGAAAGGCGTTGCATTGAGAACAGCCTTTTTCATTTCAATTCGATCTGATTTCTCTACTCTTCTGATTTGTAGTCCAGCTCCGTTTGATTTTCTGTTTTATTTTGTGGAGATATTCCAATTTCACACTTGTATATCGGCATTTAAGAAGAGCCTCTACATCATGACTAGACTTCCACAGATAAACACTATCTATTTCCACCTCCCCAGGTCACCTCTGTAACTAAGTGATCTTAACTCAACCTGATGCTGCAATTAGCCTGACTGCATTTCACTTAACAATACAATGATGCACACCTATTGCATAAATATGAATTTTACAGTTGGGTAGCATCCTACACAAAGCATGCGCGAGCAGTGAATGTGATAAACAATAAAAGGTGAATCTGCCGCTCTTTTTCGCTGCAATAGATGACAATCAGATTTTCCCTCATCTCCTTGTGCAACCTATTCATTCTGTGAAAGGTTAATGACAGCCATGATTGGAAAAAGGTCCATATGGGTATCCTTTCATTGGGTTTGCTGACTAATGTGGACAATTTGCCCCAGCGCTGAGTTCAACTTCCAGTCAACATGTGTGGACCACTTCAATTGGAAAACCGCAGTCTGACTCTAATTAATTAGATTTGGTCACCCAGTAAAGGCTGAAACTGTTATTGTAATATTTTTGGGAAACTATTTTTAACCCATGTTGGAAAATGAAAACTATTATTTCTGCCAACTGACTTTGATGTAACTTGAAACCTTCCAGATGTTGGCAGGCTGTTAACTAAATTACTGACATCTGGAAACTTACCCTGCCAGTCACTTTCTGTGAAATCTATCTCTTTCTTGTCTTGTGTACCTGATCTGAATAATTAGGGATGGCTTCTGACTAGTATCAGCACTATTGATATTCATACAGTTAGACTTGAGCTCTGTTGCTTTGTATGTAGTGTATTGGGGAGAATGACAGGGGTCATCAACCTGAGGCCACCTGTAAATAGATAGAAATTTTACTAACTACGTTAAAGGTGTTTTATAAATACAAGTTGTTGTTGTTAACAGAATTGGGTGAAGATACTGAATACAGTGCTTACTTAAAGCAACGATTTTCCAATTTTTCTGTGGAAGATTCCTCTGCACATCCCCGCAGACTCATATCAATACTAAAATACTCCCAGGACTCATTTAAAATATTAGCTCACTCCAGGGTACACCTGCAAATATTGACACACTTCAGGGCACCCTGCAAAGAGTGACACACTCCTGGGAACCCCTGAAAATAGTGAACTACTCCTAGGAACCCCTGCAAATAGTGACAAACTCCTGGGAACCCCTGAAAATAGTGAACCAGTCCTGGGAACCCCTGCAAATAGTGACACACTCCTGGGAACCCCTGAAAATAGTGACACACTCCTGGGAACCCCTGAAAATAGTGAACCAGTCCTGGGAACACCTGCAAATAGTGACACACTCCTGGGAACCCCTGAAAATAGTGACACACTCCTGGGAACCCCTGCAAATAGTGACACACTCCTGGGAACCCCTGAAAATAGTGACACACTCCTGGGAACCCCAGAAAATATTGAACCACTCCTGGGAACCCCTGCAAATAGTGACACAGTCCAGGGGAAACCTGCAAGTATTGACAGACTCCAGGGCACCTTGGCAAATATTGACACACTCCAGGAAACCTCTGTAAGTATTGACACAATACAGGGCATCTTGGCAAATATTGACACACTCCAGGGGACCTCTGTAAGTATTGACACACTACAGGGCACCTCGGCAAATATTGACACACTCCAGGGGACCTCTGTAAGTATTGACACACTCCAGGGCACCTTGGCAAATATTGACACACTCCAGGAGACCTCTGTAAGTATTGACACACTCCAGGGGACCTCTGTAAGTATTGACACACTACAGGGCACCTTTGCAAATATTGACACACTCCAGGTACCTCTGTAAGTATTGACAAGCTCCAGGGCACCCTGGCAAATATTGACACACTCCAGGGGGCCTCTGTAAGTATTGACACATTCCAGGGCACCCTGGCAAATATTGACACACTCCAGGGGACCTCAGTAAGTATTGCCACACTCCAGGGGACCTCTGTAAGTATTGACACACTCCAGGTGACCTCTGTAAGTATTGATACACTACAGGGCACCCGGGCAAATATTGACACACTCCAGGGGACCTCTGTAAGTATTGACACACTACAGGGCACCTTTGAAAATATTGACACACTCCAGGTACCTCTGTAAGTATTGACACAGTCCAGGGCACCCTGGCAAATATTGACACACTCCAAGGGGCCTCTGTAAGTATTGACACACTCCAGGGGACCTCTGTAAGTATTGACACACTCTTGGGCACCCTGGCAAATATTGACACACTCCAGGGGACCTCTGTAAGCATTGACACACTCCAGGGCACCCTGGCAAATATTGACACACTCCAGGGGACCTCTGTAAGTATTGACACACTCCAGGGGACCTCTGTAAGTATTGACACACTACAGGGCACTCCTGAAAATATTAACATACTCATTTACATGAGGCCTGCGAGCTGCAGACACCTGCTAAGTGTATCCAGGCAGGTCGTCAGCGATGTATATTTTAATTTCAAACTGCTATTTCATCGGGAGTGGCTCTCAGGTAGGTCCTGGGTGAGTGGGCGATCGGGAGGGAAGGTTACGATTGGGAAGGAGTCGGCAACAGTCTTGGGCACTGCAGTGGAGTCAGGAGGAGCACTGATGTCCTACCCCCCAGCTCCACATTCAGGTAAGTATTTTTTTTCCCAATTATCTTTTTGGTGGTGGCCTTCAACTGTTCATTTAAGGACCGCTAGTTAGGCCACATATAGACCACATACAGGTCCAATGCCTGGTTCATGGGCACCTCTTTTCCTGCCTTTACCAATATGGCAGGCAGCACACTTCTGGCACATAATTTGGGTGTGCTTCCTGACCACAATATTAGATGATTAGTTGCCCGCTCTGTGCCTGGAAAATTGCTGCGCCATTATCCAATTTCTAGGCCATTACGTTCATATTAAATTGCACATTCTCCTATAATTGACGATGCTAAAAAGTGTTAACAAGCAGAAACTGATGATAAAAGCAACCTAATTGGATTAAAAAGTGGGTGAAAATCCATTAAGCACAATTTCAAGAAAAAAAATTCGAATAAATTAGAAATTACGCTAGATGAGATGACAGTAAGTATGAACGAGATGATGGATTGAATCTAGTTGAATAAAAAGCTTAGGCTGGCAGACATTCTACATTTGTGAAATGTTAAAGAAGATACATTAACCTTTCTACATGTCAATCTACCAAATGGTCCGGTGCAGATTTTCCAATAGTAAATGTACTATAATTAACAGTGCTACACTATTTCTTGTCAGTTCTTGAGCTGCTTTTAATACACTGCTGTGACCTCTAGAAAACAGGAGAAGTGAGGAAAAAAGTACAACATAAGTGCACATTAAAGTCTAGTCAGGATAGGTTATCTAAAGATAATTTTGAACCAAGTCTGAAAAACATACTCCTAGACATCTCCCAGTACTGCTAGTAAGCTGCCTATTCTGAGGTAGAAGTTTGAGGTCATGCATTTTGGCAGAAGGAACAGGGAGAGGCAATATACACTTAATTGCACAGTTTTAAAGTGTGTGCAGGGACAGAGGGACCTGGGAGTTAATGTGCATAGGTCCCTGAAGGCAGCAGGACATATTGAGAGAGTGGTTTGCAAAGCATATGGGATCTTGGGCTTCATAAATAGAGGTATTGAGTACAAAATTAGAGAAGTTATGCTGAACTTTTATAAAGCGCTGGTTAGGCCACAACTGGAGTATTGCGTCCAGTTCTGGTCACCACACTTTAGGAAGGATGTGAAGGCCCTTGAGAGGGTACAGAGGAGATTTACCAGAATGGTTCTGGGGATGGGGGATCTTAGCTACAAGGACAGGTTGGAGAAGCTGGATTTGTTTTCATTAGAGCAAAGGAGGTTGAGGGGTGATTTGATAGAGGTGTACAAGATTATGACGGGGTTGGATAGGCTAGACGGGGAAAGGCTGTTCCCACTAGTTGATGGTACAAGGACTAGGGGACACAGATTTAAGGTTTTAGGCAAGAGATACAGGGGGATGTGAGGAAAAACTTTTTTACACAGCGAGTGGTGAGGACCTGGAACTCGCTGGCGATGGAAGTGGTGGATGCGGACACACTCAATGTTTTCAAGGGGAGACTGGATAGGCACTTGAGGGAAATAAACTTGCAGGGCTACGGGGAAAGAGCGGGAGAGTGGAACTGACTGGATTGCTCCACAGAGAGCTGGCCTACTTCTGTGCCATTATGACTCTATGGCCTAGAAATTCACTAGCCTTAGCGCCGCTTTTGAGGCGCTAGAGGGACTAGCGCCAGAGTTATGGCCAGTTGAAAAATTCCCTGGGGCCCTAAAGCGGCATTGCACCGGTAGCGCTGCGCCGGCACCGATGACGTCATCGGTGTGCGCAGCGTCCCGGTTGCCATGCCGACGGGCCCCAGCGCCGAAATTCAGTTGCGGCCGCCTCGCCCGTGGCAGCCGCAACTAAGGCCTAGAAATTGAGTTTTGGCGCTGCCAGGGCTTTAGCGCCGGAAGTTAGTGCCGGAGCTAAGTCGCGCTGGTCGGGCCCAAAATTCACTGGTTCTGCGCCCAAACGGCTGCCGGCGCTGCTGAAAGCTGTTAGCGCCTGAAAACTGGCGCTATGCGCTGAATTTCGGCGCTATTCCAGCACTGCGGCACCCGCTGCGGTGCGGCAGGTTCGGGAAGTGCAGGCCTCCTCCTTCCCTTAAGGAGGAGCTGACTGCACCCGGCCGCGGCCCGCGATAATCTTATTAAAAATGAGCCCGGCACCTCGGACAAGTGCCGGGCTTGCTTCTGTTCCGGGGGGGGGGGGAAGTCCGGGGAGGGAGCTGCGGCCAGGCGGGCAGCGGGAAAGCGGCCGGCCGCCGCGGGGCCTTTAATGCGCCGGCGCAAACTTGTGCAAGGCACCTCTGCCAGAACGTTGCTTGCGGCTGCCACGGGCGAGGCGGCCGCAAGTCAATTTCGGCGCTGGGGCCCGTCACCACGGCAACCGGGACGCTGCGCACACCGATGACGTCATCGGTGCCGGCGCAGCGCTACCGGTCTACCGTGGCGGAAGGGCCCCAGGCAATTTAGGCGCCGGCGCCAATTGCAGCGCTAGGTCCTCTAGCGCCGCAAAATCAGCGCTAAGGGCACTGAATTTCTAGGCCTAAGACTCTGGCAACCGAGTCTTACACAAGTTAGTGCCGGCGCATTAAGGTCGCGCGGCGGCCGGCCGCTTTCCCGCCGGCCGCCTGCCCGCACCTCCCTCCCCGGACTCCTCCACCCCCCCCCCGCGGTACAGATGCGTCTGGCCTGCAAGCCCGGCACTTGTCCGAGGTGCCGGGCTCATTTTTGAAAAAATCAAACGGCCAGCGATCGGGTGAAAGCAGTGCCTCCTTAACGGGAGGAGGAGGCCTGCACTTCCCCAGCCTGCCGCACCGCATCGGGTGCCGCAGCGCCGGATTAGCGCCGCAATTCGGCACTCAGCGCCCATTGGGAGGCACTCACGCCCGCCAGTAGTGCCGGCAGCCGCCTGGGCACGGCGCTACTGAATTTTTGGCGCGCGCAAGGGAATTAGCGCCGGCGCTAAATTTCCGGCGCTAAAGCCCTGGCGCGGCATCAACTCAATTTCTAGGCCGATGACTCTAAGGCCACAAATTTAAATCTAGAGGCGGACTGGGGGCGGGTCAGCTGGTTTCCGGGTTCCAGTCCCGCCCCCAGCTGCCTCCGCTCTGCAGACGTGATTTTGCCTTGATTGGCCATGTTAAGCCAGCCTTGCGGGCTTACTGGCCAATTAACAGGAGGCGGGTCTGATGACATAATTTGATGACACATCATCTGCCAGTTTCCTTAAAGGGACCATGCACAATTTTATTTTGACAGTTGATCTGTCAGTGTTTGACAGCATTGAGGTGCTGCAAACACTGACAATCACTGCACAAAGATGAACACTTGCACCCAGGCTCTCCAATGACTCCCTCCATATGCAAGGGTGGAAGAGACCTCCCCAGGGCACCAACTTACCAACCCTCGACCCAACCCTCTCTATCTACTTTATCACTCCCCCATCTCACTAGCAACCCCTCACACTCACCCTCATCCTACTGCAAGCATACCAACTAACAACATGCAAGGGTAGGCATTTGAGAGGTTTAACCAATGTCCATGAGAAGTTTCTGGTAATGTGTTGTCATATAGTGTAATATATTTTTCCAAAAGTGCCCCTTATTGGACAGATCTGAGCACACATTGAGAAGTGTCTTACTGAGTTACAGTGATTGTTCAGTCATAACTTCCCCCCCCCACCTCCACCCACTATAGTGATGATTGTGCATGGAATGGCTTGGACATTAAAGGGATGCTTCATGGTGCTGGTGTGGGATGGTGAAAACCTGGCACATCATGTGGCAGCCAAGGTTTACAGCATCAAGTGAAGAAAATCTGGCCATGGTGATGCCATCTCTGGCCTCCTGGCCAGCAATTTTGTCAGAGGCTGATGCCGTGTGTCCAGTGCATCATCAGGTGGGTGAGGAGGAGGTTGGTGCTCCTGGTGCTTGTGCTGCTGTTGTGGCTGGTTGTGGAGCTGCCGCGGCTGCTCTTCCTCCAAATCTGATGATCAGGTTGAGAGGATGTAAATGGTTCCCATCCCGTTGCTACAGATTTCAGTTGAGGCAAGAAGCTTGCAAGCGCACACTCAAAGTGGCCTGAAATGATTCCAGTCAGGGGACACTGTGGATGGGCGTCAGCGAGAATGGGACCAGAGGCGACCCAAGGCCCGAGAGCACAACGAGAGCATGTCCAGCGACAACAAGAGGTCTGAGAACACAGCGAGAGCGGGACCAGTGACTTGAGGCCCGAGAGCACAGTGAGAGCGGGACCAGTGACCCGAGGTCCGAGAACACAGCGAGAGTGGGACCAGTGACCCGAGGCCTGAGAGCACAGCAAGAGCGGGACCAGTGACTCGAGACCGAGAGAACAGCAAGAGTGGGACGAATGACACGCGGCCCGAAAGCACAGCAAGAGCGGTACCAGCGACCCAAGGCCCGAGAGCACAGCGAGAGTGGGAAAATGACCCAAAGCCCGAGAGCACAGCGAGAGCGGGACCAGTGACCCGAGGTCCGAGAGCACAGCGAGAGGGGGAACAGTGACCCAAGGCCCGAGAGCACAGCGAGAGTGGGACAATGACCCGAGGCCCGAGAGCACAGCGAGAGCGGGACCAGTGACCCGAGGTCCAAGGCCACAGCGAGAGCGAGACCAGTGACCAGAGTCCTGAGAGCACAGCGAGAGCGGGACCAGTGACAACACGAGGATGGAGAACAGAGCAAGAGCGGGACCAGTGACCTGAGGCCTGAGAGCACAGCGAGGGCGGGACCAGTGACCTGAGGCCCGAGAACATTGTGAGAGCGGGACAAGTGACCCGAGGCCTGAGAGCACAGCGAGAGTGGGACCAGCGACCCGATGTCCGAGAGAACAGCAAGAGCGGGACCAGTGATTCGAGGCCCGAGAGCACAGCAAGAGGGGGACCAGTGACCCAAGGCCCGAGAGCACAGCGAGAGTGGGACAATGACCCGAGGCCCGAGAGCACAGCAAGAGCGGGACCAGTGACCCGAGGTCTGAGGCCACAGCGAGAGTGAGACCAGTGACCAGAGGCCCGAGAGCACAGTGAGAGCGGGACGAGCGACAACACGACGACCGAGAACAGAGCGAGAGCGGGCCCAGTGACCCGAGGTCCGAGGCCTCAGCGAGAGCGAGACCAGTGACCAGAGGCCCGAGAACAGAGCGAGAGTGGGACCAGTGACCCGAGGTCCGAGGCCACAGCGAGAGCGAGACCAGTGACCAGAGGCCCGAGAACAGAGCGAGAGCGGGACCAGTGACCTGAGGCCTGAGAGCACAGAGAGAGCGGGATTGCGACCCGAAGCCTGAGAGCACAGAGAGAGCGGGTCCAGTGGCCTGAGGCCCGAGAACATAGCGAGAGCGGGCCCAGTGACCCGAGGCCTGAGAGCACTGTGAGAGCAGGACCAGTGACCAGAGGCACGAGACCACAGTGAGAGCATGTCCAGCGACCCGAGGCCCGAGAGCACAGCGAGAACGGGACTTGAGGCGACTTGAGGCCCGAGAGCACAGTGAGAGCGTGTCCTGTGACAACACAAGGTCTGAGAACACAGCGAGAGCGGGACCAGCGACCCGAGGACCGAGAGTGCAGCGAGAGTGGGAGCAGCGACCTGAGGCCCGAGAGCACAGCGAGAGCCTGTCCAGCGACAACACGAGGCCTGAGAACACAGCGAGAGCGGGACCAGTGACCCGAGGCCCGAGAGCACAGTGAGAGCTGGACAGCGATTCAAGGCCCGAGAGCATGGCAAGAGTGGGACCAGTGACTCGAGGCCCGAGAGCACAGTGAGAGAGCGACCAGTGACCAGAGGCCCGAGAGCACAGCGAGAGCAGGACCAGTGACCAGAGGCCCGAGCGCCAGGTAGAGTGGGATCAGTGAATGAGGCCCCAGAGCCCAGTAGAGTGGGACAAGCGACTCAAGGCCCGAATGCATGGTGAGAGCGAGACCAGCGACACGAGGCCCAAATGCACAGTGAGAGCGATACAATTGACTCGAGGCCCGAGTGCACAGTGAGAGCGGGACCAGCGACCCGAGGCCCGAGAGCACAGCGAGAGCGGGACCAGTGACTCGAAGCCCGAGATCAAAGCTAAAGCGGGACCAGTGACTCGAGGCCCGAGAGCACAGCGAGAGAGGCACCAGTGACCCGAGGCCTGAGAGCACAGTGAGAGCGGGATCAGCGATTCGAGGCCCGAGAGCACAGCGACAGCGGGACCAGTGACCCGAGACCCGAGAGCACAGCGACAGCGGGACCAGTGACCCGAGGCCCGAGAGCACAGCGAGAGCGGGATCAGCGACTCGAGGCCCAAGAGCACAGTGACAGTGGGACCAGTGACCCGAGGCCTGAGAGCAGAGCAAGAGCAGGACCAGCGACGACCCGAAGACCGAGGTAAAGCAAGAGCGGGAACAGTGATCTGAGGCCCGAGAGCACAGCGTGACCGGGACCGGTGACACGAGGCCCCAAAAGCACAGCGAGAGCGAGACCAGCGACTACCCAAAGACCGAGAGCACAGCAAGAGCGGGAACACTAGTGACCCGTGCACGAGAGCACAGCGAGAGCAGGACCAGTGACCCGAGGCATCAAAAACACAGCAAGAGCGAGACCAGCGACACGAAGTCCGAGAGAACAGCAAGAGCGGGACCAGTGACCCAAGGCCCGAAAGCACAGCGAGAGTGGGACCAGTGACCCGAGGCCCGAGAGCACAGCGAGAGCGGGACCAGTGACCTGAAGTCCGACGCCACAGCGAGAATGGGACCAGTGAACCGAGGCCCGAGAGCAGAGCGAGAGCGGGATGAGCGCCTCGAGGTCCGAGAGCACAGCAAGAGCGGGACCAGTACCTCGAGGTCCGAGAGCACAGTGAGAGCGGGACCAGTGATCCGAGGCACGAGAGCACAGTGAGAGCATGACCAGTGTCCCGAGGCATGAAAGCACAGTGAGAGCAAGACCAGTGACCAGAAGCTCGAGACCACAGCGAGAGCGGGAGCAGTGACCTGAGGCCCGAGAGCACAGCGAGAGCTGGACCAGTGACCCGAGGCCAGAGGACACAGCGAGAGCGGGACAAGCGGCTTGAGGTCCGAGAGCACAGCGAGAGCGGGACCAGCACCTTGAGGTCCGAGAGCACAGTGAGAGCGGGACCAGTGACCCCAGGCCTGAGAGCACAGTGAGAGCGGGATCAGCGACTCGAGGCCCGAGAGCACAGCGACAGCGGGACCAGCGCCCCGAGGCCCGAGAGCATAGAGAGAGCGGGATCAGTGACCGGAGGCCCGAGAGCAGAGCAAGAGCGGATCCAGCGACAACACGAGGACCGAGAACACAGCGAGAGTGCGACCAGTGACGACGGGAACAATGACCTGAGTCCCGAAAGCACAGCAAGAGTGGGACCAGTGAACAGAGGCCCGAGAGCACAGGGAGAGCGGGACCAGCGATTCGAGGCCCGAGAGCACAGTGAGAGAGGGACCAGTGACCCGAGGCCCGAGAGAACAGTGCGAGAGGGACCAGTGACCCGAGGTCCGAGAGCACAGCGACAGCGGGACCAGGGCCTCGAGGTCCGAGAGCACAGTGACAGCGGGACCAGTGACCCGAGGCACGAGAGCAATGAGAGCGAGACCAGTGACCAAAGGCCCGAGAGCACAGTTATGGTGGAATCAGCGACCCGAGGTCCGAGAGCACAGCGAGAGCGGAATCAGAGGTGAACCGAGGCCCGAGAGCACAGCGAGAGCGGGAACTGTGACCCGAGGCCTGAGAGCACAGCGAGAGCGGGACCAGCGACTAGAGGCCCGAGACCACAGCGAGAGCGGAACCAGTGACTCGAGGCCCGAGAGCACAGTGAGAGAGGGACCAGTGACCCGAGGCCCGAGAGCACAGTGAGAGAGGGACCAGTGACGCGAGGCCCGAGAGCACAGTGAGAGAGGGTCCAGCGACTAGAGGCCCGAGAGCACAATGAGAGAGGGACCAGTGACCCGAGGTCCGAGAGCACAGCGAGAGCGGAATCAGAGGCGAACCGAGGCCCGAGAGCACAGCGAGAGCGGAAACTGTGACCCGAGGCCTGAGAGCACAGCGAGACCGGGACCAGTGACTCGAGGCCCGAGAGGACAGCGAGAGTGCGCGCAGTGACCCGAGGCCCGAGAGCAAAGCGGGAGCGGGACTTGTGACCCGAGGCCAGAGAGCATAGCAAGAGCGAGACCAGTGACTCGAGGCCCGAGAGAACAGCGAGAGTGGGACGAGTGACCCGAAGCCTGAAAGCACAACGAGAGCGGGAATAATGACCCGAGGCCCGAGAGCACAGCGAGAGCGGGACCAGTGAACAGAGACCCGAGAGCAGAGCGAGAGCGGGACCAGAGACCCGAGGCCCAAGAGCACAGCGAGAGCGAGACCAGCGACATGAGGCTCAAATGCACAGTCAGAGCGAGACAATTGACTCGAGGCCCAAGTGCACAGTGAGAGTGGGACCAGCGACCCGAGGCCTGAGAGCAAAGTGAGAGCGGGACCAGTGACCCGAGGCCTGAGAGCACAGTGAGAGCGTGACCAGCGACCCAAGGCCTGAGAGCACAGTGAGAGCGGGACCAGTGACTCGAAGCCCGAGATCACAGCTAAAGCGGGACCAGTGACTCGAGGCCCGAGAGCACAGCGAGAGAGGCACCAGTGACCCGAGGCCTGAGAGCACAGCGAGTGCGGGATCAGCGATTCGAGGCCTGAGAGCACAGCGACAGCGGGACCAGTGACCCGAGACCCGAGAGCACAGTGAGAGTGGGACCAGTGACCCGAGGCCTGAGAGCAGAGCGAGAGCGGGATCAGCGACTCACGGCCCGAGATCACAGTGACAGCGGGACCAATGACCCGAGGCCCGAGAGCAGAGCAAGAGCGGGACCAGCGACGACCCGAAGACCGAGGTAAAGCAAGAGCGGGAACAGTGATCTGAGGCCCGAGAGCACAGCGCGACCGGGACCGGTGACACGAGGCCCCAAAAGCACAGCGAGAGCAAGACCAGCAACGACCCGAAGACCGAGAGCACAGCAAGAGCGGGAGCACTAGTGACCCATGCACGAGAGAACAGCGAGAGCAGGACCAGTGACCCGAGGCACCGAAAACACAGCCAGAGCGAGACCAGCGACACGAAGTCCGAGAGAACAGTGAGAGCGGGACCAGTGACCCAAGGCCCGAAAGCACAGCGAGAGTGGGACCAGTGACCCGAGGCCCGAGAGCACAGCGAGAGCGGGACCAGTGACCTGAAGTCCGACGCCACAGCGAGAATGGGACCAGTGAACCGAGGCCCGAGAGCAGAGCGAGAACGGGACGAGCGCCTCGAGGTCCGAGAGCACAGCGAGAGCGGGACGAGCGCCTCGAGGTCCGAGAGCACAGTGAGAGCGGGACCAGTGACCCGAGGCACGAGAGCACAGTGAGAGCATGACCAGTGACCCGAGGCATGAGAGCACAGTGAGAGCAAGACCAGTGACCAGAGGCTCGAGACCACAGCGAGAGCGGGACCAGTGACCCGAGGCCCGAGAGCACAGCGAGAGCTGGACCAGTGACCAGAGGCCAGAGGGCACAGCGAGAGCGAGACAAGCGGCTTGAGGCCCGAGAGCAAAGTGGGAGCGGGACCTGTGACCCGAGGCCAGAGAGCATAGCAAGAGCGAGACCAGTGACTCGAGGCCCGAGAGAACAGCGAGAGTGGGACGAGTGACCCGAAGCCTGAAAGCACAACGAGAGCGGGAATAATGACCCGAGGCCCGAGAGCACAGCGAGAGCGGGACCAGTGAACAGAGACCCGAGAGCAGAGCGAGAGCGGGACCAGAGACCCGAGGCCCGAGAACACAGCGAGAGCGGGACCAGCGCTACGAGGCCCGAGAGCACAGCGAGAGCGGGACCACAGACCTGGGGCCCGAGAGCACAGCAAGAGCGAGATCAGTGACCTGAGGCTTGAGGCGCACAAGGAGAGCGGGACCAGTGACCCGAGGCTTGAGAGCACAGTGAGAGCGGAATCAGTGGCGAACCGAGGCCCGAGAGTACAGCGAGTGCCGGACCAGCGACTCGAAGCCGAAGAGTACAGCAAGAGCGGGACCAGCGACTTGAGGCCCGAGAGCAGAGCGAGAGCGGGACCAGAGACACGAGGCCCGAGAACACAGCGAGAGCGGGACCAGCGCTACGAGGCCCGAGAGCACAGCGAGAGCGGGACCACTGACCTGAGTCCCGAGAGCACAGCAAGAGCGAGATCAGTGACCTGAGGCTTGAGGCGCACAAGGAGAGCGGGACCAGTGACCCGAGGCTTGAGAGCACAGTGAGAGCGGAATCAGTGGCGAACCGAGGCCCGAGAGTACAGTGAGTGCCGGACCAGCGACTCGAAGCCCGAGAGTACAGCAAGAGCGGGACCAGCGACTTGAGGCCCGAGAGCACAGCGAGAGCGGGACCAGTGACCCAAGGACCGAGAGCACAGTGAGAGCGGGACCAGTGACCCGAGGCCCCAGAACACAGCAGGAGTGGAACCAGTGACATGAGGCCCGAGAGCACAGCGAGAGCGGGACCAGTGTCCCGAGGCCCGAGAGCACATCGAGAGCGGGACCGGCGACTCCAGGCCTGAGAGCACAGCGAGAGCGGGACCAATGACCTGAGGCCTGAGAGCAGGACCTGCTGGGACCTGAGATCCGAAAGCACAGAGAGAGCTGGACCAGTGACCCGAGGCCCGATAGCTCAGTGAGAGCGGGGCTAGTGACCCGAGGCCTGAGAGCACAGTGAGTGCGGGACCAGTGACCCGAGGCCCGAGAGCACAGCGAGAGAGGGACAAGTGACCCGAGGTCTGAGAGCACAGTGAGAGTGAGTCCAGCGACTCGAGGCCCGAGAGCACAGCGAGAGAGAGACCAGCGATCCGAGGCCTGAAAGCACCGCGAGAGCAGGACCAGCAACCCGAAGCCTGAGAGCACAGCGAGAGTGGGGCCAGTGCCCCGAGGCCTGAGAGCACAGTTATGGTGGAACCAGCGACCCGAGGCCTGCGAGCACAGCGAGAGCGGGACCAGTGTCCCGAGGCCCGAGAGCACGGTTATGGTGGAACCAGCGACCCGAGGCCCGAGAGCACAGCGATAGCGGGACCAGTGACCTGAGGCCCAAGAGCAAAGCGAGAGCGGGACCAGTGACCCGAGGCCTGAGAGCACAGCGAGAGCGGGACCAGCGACCCGAGGCCCAAGAGCACAGCGAGAACGGGACCAGAGGCGACCCGAGGCCCGAGAGCACAGCGAGAGTGTGTCCAGCGACAACACGAGGCCAGAGGACACAGCGAGAGCGGGACCAGTGACTCGAAGCCCGAGATCACAGCTGACGCGGGACCAGTGACCCGAGGCCCGAGAGCACAGCGAGGGAGGCACCAGTGACCTGATGTCCGAGAGCACAGCGACAGCGGAATCAGAGGCGAGCCGACGCCTGTGAGCACAGCAAGAGCGGAACCAGTGACTCGAGGCCCGAGAACACAGCGAGAGCAGGACCAGTGACCCCAAGCCCGAGAGCACAGTGAGAGCGGGACCAGTGACCCGAGGCCCGAGAACAGAGCGAGAGTGTAAGGGTTGGGGCCTTCTTTAAACTGGTTTAACGTAATTTTCCTGGTCTTGCAGCCTTTGCCTGCACCCAGACCAAATCCAATAAAACCAATTTTAAAACCGCGATTTAGAATCGCTGCCCCTCCTTCAGTTCTGAGTGGAGGAACTTATAATTAATGATATTAAAACGGAACAAGTGGTTTGGATGAGAGAAAAATCAAGTTTTATTACCTAAATAAACTACAATCCAAATACCACAAGAACACAGTAATTACAGTAAAACTATATAACAGGGGGGTTGCAGACGGCAAAAACGAGGGATAAAATGGCTCCAATGTTACTTAAACAATCTTAACAATTACCCTCAAATCACCACCCCCTAAATCCTGCTAGGTTGCCTTGCTGAGGAGTCAGAACACCCTGCTCACCTGTGGTCCAGCGAAGTAAAAAAAAGAGATAGCTTCTCAGCAGCTATCTTTATACCTGGTGAGGCCCCTGCCGTTCTGCCTTGCAAGGGCTGTGTGCAAAATTCCCCACCCAAAGGGTCCAATTCACAAGAGAAAGCTGTGATTGGCTAACTCAGAGTGCTTGGACTGGATTAATGTGTCTTCCGGAGCTCCCTGGGCTGAAACAAAAGGGAAATACAACTGCTCTATTGTCCAGCATGCTAGGTGATTTAGACCCGTTCAATTCTTAAATGGATCCCATTCAAGATACAAAAGTCTCTTCTGCAGTTTAGATGTATCCACTTGATATACAAACAAATGCTAATAGCATTCGATTGCTTTGTAAACAAAGCATTGTCCTTTGTCTTTATTGAACCTTACTTCCAGACACAGAAAGCTGCATTCCAAGCCCTTTTGTCTTCGGCCATGTGGTGACAGCCATTTTTATCCCTGGAAATTTAAAAGCACAACGCCCAGGGATTCTTTAATCAAAAATATTGATCTTCAGAACTGTAAATTATTGCGAATTCTTACAGTACGCCCTTGGATACTTCCAGCTTGCTTGTAGCATCCTCTTGAAGAACTGAGCAATGTTTTCTGACCCCTCATAAACAACCATCCCCTGTATTTACCTAATAGCTATCTGCCACTGATCCCCGTCCCATCTATTCCCCTTAAATTCAAGGAAAAAAAACCATGGTACGGTAGGCATCTTACAGATACTTCAGTTTTCAACAAGGGGTCTCATACCCCTACACACTTGTAAAATTATACAGTGTAAACCAAATTTACAATCACTTTTTTTTTTACATCATAAGTTATTACAAAATGTTGCAATCTTAATTACACAATGTAATCAAAATTATCCCAAGCACAGAGAGGGTCCTACGCCTCTGCTCAACTTGGAATTGTCATAAACTGGTCCCAAGCACGGAGAGGATCCTACGCCTCTGCTCAACTTGGGGCTGCAACACAAAATACAAAAAATCATTAAACAACATGCTTAAATGAACCCCGATCATCACGTGCCGGTGATGGGTCGCGAAATTCGAGTGGGTATTGCTCCTCGCACTCAGGCAGTAAAAGTACCTTCCACCCCCCTTTGATCATCTTAAACTTTAAAACAGGCAGAATGGATTTACAGACCAGTCTGCTCCACCAGCCCCGAGCTGTTCCCTTGTCCTTTTGTGGAGGTGGGGTACCCCTCATGTTTAAAAATTACCTTGGCACAGAGCGAGACCGGGGAGCATGGGATCTCATGACTCCCAGTCCCTCCCCCTCCCGTCTTCCCTTGACTGGCTGCAGAAAATGATGGGTGCCTGTGTGGTGGCTCTCCCTGGCCCCATACTGATCCGGCCACCCACTCATCCTTCCCAGCCACACTTATCCTCTTTGCCCGCGGGCCCCCGGGTGAGTTCCTCCCTCCCCCGACCGCACCCACGCGACTCTTGGGTCTCCCCCTCCTCTATACAATCATTCCCGGGCCTTCACCACCCACCCCCGGGGAACGCGTCCCTATCACAAGGCGCCCGCGCTTCCCCATCGTGACTCCTCAACAGCGAGGTCTCCCGCACGTGAACTTCGGTCAGGATAGTGCTGGGTTGGGGGCCGTGCCCCACCCAGCTGGAGCCATCTCCTCCCCGTAGGAGGAGTAGGCAAGTTCCTCCAGATCCTGTCCGGTTTTTCACGAAGATTGCTGCGGGGTCTCCTGGGTTCGTCCAGTAGCGAGGTGATCCCCAAAATTCCGTATCCGTATCTTCATTCGATGCCCAGCTCGGGCTGGGCGAACATGGCTGTTTCATTTTCCAATCTCCTGCAAAAACTTAAAAGGACATGCAGCCAGGTCTCACTGACCTGCTGCCTTAGGTGGAGACATGGTCGGGTCCCTTGACCTCGGACCAAAATACAAACATTCGGCACACATGTAAACTTAAACTCTTTAAACTACCAGTTAAATCAACAAAACTTAAAATACACCTTAAAAGCACACTATATTCACACCAAAGCTATAATACAGATGCCGCCCGTCTCCGGACGACCAGGCTAATCTCTGGCACTGTCGCAGATTGCTGCTGGCTGCAGCGAAGCTGGACTGCCTCCTGTCTCTGGTCCCTTGCAGCTTATGGCTGTTGAGTGGGGGCCTCTGTTCTCTGGCTGCTCCCTGGCTCGGGAGACCGCCCTACTCCACTGTAAAGTGGGTGACAATGCTTTCTTAGGCTGGGGCACCCGCTGAGACCTTCTGAGGGGTGTCTCTATGGGGGAAACTTTGGCTGGCAGACCCTGAGCTTGGGTCACAGCCCCAGCTGGCTGGGAACCTTCTCCCCCATGTCCAAATAGCCCGCACTGTATAATGTACCTGGCAGCCTGCCGGTGCAAATCTCTCTCTGGGTTTGTCTGCTCTTCCCTGCCACTCCTGTGCTGGGGGCAGGTATACTCTCACCACCCGCTGCTGGTGGCTGGAAATTTTCCTCCCCATGTTTAAAACTTGGTGTCAGCTCCCTCCCTATGTCTCCTGCAAGAGGGATTGCTATCCCTGCCCCCGCAGGGTCCCACATCATGGGGGGGACCACTCTAGAAGCTGGCTGAGAAGCTGGTCCCTTTAAACAGGCCACAGTGCCTGTCTTTACAGGTGGTGAACTTGAACTTGCATGGACAGCAAACTCATGTTCCCTCACCCAGGTGGCTTTAACTGGGGAATTTTGGACCTGCCTTTTTTCTGGGGCCAAAACTATCCCCTGTGTGCCTCCCTTGTCCTGGATTTCTGCTACTGGACCTGCTCTACAGGGGTCCCAGAACTCTCCTCCCCTGTTCCCTGGCTTAAACAGCTTACTTTCAATTCAATTCAATTCAATTCAAATTATTTTATTGGCATGACAAGGTACATCTTATGTTGCCAAAGCATCGAAAAACATTCATGGTTGAACACATAAATACAGATCTATCCATACAGTGTATAAACAGATATATCCCTGAGTGTATAAATATACATTCATATAATTTGTATATACTCTTTTCTTATATTTAGTGGTTGTCCCTCTGTTTATGGCAAGCTGTAACATAGTGTGCCGCTAAGGTTACACAATTTCTCTCTTCCCCTAGTAGGTATGGGAGTTTTTGGTCGTCATTCAAATTTCTGAATTCCGGGCATGTTTTTGTGAATTTTGGGTAGAAATTCTCCCTTATGCCCTGATATTTTCCACAAGCTGTGAGGAAGTGCATCTCTGTCTCCACCACTCCCTGACTGCAGTGAGAGCATATCCTGTCCTCTCTTGGTAGCCGGGTCTGCCTGTGTCTACCTTTTTCGATCGCCAGGCTTTGTTCACTAAGTCTGTACATTGTCAAGGTTTTTCTCAGTTTGCTATCCTTTACCATGGTCAGTTAATCAGCCGTGTTGTATTGTCTGTTTAGGGCCAAGTAGCAATTGAGTTTGTTTTGGGTTTTTGTTGTTTCTGCCCAATACGACAGATATTTTTCCTTTTGCTTAGTGATGATTGTGTTGGGTCGAATTCTTTGTGTTACGCTGTCACTGTCCTGGGGCTAGTTATTGTTAGTAGTGTTAGTAGTAACTTCACTGAGTCCCAGGACTAGTTGACTGAGGGTATACTTCTTTATGGTCCTCTCTTGGCATTTCAGGGCTTCGCAATGATAGCAGTGGGGGTTGCTCATTTTTAGGTGCTTCCAAAATTTGGTGGCTCTTTTTTGGATAGTGATTATGAATCGATATTGGCCTAGTTCTGCCCTGCATGCATTGTTTACGGTTTTCCTTTGAGTCCGGAGGATACTTTTACAGAATTCTGCATGTAGGATCTCAATTGGGTGTTTGTCCCATTTTGCATTTTCTTGTTGTGTTAGCGGTCCCCGCACCTCACTGCCATAGAGTGCAATTGGTTCAATTACTGATTTAAAAATGTTGAGCCAAATGCTTACTCTGAACATGAATGGCTCCTCCCCCCACACAAGCCACAGTGCTTGCCTGTGAACTCGAACTTGCTGTGGGCTGAGGATTCCTATTCTCAGGCTCACTCCTCACGGGCGGACCGTACCTCCGTTGTTGGAGGGGGTACACTGATTCTGGTCCCCGCCTGCCTAGCGGGACCTGCTGGTGTTCTCCTACCACCCAATTTCCACCCCTCCTCACTGCCAGAGCTCCTCAAGACTCGGAGCTGTGGGCTGCGGTCTTGGGGTCTCTAATTCCCAAGCCAGCCTTTCCCTGGGTGTTGCGTCTGGGGCGGTTTGATTTGGGCTGCCAGTAAAATCCAGCTGACCTGCCTTCGGGCTGATCACGCAAATCATTCCCCTTGCTACCTTTAAAGCCACGTTAAGGCTTTCTATCTCTGCCCTACAGGGGCCATGATCTGCTTCACCAAACCTGGCATTCTCTTCCCGCAGTCTCATCTCGCTCCTCTTTACTCCTATAATTTGGTACTTTAGGAATTCTATCTCATTCTTTGCATGGCTTTTTCCCTCGCTAACTTCTTGGGTGAGGTGTGCGATTTCCTCCTGTAGCCTCATCTCACAGTCCCTTGCCTCTGTGACTTCCTGCACAAGGCGCTCTATAAATGCCTGGCATTTCGTGACCCCTAGTGTGAGGCGTGCATTTTCTTCCCACACCCTCATCCCACTAGCTCTGGTCTCATACACCTCTCTGAGGCGTTCTACCTCCGCCTGGCATTTTCCAAGCTGGGACTCCCGATTCTTGGCATCTTTAACCTCCTCCTGCACACTCATCTCACCCTTCCTAAACCAGCCACCTATACACTGATAGGTCAGCCTACACACTGCCGCTAAAATTCACAGGGCTACCCACATACTGAAAATGAGAGAAACAAGAGCTGGTACTTTCTCCAGATCCAGACCACTTATTAAATCAAAAACTGCCTCCACTCCTACCTGGCTCACCATTTGTAAGGGTAGGGGCTTCTCTTAACTGGTTTACGGTAATTCACCTGGTCAGCAGGCTTTTGCTGCTGCACTCTAAACCAATTTACAAACAGCGGTTTCGAATCGCTAGCCCTCCTTCAGTTCTGAGTGGAGGAACTTATAATACATGAATTTAAAACGGACAAGTGGTTTGGATGAGCGAAAAATCAAGTTTTATTACCTAAATAGCTGTGATTGGCTAACTCAGAGTGGTTGGACTGGATTAATGTGTCTTCTGGAGCTCCCTGGGCTGAAACAAAAGGGAAATACAACTGCTCTATTGTCCAGCATGCTAGGTGATTTAAGCCCATTCAATTCTTAAACGGATCCCATTCAAGATACAAAAGTATCTTCTGCAGTTTAGATGTATCCACTCGATATACAAACAAATGCTAATAGCATTCGATTGCTTTGTAAACAAAGCATTGTCCTTTGTCTCCATTGAACCTTACTTCCAGACACAGAAAGCTGCATTCCAAGCCTCTTTGTCTCGGCCATGTGGTGACTGCCATTTTTATCCCTGGAAATTTAAAAGCACAAGGCCCAGGGAAACTTGAATCAAAATTATTGATCTTCAGAACTGTAAATTATTGCAAATTCTTACAAGAGCGGGACCAGTAACCCGAGGCCAGAGAGCACAGCGAGAGCAGGACCAGTGACCCGAGGCCCGAAAGCACAGCGAGAGCTGGACCAGTAACCCGAGGCCAGAGAGCACAGCGAGAGCGGAACCAGTGACTCGAGGCCCGAGAGAACAGAGAGAGTGGGACCAGTGACCCGAGGCCTGAAAGCACAGCGAGAGCGGGACTAATGACCCGAGGCCCGAGAGCATAGCGAGAGAGGACCAGTAAACTGAGGCCCGAGAGCACAGCGAGAGCGGGACCAGCGACTCGAGGCCCGAGAGCACGGCGAGAGCGGGGCCAGTGACTCGAGGCCCGAGAGCACAGTGAGAGAGGGGCAAGTGACCCGAGGTCCGAGAGCACATGCGAGAGCGGAATCAGAGGCAAACTGAGGGCCGAGAGCATAGCGAGAGCGGGACCAGAGACTCGAGGCCCGAGAACACAGCGAGAGCGGGACCAGTGACCCGAGGCCTGAGAGCACAGCGAGAGCGGAACCAGCAACTCGAGGCTCGAGAGCACTGCGAGAGCGGGAGCAGTGACCCGAGGCCAGAGAGCACAGCGAGAGCGGGACCAGTGACTCAAGGCCCGAGAGAACAGAGAGAGTGGGGCTAGTGACCCGAGGCCCTAGAGCACAGCGAGAGCGGGACCAGTGACTCGAGGCCAAAGAGCATAGCAAGCGCGTGACCAGTGACCCGAGGCCAGAGAGCAGGACCAGTGAGGACCCAAGGCCCGAGTGCACAGCGAGATCGGGGCAAGTGACCCGAGGCCCGAGAACACAGCAACAGCGGGACCAGTGACCCAAGGCCCGAAAGCACAGCGAGAGTGGGACCAGTGACCCGAGGCCAGAGAGCACAGCGAGAGCGGGACAGGCGCCTCGAGGTCCGAGAGCACAGCGAGAGCGGGACCAGCGCCTTGAGGTCCGAGAGCACAGTGACTGGGGGACCAGTGACCCGAGGCACGAGAGCACAGCGAGAGCATGACCAGTGACCCGAGGCACGAGACCACAGTGAGAGCGAGACCAGTGACCAAAGGCCCGAGAATAAGCGAGAGCGGGACCAGTGACCCGAGGCCCAAGAGCACAGTTATGGTGGAACCAGCGACCCGAGGCCCGAGAGCACAGCGAGAGCGGGAACTGTGACCCGAGGCCTGAGAGCACAGCGAGAGCGGGACCAGCGACTCGAGGCCCGAGACCACAGCGAGAGCGGAACCAGTGACTCGAGGCCCGAGAGCACAGTGAGAGAGGGACTAGTGACCCGAGGCCCAAGAGCAAAGTGAAAGAGGGACCAGTGACCCGAGTTCCGAGAGCACAGCGAGAGCGGGAACTGTGACCTGAGGGCTGAGAGCACAGCGAGAGCGGGGCCAGCGACTCGAGACCCGAGAGCACAGCGAGAGCGCGCGCAGTGACCCGAGGCCCGAGAGCAAAGCGGGAGCGGGACCTGTGACTCGAGGCCTGAGAGAACAGCGAGAATGGGATGAGTGACCCAAAGCCTGAAAGCACAACAAGAGCAGGACTAATGACCCGAGGCCCGAGAGCACAGCGAGAGCGGGACCAGTGACCCGAGGCCCGAGAGCACAGCGAAAGCGGGACCAGCGATCCGAGTCCCGAGAGCACAGCGAGAGCGGGACCAGTGAACCGAGGCCCGAGAGCACAGCGAGAGCGGGACCAGCGATCCGAGGCCCGAGAGCACAGCGAGAGCGGGACCAGTGACCCGAGGCCTGAAAGCACAAGGAGAGCGGAACCAGTGACACGAGGCTTGAGCGCACAGGGAGAGTGGAATCAGTGGCGAACCGAGGCCCGAGAGTACAGCGAGTGCGGGACCAGCGACTCGAGGCCCGAGAGTACAGCAAGAGCGGGACCAGTGTCCCGAGGCCAGAGAGCACATCGAGAGTGGGACCAGCGACTCCAGGCCTGAGAGCACAGCGAGAGCGGGACCAATGACCTGAGGCCTGAGAGCAGGAGCTGCTGGGACCTGAGATCTGAAAGCACAGCAAGAGCTGGACCAGTGACCCGAGGCCCAAGAGCTCAGCGAGAGCGGGACCAGTGACCCGAGGCCCGAGAGCACAGCGAGAGAGAGACCAGTGACCCGTGGCCCGAGAGCACATTAGCGAGGGACCAGTGACCCGAGGCCTGAGAGCACAGTGAGAGAGGGACCAGTGACCCGTGGCCTGAGAGCACAGTTAGAGAGGGACCAGTGACCCGAGGCCCGACAGCGCAGCGAGAGCGAGACCAATGACCCGAGGCCCGAGAGCACAGCGAGAGCGCGACCAGTGACCAGAGGCCCGAGAGCACAGTGAGAGCAGGACCAGTGACCAGAGGCCCGAGTGCCAGGTAGAGTGGGATCAGTGAATGAGGCCCCAGAGCCCAGTAGAGTGGGACAAGCGACTCGAGGCACGAATGCACGGTGAGAGCGATACAATTGACTTGAGGCCTGAGAGCACAGCGCGAGCGGGACCAGTGACCCGAGGCCCGAGTGCTCAGCGAGAGCGGGACCAGTGACCGGAGGCCTGAGAGCACAGCGAGAATGGGACCAGTGACCCAAGGCCTGAGAGCACAGCGAGAGCGGGACCAGTGACCCGAGGCCCGAGTGCTCAGCGAGAGCGGGACCAGTTACCAGAGGCCTGAGAGCACAGCGAGAGCGGGATCAGTGAACTGAGGACCGAGAGCCCGGTAGAGTGGGGCCAGCGACTCGAGGCCCGAATGCACGGTGAGAGCGAGACAATTGACTCGAGGCCCGAGTGCATAGCGAGAGCAGGACCAGTGACCCGAGGCCGGAGAGCATAGCGAGAGCGAGACCAGTGACCCGAGGCCGGAGAGCATAGCGAGAGCCAGACCAATGACCCGAGGCCCGAGAGCTCAGCGAGAGCGAGACCAATGACCTGAGGCCCGAGAGTTCAGCGAGAGCAGGACCAGTGACCCGAGGGCTGAGAGCCCAGTGAGATCGGGATCAGTGACTCGAGGCCCGAGAGCACAGCAAGAGCAGGACCAGTGACATGAGGCGTGAGAGCACAGCGAGAGCGGGACCAGTGACTCGAGGCCTGAGAGCACAGCAAGAGCGGGACTAGTGACCCGTGGCCTGAGAGCACAGTTAGCGAGTGACCAATGACCCGAGGCCTGAGAGCACAATGAGAGAGGGACCAATGACCCGAGGCCTGAGAGCACAATGAGATAGGGACCAGTGACCCGAGGTCCGAGAGCACAGTTAGAGAGGGAACAGTGACCCCAGGCCTGAGAGCACAGTGAGAGAGGGACCAGTGACCCGAGGTCCGAGAGCACAGTTAGAGAGGGACCAGTGATCGGAGGCCTGAGAGCACAGTGAGAGAGGGACCAGTGACCCGAGGTCTGAGAGCACAGCGAGAGCAAGACCAGTGACTCAAGGCCCGAGAGCACAGCGAGAGCGGGACCAGTGACTAGAGGCCCGAGAGCCCAGCGAGAGCAGGATCAGTGACCCGAGGCCCGAGAGCACAGCGAGAGCGAAACCAGTGACCAGAGGCTCGAGAGCACAGTGAGAGCGCGACCAGTGATGAGATGCCCGAGAGCAGGACCTTATATAGCCGAGTGGCCATTACCGGCATTACAGTACACATGGGGCTCTTAAAGGCACATTCACTACACCGCACGCGCTGTGCTCTCAGGCCACGGGTCACTTGTCCCACTCCTGCTGTGCTCTCGGGCCTCAGGTCGCTGGTCCCGCTCTTGCTGTGCTCTCGGGCCTCGTGTCACTGGTCCCGCTCTCACTGTGCTCTCAGGCCTTGGGTCGCTGGTCACGCTCTCACTGTGCTCTCGGGCCTTGGGTCACTGGTCCTGCTCTCAACTGTGCTCTCAGGCCTCAGGTCGCTGGTCCCGCTCTCACTGTGCACTCGGGCCTCGAGTCAATTGTATCGCTCTCACTGTGCATTTGGGCCTCGTGTCGCTGGTCTCGCTCTCACCGTGCATTCGGGCCTCGAGTCGCTTGCCCCACTCTACTGGGCTCTGGGGCCTCATTTACTGATCCCACTCTACCTGGCGCTCGGGCCTCTAGTCACTGGTCCCGCTCTCGCTGTGCTCTTGGGCCTCGGGTCACTGGTCACGCTCTCGCTGTGCTCTCGGGCCTCAGGTGGCATACTGGTTAGCACTGTTGCCTCACAGCGCCAGGGACCCAGGTTCGAATCTGGCCTTGGGTGACTGTCTGTGTGGAGTTTACACATTCTACCCGTGTTTGCGTGGGTTTCCTCCGGGTGCTCCGGTTTCCTCCCACAGTCCAAAAGATGTGCGGGTTAGGTTGATTGGCTATGATAAATTGACCCTTAGTGTTAGGGGGATTAAATACATGGGGTTACAGGGATAGGGTGGAATATGTGTTGGTGTAGGGGTTACGGGGATCGGGTGGGATATGTGTCGGTGCAGGCTCAATGGGCCGAAATGGCCTCTATCTGCACTGTGGGGTTTCTGTGATTCTGTGATAAGCTTGAGTATTGTGTTGTATCCGTTAGTTCCCCTCCAGACTTTGTTTAGTAAACACCTATCAAACCAACTCCTGTCTTCAGTGTCTCTATCAACACACAGACACAACAGTGGTGACGAAGTGGAAACGGACTTACCTACAATTCGGCAGCCCCTCAAGGACATCGATTCCTCTGGCGTCCAGAAGAATCAGGAAGTGAAAGAAGCTGTTGTTTCACCAGCTGGCCAAGCTGGTGGCAGGTACTGTGGTAATCCTTCCTGGGCGTCAGGCTGGGGCTCCAGCGGCTGGCTCTACAGCTGGGCCAAGCAGCGAAAGCGGAGGCAAGCAGTAACAGATGGGGAGGGAGCACTCGGGAGACGGCCGACGCTGCAAACAGGTCGGCGTTCAGACCTAGAGAGAGAGTCCGGCGGGAACGAGTCTCCAACTGTAAATAAATAAATAAATAAAAAAGAACGGAAACCGCGGGAAACAGCGTTGTCATCGGCAGCAGCGGCGGGAAAGCGCGGGAAGCGCCATACCTTTTCTGCAGAAAAGAAAGAAAAGCGCGGGAAGCGCCATATCTTTTCTAAGATGCCTAATTCTGGCAATATTGATGCTTTTGATAACGAGATAGAGGATTGGGCCACATATGTGGAAAGAGTGGAGGTATATTGCACCGCAAATGGAATAGAATATGAAAAAAAAGCTTCAGTACTTCTAAATTTAATGGGCGCAAAGACATACAAGCTGTTACGAAACTTAATCACTCCAGCCGAACTGATGGACAAGAATTTTAAGGAGATTGTTGATACCCTACACTGCCAATTCGAGGCAGGACTGGCAGATTCTCTACGAGTCAAATTCGTCTGCGGTCTCCTAAGTGTAGGAACACAAAAAAGGTTACTTTCTGAGAAGGATTTAACACTGGACAAGGTTTTCAGTGCAAGAGGAGCTGCAGAGATACAGCAAAAGCCACAAGACTTCGGCACCCATGAAATGACATGGGGTTTTGAGAGATGTTATCGCTGCGGCAGATCCACCCATGACCAGAGGGACTGCTGGTTCAAGGACAAAGCATGCAGGCAATGCGGAAAGATGGAACACATTACACGTGTATGCCGATCTGGAAACAAAAAATCCACTAACAGGAAAAAAATCAATAAGGAAAAGCACAGAAAGGTACAAATGATGACGGACAGTAGCTCCGAAGACCAGAACACCGATAGCGACTCCGGGAACAAGAGACTAAGCTCTCTCAAATTACATAATGTAATTGCCAAAGAAGATTACCAGACCATTTGGGTTACCCTCACAATAGCAGGGTCCCCAGTTAAAATGGAGCTAGATACAGGATCAGCTCTGACCGTCATAAATCGACGGGATTACGAGCGGCTATTTCCGCATATACCTTTAAAAGACACATCCATTATCTTGAAAACATATACGGGGCAGAAAGTATACCCCAACGGAAAAATAAGGGTGCCTGTTGTATACAACAGCAAGGAAATACAGAAGTTGTATTTATACGTTCTACAAGATGGTGGTCCACCACTGTTGGGACGTGAATGGATCAGGAAAATACGTTTAGACTGGCACTCCATTCAGGCACTGACGGTGACCAGTAAGGAAACAAATGATGATGACGTCATACCTGAACGATTAAAAGACATCTTGGCCAACGCCAAGGAAGTGTTTCAAGAGAAACTAGGAACCTTGAAAGGCATCACCGCCTCAATAAAAGTGGAAGATGCAGCAATTCCCAAGTTTTTTAAGGCAAGACCGGTGCCATACGCAATTCGTCCAGCAGTCGAGGCAGAGCTGGAGAATTTGGAAAAGGCAGGCGTATTATCTAAAATAGATTAGAGCGAGTGGGCAACACCAATCGTCCCAGTCATGAAGAAAGCATTGAAGAATGATAAATCTGAAGAACAGAGAAAAATTCGCATCTGTGGAGACTTCAAGGTGACTGTAAACCCGGTCCTTCACACGGTACAGTATCCTCTTCCGAGGATAGAAGATATTTTCGCCTCACTATCCGGAGGGAAACGTTTCACCAAAATTGACTTGGCACAGGCATATCTACAGATGCAGGTTGAAGAGGCCTCTAAAAAGTATCTCACAATAAACACACACAAAGGCCTGTACCAGTACCACTTAACGGTGAAGGGATGGCCAGCACATGGCGAACCACTGTTGCCAGCATTCTCGCAAAGAAGAGAACAGCTGTCAGTGTGCCGAGGAACCTTGATGTGTGGATCCAGAGAGGTGATTCCACCCAAACTCCAGGATAAAGTGCTAAAGGAGCTTCATGAGGGGCATCTGGGTGGAGTGAAAATGAAGAACCAAGCCAGAATGTTTGTATGGTGGCCAGGTATCGATGGAGACATCGAAGAAATGACCAAGAGCTGTCTAGGATGCCAGAAGGTCCAAAACGCTCCACCCCAAGCCCCTCTACATCCATGGGAGTGGCCCTCATCTCCCTGGCAAAGGGTACACATCGACTTTGCTGGTCCATTTATGGACTCAATGTTCTTAATCGCGGTTGATGCACACTCCAAGTGGCCGGAGGTAATAAAGATGTCTTCCACCACCACGGAAAAAAACATCACAGTATTAAGGACCATATTTGCCAGGAATGGGCTGCCAGAACAGATCTGTTCTGATAATGGACCGCAATTTGTGTCCGAAGAATTCAGGAAGTTCTTAAGAAACAATGGGGTTAAGCACTACACGTCCACCCCATACCATCCCGCCACCAATGGATTGGCTGAAAGGTTTGTCCAGGCCTTCAAGAAGGCCATAAAGGCCATGGGTAATGAAGACATAAAACTTCAGCACAAGGTGGATAACTTCTTGTTCGCATACAGGAATGCAACACATATGGTTACAAACCAAACTCCCGCCATGATGTTCTTCAATAGAAGCCTAAGACGCCGGCTGGATTTGATCAAGCCCAACATCAGAAGGGACGTGGAGAACCGGCAATTTCAAGGCATGACTGAAAGGCCAACTAGAACCTTCCAGATAGGTCAACAAGTTTTGGCCCGGGACTACCGTACTGAGAAATGGCAGCCTGGAACGATCTGCACACGACTAGGACCGCTGATGTATACCGTGGACATCGGAGAAAGCATAATAAGGCACCATGCTGACCAAATCATAGAGTCATCCGAAATGGGACAACCTACACCACAACTCTATACGCCTAATGATGAAGTAGAGATACCCATATCTACCTCCGATCCAGTGATACTGAAACCCGATGAACACGACACTGGCATTCAAGCCGAATCAGCCTTGCCAAAAGAATCTACTACACCACCAGAAACTACTACACCACCGAGGCATTATCCGGACCGAGTCAGGAAGCCTCCAGAGAGACTGACTTATAATTAATTAACTGCAGCAATGTATAGATTATTTTTCTTGTAACATGTAATTAATAATTACTTGAAATATTATGTACTGGTTAGCTAAAAGGGGAGGAATTGTAGTGTATGTGCCTTTAAGAGCCCCATGTGTACTGTAATGCCGGTAATGGCCACTCGGCTATATAAGCCTGAGTATTGTGTTGCATCCGTTAGTTCCCCGCCAGGCTTTGTTTAGTAAACAACTATCAAACCAATTCCTGCCTTCAGTGTCTCTATCAACACACAGACACAACAAGCGGGACCAGCCACTCAAGGCTCGAGAGCACAGCAAGAGCGGGACCAGTGACCCGAGGCCCGAGTGCTCAGCGAGAGCGGGACCAGTGACCGAAGGCCTCAGAGCACTGCGAGAGAGGGACCAGTGACCCGAGGCCTGAGAACACAGTGAGAGCGGGACCAGCCACTCAAGGCTCGAGAGCACAGCAAGAGCGGGACCAGTGACCCGAGGCCCGAGTGCTCAGCGAGAGCGGGACCAGTGACCGGAGGCCCGTGTGCTCAGCGAGAGCGGGACCAGTTACCCAAGGCCTGAGAGCACAGCGAGAGCGGGATCAGTGACCTGAGGCCCGAGAGCCCAGTAGAGTGGGACCAACGACTCGAGGCCCGAATGCACGGTGTGAGCGAGACCAGCGACACGAGGCTCGAGAGCACAGTGAGAGCGAGACAATTGACTGGAGGCCCGAGTGTACAGTGAGAGCGGGGCCAGCGACCCGAGGCCTGAGAGCACAGTGAAAGCGGGACCAGTGACCCAAGGCCCAAGTGCGCAGCGAGAGTGGGACCAGCGACTCGAGGCCGGAGAGCATAGCGAGATCGAGACCAGTGGCCAGAGGCCCGAGAGCACAGTGACAGCGAGACCAGTGACAAGAGGCCCGAGAGCGCAGCGAGAGCGGCATCAGTGACCCGAGGCCCGACAGCGCAGCGAGAGCGAGACCAATGGCCCGAGGCCCGAGAGCTCAGCGAGAGCAAGACCAGCGACCGGTGGCCCAAGAACACAGCGAGAGCAGGATCAGTGACCCGTGGGCTGAGAGCCCAGTGAGATCGGGATCAGTGGCTCGAGGCCCGAGAGCACAGCGAGAGCGGGACCAGTGACCCAAGGCCTGAGAGCACAGCGAGAGCAGGACCAGTGACCCGAGGCCCGAGAGCAGAGCAAGAGCGGATCCAATGACAACACGAGGACTGAGAACAGAGCTGGAGCGCGACCAGCGACGACCCAAAGACCGAGAGTACAGCGAGAGCGGGACCAGCGGCTCGAGGCCCGAGAGCACGGCGAGAGCGGGACCAGTGACTCAAGGCTAGAGAGCACAGTGAGAGAGGGACCAGTGACCCGAGGCCCGAGAGCACAGTGAGAGAGGGACCAGTGACCCGAGGCCCGAGAACACAGCGAGAACGGGACCAGTGACCCGAGGCCCGAGAGCACAGCGAGAGCGGGACCAGTGACCCGAGGCCAGAGAGCACAGCGAGAGCGGGACCAGTGAATCGAGGCCCCAGAGAACGGAGAGAGTGGGACGAGTGACCCAAGGCCAGAAAGCACAGCAAGAGCGGGACCAGTGACCCGAGTCCCGAGAGCGCAGCAATAGCTGGACCAGTAACCCGAGGCCAGAGAGCACAGCGAGAGCGGGGCCAGCGACTCAAGGCCCAAGAGCACAGCGAGAGTGGGACCAGTGACCCGAGGCCCGAGAGCACAGCGAGAGCGGAACCAGTGACCCGAGGCCTGAGAGCACAGCGAGAGCAGGACCAGCGACTTGAGGCCCGAGAGCACAGCAAGAGCGGGACCAGTGACCCGAGGCCCGAGAGCACAGCGAGAGCTGGACCAGTGACCCGAGGCCTGAGAGCACAGCGAGAGCAGGACCATCAACTTGAGGCCCGAGAGCACAGCGAGAGCTGGACCAGTGAATCGAGTTCCGAGAGAACAGAGAGAGTGGGACGCGTGATCCGAGGCCCGAAAGAACAGCGAGAACGGGACTAATGACCCGAGGCCCGAGGGCACAGCGAGAGCGGGACCAGCGACTCGAGGCCCGAGAGCACAGCGAGAGCGGGACCAGCGACTCGAGGCCCGAGAACACAGCGAGAGCGGGATCAGTGACCCGAGGCCTGAGAGCACAGCGAGAGCTGGACCAGTGACCCGAGGCCTGAGAGCACAGCGAGAGCAGGACCATCGACTTGAGGCCCGAGAGCACAGCGAGAGCTGGACCAGTGAATCGAGTTCCGAGAGAACAGAGAGAGTGGGACGCGTGATCCGAGGCCCGAAAGAACAGCGAGAACGGGACTAATGACCCGAGGCCCGAGGGCACAGCGAGAGCGGGACCAGCGACTCGAGGCCCGAGAGCACAGCGAGAGCGGGACCAGCGACTCGAGGCCCGAATGCACGGTGTGAGCGAGACCAGTGACACGAGGCTCGAGAGCACAGTGAGAGCGAGACAATTGACTGGAGGCCCGAGTGTACAGTGAGAGCGGGGCCAGCGACCCGAGGCCTGAGAGCACAGTGAAAGCGGGACCAGTGACCCAAGGCCCGAGTGCGCAGCGAGAGTGGGACCAGCGACTCGAGGCCGGAGAGCATAGCGAGATCGAGACCAGTGGCCAGAGGCCCGAGAGCACAGTGACAGCGAGACCAGTGACAAGAGGCCCGAGAGCGCAGCGAGAGCGGCATCAGTGACCCGAGGCCCGACAGCGCAGCGAGAGCGAGACCAATGGCCCGAGGCCCGAGAGCTCAGCGAGAGCAAGACCAGCGACCGGTGGCCCAAGAACACAGCGAGAGCAGGATCAGTGACCCGTGGGCTGAGAGCCCAGTGAGATCGGGATCAGTGGCTCGAGGCCCGAGAGCACAGCGAGAGCGGGACCAGCGATACGAGGCCTGAGAGCACAGCGAGAGCGGGACCAGTGACCCAAGGCCTGAGAGCACAGCGAGAGCGGGACCAGTGACCCGAGGCCCGAGAGCAGAGCAAGAGCGGATCCAATGACAACACGAGGACTGAGAACAGAGCTGGAGCGCGACCAGCGACGACCCAAAGACCGAGAGTACAGCGAGAGCGGGACCAGCGGCTCGAGGCCCGAGAGCACGGCGAGAGCGGGACCAGTGACTCAAGGCTAGAGAGCACAGTGAGAGAGGGACCAGTGACCCGAGGCCCGAGAGCACAGTGAGAGAGGGACCAGTGACCCGAGGCCCGAGAACACAGCGAGAACGGGACCAGTGACCCGAGGCCCGAGAGCACAGCGAGAGCGGGACCAGTGACCCGAGGCCAGAGAGCACAGCGAGAGCGGGACCAGTGAATCGAGGCCCCAGAGAACGGAGAGAGTGGGACGAGTGACCCAAGGCCAGAAAGCACAGCAAGAGCGGGACCAGTGACCCGAGTCCCGAGAGCGCAGCAATAGCTGGACCAGTAACCCGAGGCCAGAGAGCACAGCGAGAGCGGGGCCAGCGACTCAAGGCCCAAGAGCACAGCGAGAGTGGGACCAGTGACCCGAGGCCCGAGAGCACAGCGAGAGCGGAACCAGTGACCCGAGGCCTGAGAGCACAGCGAGAGCAGGACCAGCGACTTGAGGCCCGAGAGCACAGCAAGAGCGGGACCAGTGACCCGAGGCCCGAGAGCACAGCGAGAGCTGGACCAGTGACCCGAGGCCTGAGAGCACAGCGAGAGCAGGACCATCGACTTGAGGCCCGAGAGCACAGCGAGAGCTGGACCAGTGAATCGAGTTCCGAGAGAACAGAGAGAGTGGGACGCGTGATCCGAGGCCCGAAAGAACAGCGAGAACGGGACTAATGACCCGAGGCCCGAGGGCACAGCGAGAGCGGGACCAGCGACTCGAGGCCCGAGAGCACAGCGAGAGCGGGACCGGTGACCTGTGTCCCGAGAGCACAGGGAGAGTGGGACAAGTGACCCAAGGCAGAGAGCACAGCGAGAGCAGGACCAGTGACCCGAGGCCCAAGAGCACAGTGAGAGTGGGACCAGTGACCCGAGGCCGGAGAGCAAAGCGAGAGCGGAACCAGCGACCCGAGGCCTGAGAGCAAAGCGAGAGCAGAACCAGCGACCCGAAGCCTGAGTGCATAGCGAGAGTGGGACCAGTGACCCGAGGCTCGAGAGCACAGCGAGAGTGGGACCAGTGACCTGTGTCCCGAGAGCAAAGCGAGAGCGGGACCAGTGACCCGAGGCCTGAGAGCACAGCGAGAGTGGGACCAGCGATCCGAGGCCCAAGAGCACAGCGAGAACAGGACCAGAGGCGACCCGAGGCCCGAGAGTACAGCGAGAGAATGTATAGCGACAACACGAGGCCTGAGAACACAGCGAGAGTGGGACCAGTGACCCGAGTCCCAAGACCACAGCGAGAGCGGGACCAGTGACGACCCAAGGCCTGAAAGCACAGTGAGAGCGGGAGCAATGACCCGAGGCCCGAGAGCACAGCGAGAGCGGGACAAGTGACCCGAGGCCCGAGAGCACAGCGAGAGTCGGACCAGTGACCCGAAGCCCGAGGGCACAGCGAGAGCAGGACCAGCGACCCGAAGCTGAGAGCACAGCAAGAGCGGGACCTGTGACCCGAGGCTCGAGAGCACAGCGAGAGCGGGAGCAGAGATGACCCAAGGCCTGATAGCACAGCGAGAGCGGGAACAGCGACAACTCAAGGCCCGAGAGCACAGGGAGAGCGAGACCACTGATCCGAGGCCCGAGAGCAGAGCGAGAGTGGGACCAGTGACCCGTGGCCCCGAGAGGAGAGCAAGAGCGGGACCAGTGACCCTTGGCCCTGAAAGGACAGCGAGAGTGGGACCAACGAGCCGAGGACCGAGTGCATATTGAGAGCAGGACCAGTGACCCGAGTCCCAAGACCACAGCGAGAGCGGGACCAGTGACGACCCGAGGCCTGAGAGCACAGCGAGAGCAGGACCAGTGACTCGAGTCCCGAGAGCACAGCGAGAGCGGGACCAGCGACCCGAGGCCCGAATGCACGGTGTGAGCGAGACCAGCGACACGAGGCTCGAGAGCACAGTGAGAGCGAGACAATTGACTGGAGGCCCGAGTGTACAGTGAGAGCGGGGCCAGCGACCCGAGGCCTGAGAGCACAGTGAAAGCGGGACCAGTGACCCAAGGCCCGAGTGCGCAGCGAGAGTGGGACCAGCGACTCGAGGCCGGAGAGCATAGCGAGATCGAGACCAGTGGCCAGAGGCCCGAGAGCACAGTGACAGCGAGACCAGTGACAAGAGGCCCGAGAGCGCAGCGAGAGCGGCATCAGTGACCCGAGGCCCGACAGCGCAGCGAGAGCGAGACCAATGGCCCGAGGCCCGAGAGCTCAGCGAGAGAAAGACCAGCGACCGGTGGCCCAAGAACACAGCGAGAGCAGGATCAGTGACCCGTGGGCTGAGAGCCCAGTGAGATCGGGATCAGTGGCTCGAGGCCCGAGAGCACAGCGAGAGCGGGACCAGCGATACGAGGCCTGAGAGCACAGCGAGAGCGGGACCAGTGACCCAAGGCCTGAGAGCACAGCGAGAGCGGGACCAGTGACCCGAGGCCCGAGAGCAGAGCAAGAGCGGATCCAATGACAACACGAGGACTGAGAACAGAGCTGGAGCGCGACCAGCGACGACCCAAAGACCGAGAGTACAGCGAGAGCGGGACCAGCGGCTCGAGGCCCGAGAGCACGGCGAGAGCGGGACCAGTGACTCAAGGCTAGAGAGCACAGTGAGAGAGGGACCAGTGACCCGAGGCCCGAGAGCACAGTGAGAGAGGGACCAGTGACCCGAGGCCCGAGAACACAGCGAGAACGGGACCAGTGACCCGAGGCCCGAGAGCACAGCGAGAGCGGGACCAGTGACCCGAGGCCAGAGAGCACAGCGAGAGCGGGACCAGTGAATCGAGGCCCCAGAGAACGGAGAGAGTGGGACGAGTGACCCAAGGCCAGAAAGCACAGCAAGAGCGGGACCAGTGACCCGAGTCCCGAGAGCGCAGCAATAGCTGGACCAGTAACCCGAGGCCAGAGAGCACAGCGAGAGCGGGGCCAGCGACTCAAGGCCCAAGAGCACAGCGAGAGTGGGACCAGTGACCCGAGGCCCGAGAGCACAGCGAGAGCGGAACCAGTGACCCGAGGCCTGAGAGCACAGCGAGAGCAGGACCAGCGACTTGAGGCCCGAGAGCACAGAAAGAGCGGGACCAGTGACCCGAGGCCCGAGAGCACAGCGAGAGCTGGACCAGTGACCCGAGGCCTGAGAGCACAGCGAGAGCAGGACCATCGACTTGAGGCCCGAGAGCACAGCGAGAGCTGGACCAGTGAATCGAGTTCCGAGAGAACAGAGAGAGTGGGACGCGTGATCTGAGGCCCGAAAGAACAGCGAGAACGGGACTAATGACCCGAGGCCCGAGGGCACAGCGAGAGCGGGACCAGCGACTCGAGGCCCGAGAGCACAGCGAGAGCGGGACCAGCGACTCGAGGCCCGAATGCACGGTGTGAGCGAGACCAGTGACACGAGGCTCGAGAGCACAGTGAGAGCGAGACAATTGACTGGAGGCCCGAGTGTACAGTGAGAGCGGGACCAGCGACTCGAGGCCCGAGAGCACAGCGAGAGCTGGACCAGCGACTCGAGGCCCGAGAACACAGCGAGAGCGGGATCAGTGACCCGAGGCCTGAGAGCACAGGGAGAGCGGCACCAGTGACCCGAGGCCTGAGAGCACAGGGAGAGCAGAACCAGTGACCCGAGGCCTGAGAGCACAGCGAGAGCAGGACCATCGACTTGAGGCCCGAGGGCACAGCGAGAGTGGGACCAGCGACTCGAAGCCCGAGAACACAGCGAGAGCGGCACCAGTGATCCGAGGCCCGAGAGCACCGCAAGAGCGGAACCGGTGACCTGTGTCCCGAGAGCACAGGGAGAGTGGGACAAGTGACCCAAGGCAGAGAGCACAGCGAGAGCAGGACCAGTGACCCGAGGCCCAAGAGCACAGTGAGAGTGGGACCAGTGACCCGAGGCCGGAGAGCAAAGCGAGAGCGGAACCAGCGACCCGAGGCCTGAGAGCAAAGCGAGAGCAGAACCAGCGACCCGAAGCCTGAGTGCACAGCGAGAGTGGGACCAGTGACCCGAGGCTCGAGAGCACAGCGAGAGTGGGACCAGTGACCTGTGTCCCGAGAGCAAAGCGAGAGCGGGACCAGTGACCCGAGGCCTGAGAGCACAGCGAGAGTGGGACCAGCGATCCGAGGCCCAAGAGCACAGCGAGAACAGGACCAGAGGCGACCCGAGGCCCGAGAGTACAGCGAGAGAATGTATAGCGACAACACGAGGCCTGAGAACACAGCGAGAGTGGGACCAGTGACCCGAGTCCCAAGACCACAGTGAGAGCGGGACCAGTGACGACCCAAGGCCTGAAAGCACAGTGAGAGCGGGAGCAATGACCCGAGGCCCGAGAGCACAGCGAGAGCGGGACAAGTGACCCGAGGCCCGAGAGCACAGCGAGAGTCGGACCAGTGACCCGAAGCCCGAGGGCACAGCCAGAGCAGGACCAGCGACCCGAAGCTGAGAGCACAGCAAGAGCGGGACCTGTGACCCGAGGCTCGAGAGCACAGCGAGAGCGGGAGCAGAGATGACCCAAGGCCTGATAGCACAGCGAGAGCGGGAACAGCGACAACTCAAGGCCCGAGAGCACAGGGAGAGCGAGACCACTGATCCGAGGCCCGAGAGCAGAGCGAGAGTGGGACCAGTGACCCGTGGCCCCGAGAGGAGAGCAAGAGCGGGACCAGTGACCCTTGGCCCTGAAAGGACAGCGAGAGTGGGACCAACGAGCCGAGGACCGAGTGCATATTGAGAGCAGGACCAGTGACCCGAGTCCCAAGACCACAGCGAGAGCAGGACCAGTGACGACCCGAGGCCTGAGAGCACAGCGAGAGCAGGACCAGTGACTCGAGTCCCGAGAGCACAGCGAGAGCGGGACCAGCGACCCGAGGCCCGAGAGCACAGCGAGAGCGGGACCAGTGACCCGAGGCCCGAAAGCACAGTGAGAGAGGGACCATTGACTCGAGGCCCGAAAGCACAGTGAGAGTGGGACCATTGACTCGAAGGCCGAAAGCACAGCTAGAGCTGGACAATTGGCTCGAGGCCCGAGAGCTCAGCGAGAGTGGGACCAGCAATCTGAGGCCCTAGAAAATAGCGAGAGCGGGTCCAGCGACAACCCAAGGCCCCAGAAAACAGCAAGAGCAGGACCAGTGACCCGAGGCTCAAGAGCACAGTGAGGGAGGGACCACTGACCAAAGCCCCGAGAGCACAGCGAGAGCGGGAGCAGAGATGACCCAAGTCCTGAGAGCACAGGGAGAGCGGGTCCAGCGTCCTGACGCCCGAGAGCACAGTGAGAGCGAGACCACTGATCCAAGGCACGAGAGCAGAGCGAGAGCGGGACCAGTGACCCGTGGCCCCTAGAGGACAGCGAGAGCGGGGCCAGTGATCCGAGGCCTGAGAACACAGCGAGAGTGGGACCAGCGAGCCAAGGACCGAGCGCATATTGAGAGCGGGACCAGTGACCCGAGTCCCAAGACCACAGCGAGAGCGGGACCAGTGACCCGAGGCCGGAGTGCACAGCGAGAGCGGGACAAGCGAGCCGAGGCCCGAGAGCACAGCGAGAGCGGGACAAGCGAGCCGAGGCCCGAGAGCACAGCGAGGGAGGGACCACTGACCCGAGCCCCGAGAGTACAGTGAGAGCAGGACCAGCGACCCAAGGCCCGAGAACTCAGCGAGAGTGGCAGCAGTGACCAGAAGCCCGAGAGCACAGCGAGAGCGAGACCAGCGATGACCCAAGGCCTAAGAGCTCAGCGAGAGTGGGACCAGTGACCTGATGCCCGAGAGCACAGCGAGAGCGGGACCAGTGTCCCGAGTCCCAAGACCACAGCGAGAGCGATACCAGTGACGACCCGAGGCCGGAGAGCACAGCGAGAGCGGTAGCAGTGACCCGAGTACCGAGAGCACAGCGAGAGCGGGACAAGTGACCCGAGGCCCGAGAGCACAGCGAGAGCGGGACCAGTGACCTGAGGACCGAGAGCACAGCGAGAGCGGGACCAGTAACTCGCGGCCCGAGAGCATAGCGAGCATGGGACAGGCGACACGAAGCCCGAGAGCACAGCGAGAGCAGGACCAGCGACCCGAGGCTGAGAGTACAGCAAGAGTGGGACCAGTGACCCGAGGCCCGAGAGCACAGCGAGAGCGGGACCAGTGACCTGAGGCCCAAGAGCACAGCGAGAGTGGGACCAGTGACGACCCAATGCCCGAGAGCACAGAGAGAGCGGGACCAGTGACCCGAGGCCCGAAAGCACAGTGAGACTGGGGCAAATTACCCGAGGCCTGAGAGCAAAGCGAGAGCGGGACCCGTGACCCGAGTCCCAAGACCACAGCGAGAGCGGGACCAGTGACTACCCGAGGCCTGAGAGCACAGCGAGAGTGGGGCCAGTGACCCGTGGCCTCGAGAGCACAGTAAGAGCGGGACCAGTGACGACCCGAGGCCTGAGAGCACAGCGAGAGCGGGACCAGTGACCCGAGGCCCGAGAGCACAGCAAGAGCGGGAACAGTAACTCTCGGCCCGAGAGCACAGCAAGAGTGGGACAGGCGACCCGAAGTCCGAGAGCACAGCGAGAGCAGGACCAGCGAACCGAGGCTGAGAGCACAGCAAGAGCGGGACCGGTGACCCGAAGCTCAAGAGCACAGTGAGAGCGGGAGCAGTGATAACCCAAGGCCTGAGAGCACAGTGAGAGCGAGACCACTGATCCAAGGACCGAGCGCATATTGAGAGCGGGACCAGTGACCCGAGGCCCGAGAACACAGCGAGAGCGGGACCAGTGAATCGAGGCCCCAGAGAACGGAGAGAGTGGGACCAGTAACCCGAGGCCAGAGGGCACAGCGAGAGCGGGGCCAGCGACCCGAGGCCTGAGAGCACAGCGAGAGCAGGACCAGCGACTTGAGGCCCGAGAGCACAGAAAGAGCGGGACCAGTGACCCGAGGCCCGAGAGCACAGCGAGAGCTGGACCAGTGACCCGAGGCCTGAGAGCACAGCGAGAGCAGGACCATCGACTTGAGGCCCGAGAGCACAGCGAGAGCTGGACCAGTGAATCGAGTTCCGAGAGAACAGAGAGAGTGGGACGCGTGATCCGAGGCCCGAAAGAACAGCGAGAACGGGACTAATGACCCGAGGCCCGAGGGCACAGCGAGAGCGGGACCAGCGACTCGAGGCCCGAGAGCACAGCGAGAGCGGGACCAGCGACTCGAGGCCCGAGAACACAGCGAGAGCGGGATCAGTGACCCGAGGCCTGAGAGCACAGGGAGAGCGGCACCAGTGACCCGAGGCCTGAGAGCACAGGGAGAGCAGAACCAGTGACCCGAGGCCTGAGAGCACAGCGAGAGCAGGACCATCGACTTGAGGCCCGAGGGCACAGCGAGAGTGGGACCAGCGACTCGAAGCCCGAGAACACAGCGAGAGCGGCACCAGTGATCCGAGGCCCGAGAGCACCGCAAGAGCGGAACCGGTGACCTGTGTCCCGAGAGCACAGGGAGAGTGGGACAAGTGACCCAAGGCAGAGAGCACAGCGAGAGCAGGACCAGTGACCCGAGGCCCAAGAGCACAGCGAGAGCAGGACCAGTGACCCGAGGCCCAAGAGCACAGTGAGAGCGGGACCAGTGACCCGAGGCCGGAGAGCAAAGCGAGAGCGGAACCAGCGACCCGAGGCCTGAGAGCAAAGCGAGAGCAGAACCAGCGACCCGAAGCCTGAGTGCACAGCGAGAGTGGGACCAGTGACCCGAGGCTCGAGAGCACAGCGAGAGTGGGACCAGTGACCTGTGTCCCGAGAGCAAAGCGAGAGCGGGACCAGTGACCCGAGGCCTGAGAGCACAGCGAGAGCGGGACCAGCGATCCGAGGCCCAAGAGCACAGCGAGAACGGGACCAGAGGCGACCCGAGGCCCGAGAGTACAGCGAGAGAATGTATAGCGACAACACGAGGCCTGAGAACACAGCGAGAGTGGGACCAGTGACCCGAGTCCCAAGACCACAGCGAGAGCAGGACCAGTGACGACCCAAGGCCTGAAAGCACAGTGAGAGCGGGAGCAATGACCCGAGGCCCGAGAGCACAGCGAGAGCGGGACAAGTGACCCGAGGCCCGAGAGCACAGCGAGAGTCGGACCAGTGACCCGAAGCCCGAGGGCACAGCCAGAGCAGGACCAGCGACCCGAAGCTGAGAGCACAGCAAGAGCGGGACCTGTGACCCGAGGCTCGAGAGCACAGCGAGAGCGGGAGCAGAGATGACCCAAGGCCTGATAGCACAGCGAGAGCGGGAACAGCAACAACTCAAGGCCCGAGAGCACAGGGAGAGCGAGACCACTGATCCGAGGCCCGAGAGCAGAGCGAGAGTGGGACCAGTGACCCGTGGCCCCGAGAGGAGAGCAAGAGCGGGACCAGTGACCCTTGGCCCCGAAAGGACAGCGAGAGTGGGACCAACGAGCCGAGGACCGAGTGCATATTGAGAGCAGGACCAGTGACCCGAGTCCCAAGACCACAGCGAGAGCGGGACCAGTGACGACCCGAGGCCTGAGAGCACAGCGAGAGCAGGACCAGTGACTCGAGTCCCGAGAGCACAGCGAGAGCGGGACCAGCGACCCGAGGCCCGAGAGCACAGCGAGAGCGGGACCAGTGACCCGAGGCCCGAAAGCACAGTGAGAGAGGGACCATTGACTCGAGGCCCGAAAGCACAGTGAGAGTGGGACCATTGACTCGAAGGCCGAAAGCACAGCTAGAGCTGGACAATTGGCTCGAGGCCCGAGAGCTCAGCGAGAGTGGGACCAGCAATCTGAGGCCCTAGAAAATAGCGAGAGCGGGTCCAGCGACAACCCAAGGCCCCAGAAAACAGCAAGAGCAGGACCAGTGACCCGAGGCTCAAGAGCACATTGAGGGAGGGACCACAGACCAAAGCCCCGAGAGCACAGCGAGAGCGGGAGCAGAGATGACCCAAGTCCTGAGAGCACAGGGAGAGCGGGTCCAGCGTCCTGACGCCCGAGAGCACAGTGAGAGCGAGACCACTGATCCAAGGCACGAGAGCAGAGCGAGAGCGGGACCAGTGACCCGTGGCCCCGAGAGGACAGCGAGAGCGGGACCAGTGACCCATGGCCCCAAAAGGACAGCGAGAGCGGGACCAGTGATCTGAGGCCTGAGAACACAGCGAGAGTGGGACCAGCGAGCCAAGGACCGAGCGCATATTGAGAGCGGGACCAGTGACCCGAGTCCCAAGACCACAGCGAGAGCGGGACCAGTGACCCGAGGCCGGAGTGCACAGCGAGAGCGGGACAAGCGAGCCAAGGCCCGAGAGCACAGCGAGAGCGGGACCAGTAACTCGCGGCCCGAGAGCATAGCGAGCGTGGGACAGGCGACACGAAGCCCGAGAGCACAGCGAGAGCAGGACCAGCGACCCGAGGCTGAGAGTACAGCAAGAGTGGGACCAGTGACCCGAGGCCCGAGAGCACAGCGAGAGCGGGACCAGTGACCTGAGGCCCAAGAGCACAGCGAGAGTGGGACCAGTGACGACCCAATGCCCGAGAGCACAGAGAGAGCGGGACCAGTGACCCGAGGCCCGAAAGCACAGTGAGACTGGGGCAAATTACCCGAGGCCTGAGAGCAAAGCGAGAGCGGGACCCGTGACCCGAGTCCCAAGACCACAGCGAGAGCGGGACCAGTGACTACCCGAGGCCTGAGAGCACAGCGAGAGTGGGGCCAGTGACCCGTGGCCTCGAGAGCACAGTAAGAGCGGGACCAGTGACGACCCGAGGCCTGAGAGCACAGCGAGAGCGGGACCAGTGACCCGAGGCCCGAGAGCACAGCAAGAGCGGGAACAGTAACTCTCGGCCCGAGAGCACAGCAAGAGTGGGACAGGCGACCCGAAGTCCGAGAGCACAGCGAGAGCAGGACCAGCGAACCGAGGCTGAGAGCACAGCAAGAGCGGGACCGGTGACCCGAAGCTCAAGAGCACAGTGAGAGCGGGAGCAGTGATAACCCAAGGCCTGAGAGCACAGTGAGAGCGAGACCACTGATCCAAGGACCGAGCGCATATTGAGAGCGGGACCAGTGACCCGAGGCCCGAGAACACAGCGAGAGCGGGACCAGTGAATCGAGGCCCCAGAGAACGGAGAGAGTGGGACGAGTGACCCAAGGCCAGAAAGCACAGCAAGAGCGGGACCAGTGACCCGAGTCCCGAGAGCACAGCAATAGCTGGACCAGTAACCCGAGGCCAGAGAGCACAGCGAGAGCGGGGCCAGCGACTCAAGGCCCAAGAGCACAGCGAGAGTGGGACCAGTGACCCGAGGCCCGAGAGCACAGCGAGAGCGGAACCAGTGACCCGAGGCCTGAGAGCACAGCGAGAGCAGGACCAGCGACTTGAGGCCCGAGAGCACAGCAAGAGCGGGACCAGTGACCCGAGGCCCGAGAGCACAGCGAGAGCTGGACCAGTGACCCGAGGCCTGAGAGCACAGCGAGAGCAGGACCATCGACTTGAGGCCTGAGAGCACAGCGAGAGCTGGACCAGTGAATCGAGTTCCGAGAGAACAGAGAGAGTGGGACGCGTGATCCGAGGCCCGAAAGAACAGCGAGAACGGGACTAATGACCCGAGGCCCGAGGGCACAGCGAGAGCGGGACCAGCGACTCGAGGCCCGAGAGCACAGCGAGAGCGGGACCAGCGACTCGAGGCCCGAGAACACAGCGAGAGCGGGATCAGTGACCCGAGGCCTGAGAGCACAGGGAGAGCGGCACCAGTGACCCGAGGCCTGAGAGCACAGGGAGAGCAGAACCAGTGACCCGAGGCCTGAGAGCACAGCGAGAGCAGGACCATCGACTTGAGGCCCGAGAACACAGCGAGAGCGGCACCAGTGATCCGAGGCCCGAGAGCACCGCAAGAGCGGAACCGGTGACCTGTGTCCCGAGAGCACAGGGAGAGTGGGACAAGTGACCCAAGGCAGAGAGCACAGCGAGAGCAGGACCAGTGACCCGAGGCCCAAGAGCACAGTGAGAGCGGGACCAGTGATCCGAGGCCGGAGAGCAAAGCGAGAGCGGAACCAGCGACCCGAGGCCTGAGAGCAAAGCGAGAGCAGAACCAGCGACCCGAAGCCTGAGTGCACAGCGAGAGTGGGACCAGTGACCCGAGGCTCGAGAGCACAGCGAGAGTGGGACCAGTGACCTGTGTCCCGAGAGCAAAGCGAGAGCGGGACCAGTGACCCGAGGCCTGAGAGCACAGCGAGAGCGGGACCAGCGATCCGAGGCCCAAGAGCACAGCGAGAACGGGACCAGAGGCGACCCGAGGCCCGAGAGTACAGCGAGAGAATGTATAGCGACAACACGAGGCCTGAGAACACAGCGAGAGTGGGACCAGTGACCCGAGTCCCAAGACCACAGCGAGAGCAGGACCAGTGACGACCCAAGGCCTGAAAGCACAGTGAGAGCGGGAGCAATGACCCGAGGCCCGAGAGCACAGCGAGAGCGGGACAAGTGACCCGAGGCCCGAGAGCACAGCGAGAGTCGGACCAGTGACCCGAAGCCCGAGGGCACAGCCAGAGCAGGACCAGCGACCCGAAGCTGAGAGCACAGCAAGAGCGGGACCTGTGACCCGAGGCTCGAGAGCACAGCGAGAGCGGGAGCAGAGATGACCCAAGGCCTGATAGCACAGCGAGAGCGGGAACAGCAGCAACTCAAGGCCCGAGAGCACAGGGAGAGCGAGACCACTGATCCGAGGCCCGAGAGCAGAGCGAGAGTGGGACCAGTGACCCGTGGCCCCGAGAGGAGAGCAAGAGCGGGACCAGTGACCCTTGGCCCCGAAAGGACAGCGAGAGTGGGACCAACGAGCCGAGGACCGAGTGCATATTGAGAGCAGGACCAGTGACCCGAGTCCCAAGACCACAGCGAGAGCGGGACCAGTGACGACCCGAGGCCTGAGAGCACAGCGAGAGCAGGACCAGTGACTCGAGTCCCGAGAGCACAGCGAGAGCGGGACCAGCGACCCGAGGCCCGAGAGCACAGCGAGAGCGGGACCAGTGACCCGAGGCCCGAAAGCACAGTGAGAGAGGGACCATTGACTCGAGGCCCGAAAGCACAGTGAGAGTGGGACCATTGACTCGAAGGCCGAAAGCACAGCTAGAGCTGGACAATTGGCTCGAGGCCCGAGAGCTCAGCGAGAGTGGGACCAGCAATCTGAGGCCCTAGAAAATAGCGAGAGCGGGTCCAGCGACAACCCAAGGCCCCAGAAAACAGCAAGAGCAGGACCAGTGACCCGAGGCTCAAGAGCACAGTGAGGGAGGGACCACAGACCAAAGCCCCGAGAGCACAGCGAGAGCGGGAGCAGAGATGACCCAAGTCCTGAGAGCACAGGGAGAGCGGGTCCAGCGTCCTGACGCCCGAGAGCACAGTGAGAGCGAGACCACTGATCCAAGGCACGAGAGCAGAGCGAGAGCGGGACCAGTGACCCGTGGCCCCGAGAGGACAGCGAGAGCGGGACCAGTGACCCATGGCCCCAAAAGGACAGCGAGAGCGGGACCAGTGATCTGAGGCCTGAGAACACAGCGAGAGTGGGACCAGCGAGCCAAGGACCGAGCGCATATTGAGAGCGGGACCAGTGACCCGAGTCCCAAGACCACAGCGAGAGCGGGACCAGTGACCCGAGGCCGGAGTGCACAGCGAGAGCGGGACAAGCGAGCCAAGGCCCGAGAGCACAGCGAGAGCGGGACAAGCGAGCCGAGGCCCGAGAGCACAGCGAGGGAGGGACCACTGACCCGAGCCCCGAGAGTACAGCGAGAGCAGGACCAGCGACCCAAGGCCCGAGAACTCAGCGAGAGTGGCAGCAGTGACCAGAAGCCCGAGAGCACAGCGAGAGCGAGACCAGCGATGACCCAAGGCCTAAGAGCACAGCGAGAGTGGGACCAGTGACCTGATGCCCGAGAGCACAGCGAGAGCGGGACCAGTGACCCGAGTCCCAAGACCACAGCGAGAGCGATACCAGTGACGACCCGAGGCCGGAGAGCACAGCGAGAGCGGTAGCAGTGACCCGAGTCCCGAGAGCACAGCGAGAGCGGGACAAGTGACCCGAGGCCCGAGAGCACAGCGAGAGCGGGACCAGTGACCCGAGGACCGAGAGCACAGCGAGAGCGGGACCAGTAACTCGCGGCCCGAGAGCATAGCGAGCGTGGGACAGGCGACACGAAGCCCGAGAGCACAGCGAGAGCAGGACCAGCGACCCGAGGCTGAGAGTACAGCAAGAGTGGGACCAGTGACCCGAGGCCCGAGAGCACAGCGAGAGCGGGACCAGTGACCTGAGGCCCAAGAGCACAGCGAGAGTGGGACCAGTGACGACCCAATGCCCGAGAGCACAGAGAGAGCGGGACCAGTGACCCGAGGCCCGAAAGCACAGTGAGACTGGGGCAAATTACCCGAGGCCTGAGAGCAAAGCGAGAGCGGGACCTGTGACCCGAGTCCCAAGACCACAGCGAGAGCGGGACCAGTGACTACCCGAGGCCTGAGAGCACAGCGAGAGCGGGGCCAGTGACCCGTGGCCTCGAGAGCACAGTAAGAGCGGGACCAGTGACGACCCGAGGCCTGAGAGCACAGCGAGAACGGGACCAGTGACCCGAGGCCCGAGAGCACAGCAAGAGCGGGAACAGTAACTCTCGGCCCGAGAGCACAGCAAGAGTGGGACAGGCGACCCGAAGCCCGAGAGCACAGCGAGAGCAGGACCAGCGAACCGAGGCTGAGAGCACAGCAAGAGCGGGACTGGTGACCCGAAGCTCGAGAGCACAGTGAGAGCGGGAGCAGTGATAACCCAAGGCCTGAGAGCACAGTGAGAGCGAGACCACTGATCCAAGGACCGAGCGCATATTGAGAGCGGGACCAGTGACCCGAGGCCCGAGAGCACAGCAAGAGCGGGAACAGTAACTCTCGGCCCGAGAGCACAGCGAGCGTGGGACAGGCGACCCGAAGCCCGAGAGCACAGCGAGAGCAGGACCAGCGACCCGAGGCTGAGAGCACAGCAAGAGCGGGACCAGTGACCCGAAGCTCGAGAGCACAGTGAGAGCGGGAGCAGTGATAACCCAAGGCCTGAGAGCACAGTGAGAGCGAGACCACTGATCCAAGGACCGAGCGCATATTGAGAGCGGGACCAGTGACCCGAGGCCCGAGAGCACAGCAAGAGCGGGAACAGTAACTCTCGGCCCGAGAGCACAGCGAGCGTGGGACAGGCGACCCGAAGCCCGAGAGCACAGCGAGAGCAGGACCAGCAACCCGAAGCTCGAGAGCACAGCGAGAGAGGGAGCAGTGATGACCCAAGGCCTGAGAGGCGCATCTGGAAGACGCTACAGATGCATTCGCACCCGTACGACCAGATTTAGGAACAGCTTCTTTCCCAGGGCTGTCATCCTACTGAACTCCACAAATAAACACTGAAGCCTGCACATCTGCCGATGCACTTTATTATGGTCATATTTATGCTAATATATATGTTCAAATGTATGTTGAAATGTTTAAGTGTCCTAATCCAAATTGTACACTCTCGGGAGCCGCAAGCCTACATTTCGTTGTACTGCACTTGTGCACTAACAATGACAATAAAAGTTGATTTGATTTGATTTGATTTGATTTGAGAGCACAGCGAGAGCGTGAATAGCGACGACTCAAGGCCCGAGAGCACAGCGAGAGCGGGTCCAGCGTCCTGACGCCCGAGAGCACAGTGAGCGCGAGACCACTGACCTGAGGCCCGAGAGCAGAGTGAGAGCGGGACCAGTGACCCGTGGCCCCGAGAGGACAGCGAGAGCGGGACCAGTGACCTATGGCCCCGAAAGGACAGCGAGAGCAGGACCAGTGATCCGAGGCCTGAGAACACAGTGAGAGTGGGACCAGTGATCCGAGGCCCGATAACACAGCGAGAGTGGGACCAGCGAGCCGAGGACCGAGCGCATATTGACAGCGGGACCAGTTACAACCCAAGGCCCCAGAACACAGCAAGAGCAGGACCAGTGACCCGAGGCTCGAGAGCACAGCGAGGGAGGGACTACTGTCCCGAGCCCCGAGAGCACAGCGAGAGCAGGACCAGCGACCCAAGGCCCGAGAGCACAGCGAGAGTGGCAGCAGTGACCAGAAGCCCGAGAGCACAGCGAGAGCGAGACCAGCGATGACCCGAGCCCCGAGAGCACAGCGAGAGCGGGACCAGTGACCCGAGGCCCGAGAGCACAGCGAGAGCGTGAACATTGGCTCGAGACCCGAGAGCACAGCAAGAGCGGGACCAGCGATGACCCAAGGCCTAAGAGCACATCGAGAGCGGGACCAGTGACCCGAGGCCCGAGAGCACAGCGAGAGCGGGACACGTGACCCGAGGCCCGAGAGCACAGCGAGAGCGGGACCAGTGACCCGAGGCCCAAGTGCACAGCGAGAGCGGGACCAGTAACTCTCGGCCCGAGAGCACAGCGAGAGCAGGACCAGCGACCCAAGGCTGAGAGCACAGCAAGAGCAGGACCAGCGACCCAAGGCTGAGAGCACAGCAAGAGCGGGACCAGTGACCCGAGGCCCGAGAGCACAGCGAGAGCGTGAACATTGACTCGAGGCCCGAGAGCACAGCAAGAGCTGGACCAGCGATGACCCAAGGCCTAAGAGCACAGCGAGAGTGGGACCAATGACGTGAGGCCCGAGAGCACAGCGAGAGCGGGACCAGCAATCCGAGGCCCAAGAGCACAGCGAGAGCGGGACCAGCGTCGACCCAATGCCCGAGAGCACAGAGAGAGCGGGACCAGTGACACGAGGCCCGAAAGCACAGTGAGACTGGGACAAGTTACCCGAGGCCTGAGAGCACAGCGAGAGCAGGACAAGTGACCCGAGTCCCAAGACCACAGCGAGAGCGGGACCAGTGACGACCCAAGGCCTGAGAGCACAGCGAGAGCAGGAGCAGTGACCTGAGGCCCGAGAGCACAGCGAGAGCGGGACAAGTGACCCGAGGCCCGAGAGCATAGCGAGAATGGGACCAGTGACCCGAGGCCCGAGAGCACAGCGAGAGCGGGACCAGTAACTCTCGGCCCGAGAGCACAGCGAGCGTGGGACAGGCGCCCCGAAGCCCGAGAGCACAGCGAGAGCAGGACCAGCGACCCGAGGCTGAGAGCACAGCAAGAGCGGGACCAGGGACTCAAAGCTCGAGAGCACAGCGAGAGCGGGAGCAGTGATGACCCAAGGCCTGAGAGCACAGCGAGAGCATGAACAGCGACGACTCAAGGCCCGAGAGCACAGGGAGAGCGGGTCCAGCATCCTGACGCCCGAGAGCACAGTGAGAGCGAGACCACTGATCCGAGGCCCGAGAGCAGAGCGAGAGCGGGACCAGTGACCCGTGGCCCCGAGAGGACAGCGAGAGCGGGACCAGTGACCCATGGCCCCGAAAGGACAGCGAGAGTGGGACCAGTGATCCGAGGCCTGAGAACACAGCGAGAGTGGGACCAGCAAGCCGATGACCGAGCGCATATTGAGAGCGGGACTGTTAAGTCTGTGTGTTCCAGTTGTATTAAGATTAATTACTGACACAGACTACAAGAATAAAGTTTCAACAGGTCTTTACTAGTTGGAGGTCAGGACTATACTAAATACAATTTCACTACATAGTACTTATATACCGGTGGTCACCACCGGTATTACGTATACAGCAGCCAGAGAAAGTAGTACATCTCTTAAGGTGGAACAGGCTTAAGTTCTCTTAAGGTGGAACAGGTTACATACACCACAATCCTCCCTTTTTAGCTTAACAGTCATATCCCCCATTTAACTTATCATAATAACATTTATACATATATAACTTCAGGTATAAACAGTTCAAAGGTTCAGTCTCTCAGGAGGCCTTCTGATTCGGTTTGGCTAATGCCTTTCAGTGGTCTCTGATTCTTGTTGCTGAGGTGACTCTTCTTGTTGGTTTCCTATGCATTGGACGTCATCATCAGGTACAGTCCCTGCCGAGGTAGATGCTTCAGGTTCATTAACGTCTTCCACAGTTGTCTCTGTCGCAACCATGGGTTCGACCCTTGCTCTTGATTCTACCAGTTGATCCGCATGACGCCTTATCACATTGTTACCAATATCTACTGTGTACATCAGAGGTCCTTGTCTGGCCCGAATTGTTCCGGACTGCCATTTTTCGTTTCCATAGCCCCTTGCCAACACTGGTTGTCCTACGTCGAAACTTCGAGTGGACTTGTTATTAATATGCTGGAACTGTTTGTTTTCCACTTCCCTCCGCACATTTGGTTTTAACAAGTCCAACCTGGACCGCAACCTCCTGTTATAAAACATCATGGCAGGACTTTGGTTAGTCACTGCATGAGCGGCATTTCGATATGCCATTAGGAAATTGTCCACCTTGTGTTGTAACGGAATCTGATCATCGTTCATGGCCTTTATTGCCTTTTTGAATGTTTGGACAAATCTCTCGGCCAACCCGTTTGTCGCTGGATGATATGGGGCAGAGGTATAATGTTTCACCCCATTCTTCTTTAAGAATTTTTGGAATTCTTCCGACACGAACTGTGGTCCGTTGTCCGAACATATTTGTTCTGGCAATCCGTTCCTTGCGAATATTGTTCTTAACACCACAATTGTCTTTTCTGAAGTAGTGGTATTCATCTTGATCTCTTCTGGCCATTTGGAATGTGCGTCCACCGCAATTAGGAACATGGAGTCCATGAATGGACCAGCAAAGTCAATATGTATGCATTGCCATGGGGCTGAAGGCCATTCCCATGGGTGTAGCGGTGCGATCGGAGGTGCATTTTGCACTTTTTGGCACCCAGCGCAGCTTTTTGTCAACTCCTCTATCTGTTGGTCAATGCCCGGCCACCATACATAAGCCCTAGCAAGACTTTTCATCTTAACTCCCCCCAGATGACCTTCATGCAGTTCCTTTAGAACTCTTTCCCGTAACTTGGGAGGAATAATCACTCTTGTCCCGTACATCAAAGTACCATGGCAGACGGACAGCTGGTCTCGCCTTGCCGAGAATGCCGGTAACAGAGGATCACCATGTGTTGGCCATCCCTTCACTGTCACCTCGTAAACTCGGGACAGTGTCGGATCGTTCCTGGTTTCTCTTTCAATACTTGCATTGGTGACTGGTAAACACTCGATGATGGTTGAATGAAATAACGCAACAGGGTCAACTTTCGTCGTCTCTTCTGCTTCAGGTAGTGGCAGGCGCGACAGCCCATCAGCATTGCCATGCTGCTTTGTACCTTTGAATTCTATTTGATATTGATGTGCCCCTAGGAAAAGGGACCATCTCTGGAGTCGCTGTGCTGTCATCACCGAAACACCCTTCTTAGGGTTAAAAATGGATACCAACGGCTGATGGTCTGTCAGAAGTGTGAATTTTTGGCCCTGCAGGTAATGATTAAACTTCTTTACTCCCCATACAAGGCTGAGAGCCTCCCTATCGATCTGCGCATAGTTGCACTCAGCGGAGGTCAATGATCTGGATGCAAATGCGACTGGCCTTTCCGTGCCATTTGGCAACTTGCGTGAGAGTACTGCCCCAATACCATATGGAGAAGCATCACAAGCCAACCGAATAGGCAGTGTCGGGTTGAAGTGAGCCAACACTTCCTCTGAGGTGATCAATTCTTTGCTTTTGCGAAATGCCTTCTTACAGTTTTCGCTCCATTCCCATGGTACCCCCTTCTGTAAAAGAGCGTTCAGCGGGTGCAGTACCGTGGAGAGATTTGGTAGAAACTTATGGTAATAGTTCATCAATCCCAGAAACGACCTCAACTGAGAGACATTATCCGGAGCGGAAGCCTTTACAACTGCCTCTATCTTGTCTATCTTGTCTATCACATTTCTGCCGATTAACTCTAAGTCCATACTCTTTCGGTCTGTTGAGCACCAGTTCCAAGTTTGCGAGGTGTTCTTCATCACCATCACCTGTAATCAGAATATCGTCCAGGTAACATTGTGTGCCTGGAATTCCCTGTAATACCTGCTCCATGGCCCTCTGCCAAATTGCCGGAGCCGATGCCACTCCAAAAACCAGCCTATTATACCGGTACAAACCTCTATGCATGTTGATCGTGAGGTACTGGCGTGACTCTTCTTCAACCTCCATCTGCAAGTACGCCTGCGCCAGGTCTATCTTGGTGAAGTGTTTCCCGCTAGACAACGAAGCAAAAATATCCTCAATCCGCGGGAGCGGATACTGCACCGTGTGAAGCACCGGATTAACGGTGATCTTGAAATCTCCACAGATGCGAACCTTCCCTGGTTCTCCTGGCTTGTTGCTCGAAGGACGTTTCATAACGGGAACAATGGGCATAGCCCACTCACTCCAATCTACCTTAGACAGTACACCTGAACGTTCTAGCGCTTCCAGTTCCGCTTCTACAGTAGGTCGTATTGCATAGGGTACCGGTCTGGCTTTGAAAAATTTTGGTTGTGCATGTTCATCAATCTTGATGTTTGCCGTAATTCCTTTCAGTGTTCCCAGTCCTTGCTGGAACACCTCTTTAGCATCATCCAATATTTTGGACAATCGTTTAGGTTTGACATCTGTTTCCCCGGAATCTACCGTTAGTGCTTTTAAGGAGTGCCAGTCCATATTCATTTTCCTAATCCACTCCCATCCCAGTAGTGGTGGACCTCTTTCAGGTAGCACATATAAGTCCATTACTTGGCTTTCTTCGCCCTTGTGGACCACTTTTACCTCTATCTTTCCGATGGGGTGCACTCTTTGCCCCGTGTATGTTTTCAATATAATCTCCGTATCCCGTAGGGGAATATGTTGGAATAACCTTTTGTAATCTTTCTTATTCATGACCGTCATTGCCGATCCAGTGTCCAATTCCATCTTTACTTGGACTCCTGCTATCTGAAGAGTGACCGAAATTGTCTGGAGATCTGCATCCTTACCAACGTTGTGTACTCTTAAGCTACCCAGTTCATTACTGCTAGCGTCTGAATCTGACTTCTGTTTGTTCGAACTGGTCTTTGTCACCTTGTGCACCTTTATGTATTTTCCTTGCGGTGACTTTTTGTTGCTGGTCTTCTTTCCTGACCGGCATACTTTAGCTATGTGGCCAAGCCTGCCACACGTTCTGCATTCTTGGTTTTTAAACCAACACTGGTTCTGATCGTGTGTTGTCTTTCCACAACGATAACATTTTACAGTACTCAAACCCAATTTATTTGTACTGAGTTCCGGTGACCGTAGCTGCATTACTGCCGTGCCTCTCGCTGCGGCTTCGTGTGCTGCTGCCATAGTGACCGCTTTCTCAAGCGTCAGCTCATTCTCCTCAAGCAGTCGCTTTTGTGTATCTTCTTTTAATAATCCACACATAAATTTATCTCTTAGCGCGTCTGCCAGTCCCGTTCCAAACTGACAGCACCTTGCTAGCTTACGCAATTCCATTAAATATTCAGCATTGCTTTCATCCTTCAGCTGCCTTCTGCTGTAAAATTTATATCGTTCCGCTAGCATTAGCGGCGTGGGGTTTAGATGATTTTTCAGGACAGTAACAATCTCCTCGAACGTCTTATCCGCCGGTTCATCTGGTGATAAAAGGTGTTTCAATTGCCCGTATGTTTTTGCACCCATTAAGTTTAATAAAGTGAGTGCTTTCTCTGCATCTGGGATTTTATTTGCTTTACAATAATTTTGTATGCGTTCTACATACATGGCCCAATCTTCGATGTCGCTATCAAAGGTATTAATGTTCCCATGTTTAGGCATCGTTGCAATTTATTTTATCCCAAGATGGCGGCTTCCCGCTCTTGTCTTCGTCCTCCGCCTACAAAATGGCGGTTTTCCCGCGCTTGGCGGTCTTCACCCACTGGCTGCAATGGCGTTTGGCGTGCTGCTGCTGCTCCCCTTTCCCAGCGGTTAGTAACTCCCCCGACGCTGTCTCCGCTTCACCGCGGCTCCCTCGGGCATTCACGCTTCCCCAATGTCGCACCTCGCAGCCCTTCTTGCAGCCCGGTTATTAGCACCGGCTGCGTTCGCCTTCACCGTGGCTCTCGCGCCTTCAGTCGCCCCAGAGGCTGCACCTTTTTGGCCCGAATGCGGCCCGGCCCTTATCTCCGGTCGCGATCGATCTCACCGCCCTTATTCATCTGTCTTCCTCCCCCGTCTGTACAGCCAACGCGGCCGACTTTCTGCTCACGTCGCTGACCGGCTTACCCACCACCGAGGTAGAAAGAAGATAGCTGACTGCCGCTGATGGAGGCTTCGAGTTCAGGATGTCTTCTGCAATCTGGGTTCTCGATGTCTGCCGCGCGACGTGTCTTCCAGCAGGGTGATGAGGGTGGATGCCTCTCTTCGATGCCCGTTCTGTGGACAAAGCCGCCGTGGATATAAACTGCCGCAGGGTAAGAATCGGACTCGTCGCCACTGTTAAGTCTGTGGGCTAGATTTTCAGTTGCTTGCGCCAGCAGTTAGCGCCTTAAGAGAAGTGATTTTCGGGCGCTATGCGTGTAGCGCCTGGGCGCAGCGCAGTTTGCGCCCCGCCCCAAATTAAGTTGCCCGTTAGCGCCGGCGCAAAATTTAGCGGCCGCCCGGATGCGCGCGCAGAAAATGACGTCACATCCTCGTGCAACGCCCTTTGGCCGCCCCGAATCCAAACTTCAGTCGGACCGCCCCATTGTGCGCCTGGCGTCCAGAGCGTTTGTAAAATGGAACGCAACACACCCTGGGGAGCGCTAATTAAAGGGCACTCGTACAAAAGGCACTCTGCATGTGTTGTGTGGAAGTAAGCTGTGTGTTGTTCTGAACGGTCTATTTATGTTTCCGGGCACCAATCACTCCTCCTCCTCCTCCTCCTCCTCCTCCTCCTCCTCCTCCTCCTCCTCCTCCTCCTCCTTCCCGTTTCTCCCCAGACTTTGCATTTGAAAAAAATACATGCACCCTTCCCCTTTAAGAGCTCACTGGCACCAGAGTGTCTGCCGTGCGCTGCGCCCGAGCTCGGGTGTTGCGCTCTCCACCGCCGGCTTAGCGCCTAAAGATACTAGTGGAACGCCTCTTTTAGCGCTCCACCAACCTCTTAGGGCGAAGCCACTGAATTTCCGGCAACGGGGCGCTACTTTGGGGCGGGCGATAACTTCGGGTGGGCGCTAAGCTTAGCGCCCCAAAACTGTCTATACTGAAAATCTAGCCCTGTGTGTTCCAGTTGTATTAAGATTAATTACTGACACAGACTACAAGAATAAAGTTTCAACAGGTCTTTACTAGTTGGAGGTCAGGACTATACTAAATACAATATCACTACACAGTACTTATATACCGGTGGTCACCACCGGTATTACGTATACAGCAGCCAGAGAAAGTAGTACATCTCTTAAGGTGGAACAGGCTTAAGTTCTCTTAAGGTGGAACAGGTTACATACACCACAGGGACCAGTAACCCGAGTCCCAAGACCACAGTGAGAGCAGGACCAGTGACGACCCGAAGCCTGAGAGCACAGCGAGAGCGGGACCAGTGACCCGAGGCCCGAGAGCACAGCAAGAGCGGGAACAGTAACTCTCGGCCCGAGAGCACAGCGAGCGTGGGACAGGCGACCCGAAGCCCGAGAGCACAGCGAGAGCAGGACCAGTGACCCGAGGCTGAGAGCACAGCAAGAGCGGGACCAGTGACCCGAAGCTCGAGAGCACAGGGAGAGCGGGTCCAGCGTCCTGAAGCCCGAGAGCACAGTGAGAGTGAGACCACTGATCCGAGGCCCGAGAGCAGAGCGAGAGCGGGACCAGTGACCCGTGGCCCCGAGAGGACAGCGAGAGCAGGACCAGTGACCTATGGCCCCGAAAGGACAGCGAGAGTGGGACCAGTGATCCGAGGCCTGAGAACACAGTGAGAGTGGGAACAGCGAGCCAAGGACCGAGCGCATATTGGGAGCGGGACCAGTGACCCGAGTCCCAAGACCACAGCGAGAGCAGGACCAGTGACGACCCGAGGCCTGAGAGCACAGCGAGAGCAGGACCAGTGACCCGAGGCCCGAAAGCACAGTGAGAGCGGGACCAGCGAGCCGAGGACCGAGCGCACTGTGAGAGTGGGACCAGCGACCCGAGGCCCGAGCGCATATTGAGAGCGGGACCAGTGATCCGAGGCCCAAGAGCACAGCGAGAATGGGACCAGAGGCGACCCTAGGCCCGAGAGCACAGCAAGAGCGGGACCAGCGACCCGAGGCCCGAGAGCACAGCGAGACTGGGACCATTGACTCGAGGCCCGAGAGCTCTGCGAGAGTGGGAGCAGCAATCTGAGGCCCGAGAACATAGCGACAGCGGGTCCAGCGACAACCCAAGGCCCCAGAACACAGCAAGAGCAGGACCAGTGACCCGAGGCTCGAGAGCACAGCGAGGGAGAGACCACTGACCCGAGCCCCGAGACCACAGTGAGAGCGGGACCAGCGACCCGAGGCCCAAGAGCACAGCGAGAGCGGGAAAAGTGACCCGAGTCCCAAGACCACAGCGAGAGCGGGACCAGTGATGACCCGAGGACCGAGAGCACAGCGAGAGCAGGACCAGTGACCCGAGGCCCGAGAGCACAGCGAGAGCAGGACCAGCAACCCGAGGCTGAGAGCACAGCGAGAGCGGGAGCAGAGATGGCCCAAGGCCTGAGAGCACAGTCAGAGCGAGACCACTGATCCAAGGCCCGAGAGCAGAGAGAGAGCGGGACCAGTGACCCGTGGCCCCGAGAGGGCAGCGAGAGCGGGACCAGTGACCCATGGCCCCGAAAGGACAGCGAGAGTGGGACCAGTGATCCGAGGCCTGAGAACACAACGAGAGTGGGACCAGCGAGCCGAGGACCGAGCGCATATTGGGAGCGGGACCAGTGACCCGAGTCCCAAGACCACAGCGAGAGCGGGACCAGTGACCCGAGGCCCGAAAGCACAGTGGGAGCAGGACCAGCGGCCCGAGGCCCGAGAGCACAGTGAGAGCGGGACCAGTGAGCCGAGGACCGAGCGCACAGCGAGAGTGGGACCAGCGACCTGAGGCCCGAGAGCACTGCGAGAGCGGGATCAGTGACCCGAGGTCCGAGAGCACAGCGAGAGCGCGACAAGCGAGCCAAGGCCCGAGAGCACAGCAAGAGTGGGACCAGTGGCCCGAGGCCCGAGAGCGCAGCGAGAGAGGGACCATTGACTCGAGGCCTGAAAGCACAGCGAGAGTGGGACCATTGACTCGAGGGCCGAAAGCACAGCGAGAGCGTGACAATTGACTCGAGGCCCGAGAGCTCTGCGAGAGTGGGACCAGCAATCTGAGGCCTGAGAACATAGCGAGAGCGGGTCCAGCGACAACCCAAGACTCCAGAACACAGCAAGAGCAGGACCAGTGACCCGAGGCTCGAGAGCACAGCAAGGGAGGGACCACTGACCCGAGCCCCGAGAGCAAAGCGAGAGTGGCAGCAGTGACCCGAAGCCTGAGTGCACTGCGAGAGCGAGACCAGCGATGACCCGAGCCCCGAGTGCACAGCGAGAGCGGGACCAGTGCCCTGAAGTCTAAGAGCACAGCGAGAATGGGACCAGTGATCTGAGGCCCGAGAACACAGCGAGAGAGGACCAGTGACCCGAAGCCCGAGTGCACAGCGAGAGCGAGACCAGCAATGACCCGAGCCCCGAGAGCACTGCGAGAGCGGGACCAGTGCCCTGAGGCCCGAGAGCACTGCGAGAGCGGGATCAGTGACCCGAGGCCTAAGAGCACAGCGAGAACGGGACCAGTCGTCTGAGGCCCGACAACACAGCGAGAGGACCAGTGACATGAGACCCGAGAGCACAGCGAGAGCGGGACCAGTGACTCGAGGTTTGAGAGCACAGCGAGAGCGGGACCAGTGACCCTGAAGGGTTAATTACAGTCCTAGCCCTTTTGGGCCATCCCAGATCAGGCGTATTCCCCAGACATTCATTCTCAACTTAAGTTAGAGATAGCCAAATTCCATAAGAAGCTTAACTGGGTCTAAATGTTCAGGCTATCTCTCTCTAAAGGAAAGGAATGACTAAAAATGTTACCATCCTCTGGATAGTACTTTTAATAAGTTGAACTAGATTGTAACCTTCTGGATATTATAAGGGTCCGGAATTCCCCCCAGAATTCTGCAACTCCTTACAAAAGAGTGTACAGAATTTGTAGGGTCGCGAGTCTATACAGATTCACTCTTTGAGACAATTCTAGAAGTATATAGTTTTATTTAAGAGCTGGCATTTGGTTAACATCTGTTGAATCAGTCGCAACATTAACAATTCAAAGTACAATTAGCTTACATTTCTTATTTCTCAGAGATTCTTATTCTCAAATCTTTACTTCATATTATTTCTTATTTCTTCCTTATTTCTAAATTCAGAACATTTCTTATTTCTTATATCTAAATCCAGAACCTCCACCAAAAATCAATCACTTTGATATACCCGAGACTCATAGTTAAAAACTTACAGAGATGCCTCTGGAAAGCCGAGAAACGCCCTGCCCATTCAGCGTGTTCTGACATTCTGTTAAAAAGCTATTTTTTTTTATACCCTTTTGGCTTTGGTTTCTTCTTTGATATTCTCTGCTGATGTCAGCTAATTGTTTTTATTGATCCCTCTGTTTGAATGCTTTCTATGTTACTATCAATTCAACTATTTCATGCAAAATTATTTCTCTACTTTTAGGCATTCCAAAAACTATCATATAAACAATGACAGCTATGGTTTTTGTTTGATGTCATTCTTACTGAAGATTCTTCATTCATTTCTTAATATTGGCTTAACTGCTTTTTAGCAGACATTTTGACTCCGTTCTGCTTCAAGTTTAATACAAACACAATGCAATTGCTTGGTGTCATCTATTGAAGTTATATCTTCAAAGTCTTGTTGGTATGGTTTTTACTATTTGTAAATCAAAACCACTTTCACTGTGTGTTTACTTGTTTTCTAGCTATCTCAATTAGTTGCATATTTAATCGTGTTTCCTGTCATCCAAGTTTAAGATAAAACTATTTGACCAGCAGGTTTCTTTACTTGATGTCATGTTTTCAAAGGCACAAGCCTCTTTTAATGTTTGTATTTCTCTTTCAACGTGTTAGTTTGTAACACATAAATTGTGTCTTCCCATTGTGTTCATTGCAAACCGTAGACCTTTCGGAACCACGAATGGTTTGCTTCAATCTTTCATTGTTTTAGAATATTTAACTAATTCCCATTTCATAGCTTGTTTACAACTTTGTTATCAACTGATCTTTTCTCAGAAGCCTGTATTTCTGTTTACTGCCTGTCTGCTGAGACTTGTGTCTTTTAAACCCAGTATGTCTTTTCTTAATAATATTAGAAATTTGTTCATAGTATCGTGTATTTCTCTGAATCATGGCTATTCCTTCATAACCCGATGCCCGAGAGCAGAGCGAGAGCAGTACCAGTGACCTGAGGCCCGAGCGCAGAGCGAGAGTGGGACCAGTGACCCGAGGCCTGAGAGCACAGCGAGAGCGGGACCAGCGACCCGAGGCCCGAGTGCACAGCGAGAGCGGGACCAGTGGCCCGAGGCCCGAGAGCACAGCGAGAGCAGGTACAGCGTCCCGAGGCCCGAGAGCACAGTGAGATTGGGACCAGCAACCCGAGGCCCGATCACACAGTGAGAGCGGGACCAGTGACCCGAGGCCCGAGAGGACAGAGAGAGCCAGAACAGCATCCTGAGGCCCGAGAGCACAGCGAGAGCGGGACCAGCTACCCGAGGCCCGAGAGCACAGTGAGAGCGTGACCAGCGGCGACCCAAGGCCTGAGAGCACAGCGAGAGTGGGACCAGTGACGGGGATTAAAGGAAAACAACAACAACAGACCTGAGACGGGGGAAAAAAGTCAAAGTGTGACGTTAAATGAAGACAGATAAGTGATGGGTTGGTGAATATTTTGCTATTTTTCACTTTTTTCTAAACTTGGGCATTGGCTTAACTTAAGAGCCTTTATTACTTATTAAAAACTATACATAGATAATTGAAATTTCAAAACTTGAAAACCTAATTAGTTAAATAAAATATGGTGTGGAGATGCCGGTGTTGGACTGGGGTGGACAAATGTAAGAAATCACACAACACCAGGTTACAGTCCAACAGCTTTATTTGAAATCACCTGACGAAGGAGCAGTGCTCCGAAAGCTTGTGATTTCAAATAAAGCTGTTGGACTATAACCTGGTGTTGTGTGATTTCTTACATTAAATAAAATACAACAGAAGTGTCAAGGCAGGAGATGTTTTGCAGCTGTAGCATGTGGGAGCTGGCGGACACCAGTGTGATCCACGGCGACCATATCTGCAGTATGTGTTGGCAGCTCGAGGAACTTAGGCTCAGAGTTGATGAACTGAGATCCGAGCTTCAGACACTGCAATACATCAGGGAGGGGGAGAGTTACCTGGACACTGTTCCAGGAGGCAGTCACACCCTTTAGGTTAAATAATTCAAATTTGCTCCGTTGTCAGGGAGGTATGGGGATCCAGGAGTTAGCATTGGAGGAGCCTTAGCCCTTGCACTTGTCCAACAGGTACGAGGTTCTTGCAGCCTGTGTGGACAAGAGCAAGGACTGTAGGGAGGATGAGCAAACTGACCACAGCACTGTGGTACAGGGGGCCATTCAAGTTGGGGGAATAAAAAGAAATGTTGTAGTGGTAGGGGACAGTATAGTTAGCAGGATAGATAATGTTCTCTGCAGCAAAGAGCATGAGTCCTGAAGGCTGTGTTGCCTGCTCGGTGCCAGGGTTAAATACATCCCCTCTGGGCTGGAGAAGAATTTGGAGTGAACGGGGAAAGATCCAGTTGTTGTCGTCCACATAGGTGCCAACGACATAGGTAGGACAAAGAAAGAGTTTCAGCTGAGGGAGTATGAGCATCTAGGGACTAAATTAAAAAAGCAGAACCACAAAGGTAATAATCTCTGGATTACTACCTGAGCCATGAGCAAATTGGCATAAGGTAAATAAGATCAGAGAGATTAATACGTGGCTCAAAGATTGGTGTGGGAGAAATGGGTTTCGATTCATGGGGCACTGGCACCAATACTGGGGAAAGAGGGAATTGTTCTGTTGGGACGGGCTTCACTTGAACCATGCTGGGGCCAATGTCCTGGTGAACCAAATAACTAGGGCTGTAGATAGGGCTTTAAACTAAATAGTCGGGGGGAGCGTTCAGGTGAGGGGTCAAAGAGAAAGGAGAAGGCAATAGTGCAGGGTAGCGATAGGGCTAATGATAACCAGTGTGACAGGAAGGGACAGAGCGTATAAACAAAAGAGTGCATCAGAAAGTAGAGTCAGAGTAGGGAAAAATGGTAAAAAGACAAAATTAAAAACTCTTTATCTGAATGCATGCAGCATTCGTAACAAGATAGATGAGTTGACAGCACAATAGAAATAAATGGGTATGATCTGATAGCCATTACAGAGGCATGGTTGCAAGGTGACTAAGGCTGGGAACTGAATATTCAGGGGTATTTGACATTTCAAAAGGATAGGCAGAAAGGAAAAGGAGGTGCGATAGCACTGTTAATAAAGGATGAGATCAGTGCAGTAGTGAGAAATTATATTGGCTCAGAAGATCAAGATGTAGAATCAATTTGGGTGGAGATAAAAAATAATAAGGGAAAGAAGTCACTGGTGGGAGTAATCTATAGGCCCCCTAACAGTACACTGTAGGACAGAGTATAAATCAAGAATTAATGGAGGCTTGTAAGAAAGGTACTGCAATAATCATGGGTGATTTTAATCTTTTTATAGTTTGGACAAATCAAATTGGCAAAGGTAGCCTTGAGGAAGAGTTCATAGTGTGTATTTGGGATGGTTTCTTCGAAGATTATGTGGTGGAACCAACCAGGGAACAGGCTATTTTAGATCTGGAAATGTGTAATGAGATAGGATTAATTAATGATCTCATAGTAAAGGATCCTCTCGGGAAGAGTGATCATAGCATGTTAGAATTTCAAATTCAGTTTGAGGGTGAGAAACTTGGGTCTCAAACTAGTGTCCTGAACTTAAATAAAGGCAATTACAAAGGGATGAAGACAGAGTTGGCTAAGGTTGACTGGGAAAATAGATTAAAGGGTAAGATGGTCAATAAGCAGTGGCAGACATTTAAGGAGATATTTCATAACTCTCAGCAAAGATATATTCCAGTGAGAAAGAAAGACTCTAAGAGAAGAATAGAAACATAGAGACATAGAAGATAGGAGCAGGAGTAGGCCATTCGGCCCCTCAAGCCTGCTCCACCATTCAATGAGATCATGGCTGATCATCCAAATTCAGTACCCTGCCCCTGCCTTCTCCCCATATCCCTTGATCCCTTTAGCCTTAAGAAATATATCTAACTCCTTCATGAATGTATTTCATGAACCATTCATGGCTAACTAAGGAAATTAAGGATGGCATCAAATTGAAAACAAAGGCATACAATGATGCGAAGATTAGTGGTAGGCCAGAGGATTGGGAAATTTTTAGAAACCAGCAAAGGATGACTAAAAAAAAAGAGAGAAGATACATTATGAGAGTAAACTAGCAAGAAATATAAAAACAGACAGTAAGCGCTTCTACAGGTATATAAAAAGGAAGAGAGTAGCTAAAGTAAATGTTGGTCCCTTAGAGGATGAGACTGGAATTAATCATGGGAATCAGGGAAATGGCAGAGACTTTGAACAAATATTTTGTATCGGTCTTCATGGTAGAATACACTAAAAGCATCCCAATAATAATAGATAATCAAGGGGCTACTGGGAGGGGGATCTTAAAACAATCACTATCACTGGAGAAAAAGTACTAGGCAAACTTATGGGACTAAAGGTAAACAAGTCACCTGGACCTAATGACCTGCATCCTAGGGCCTTAAAAGAAGTGGCTGCAGAGATAGTGGATGAATTGGTTGTAATCTACCAAAATTACCTAGATTCTGGAGAGGCCACAGCGGATTGGAAAACCATAAATGTAACACTCCTATTCAAGAAAGGAGGGAGAAAAAAAGCAGGAAACTGTAGACCAGTTAGCCTAACATCTGTCATTGGGAAAATGCTGGAGTCCATTATTAAGGAAGTAATAGCAGGACATTTAGAAAATCATAATACAGTCAAGCAGGGTCAGCATGGTTTTATGAAAGGGAAATCATGTTTGACAAATTTGCTAGAGTTCTTTGAGGATGTAACGAGCAGGGTGGATAAAGGGGAACCAGTAGATGTAGAGTATTTGGATTTCCAGAAGGCATTCGATAAGGTGCCATATAAAAGGTTACTGCACAAGATAAGAGCTCATGGGGTTGGGGGTAATATATTCGCATGGATAGAGGATTGGCCAACTAACAGGAAACAGAGAGTCGGGATAAATGGATCATTTTCAGGTTGGCAAACTGTAACTAGTGGGGTGCCACAGGGATCAATGCTGGGGCCTCAGCAGTTTACAATCTATATTAAAGACTTTGCTGAAGGGACTGAGTGTAATGTAACCAAATTTGCTGATGATACAAAGGTAGGTGGGAAAGCAAGTTGTGAAGAGGACACAAAGAATCTGCAAAGTGATATAGATAGGTTAAGTGAGTGGGCAAAAATTTGGCTGATGGAGTATAATGTGGGAAAATGTGAGGTTATCCACTTTGGTAGGAAAAATAAAAAAGTAAATTATTATTTAAATGGAGAAGGACTACAGATGCTGCAGTACAGAGGGATCTGGGGGTCCTTGTACATGAAACACAAAAAGTTAGTATGCAGGTACAGCAAGTAATTAGGAAGGCAAATGGAATGTTGGCCTTTATTGCAAGGGGGATGGAGTTTAAAAGTAGGGAAGTCTTGCTACAACTGTGCAGAGCATTGGTGAGACCACACCTGGAGTACTGCATGCAGTTTTGGTCTCCTTATTTAAGGAGGGATATACTTGCATTGGAAAAAATTCAGAGAAGGTTCACTTGGTTGATTCCTGCGATAGAGGTGTTGTCTTATGAAGACAGGTTGAGCAGGTTGGGCCTATACTCATTGGAGTTTGGAAGAATGAGAGGTGACCTTATTGAAATGTATACGATTCTGACAGGGCTTGATAGGGTAGTTGGAGAGACAATGTTTCCCCTCGTGGGGGAATCTAGAACTAGGGGCATAGTTTCAGAATAAGGGGTCACCCATTTTAACCAGAGAGGAGGAGGAATTTCTTCTCTCAGATGGTTGTGAATCTTTGGAATACTCTACCCCAGAGAGTTGTGGAGGCTGGGTCATTGAATATACTTAAGGTGGAGATAGACAGATTTTTGAATGATAAGCGAGTCAAAGGTTAAGAGAAGTGGGCAGGAAAGTGGAGTTGACGTCAAGATCAGATCAGCCTTGATCTTATTGAATGACGGAGCAGGCTCAAGGGGCCAAATGGCCTACTCCTGCTCTTATTTCTTATGTTCTTATATAACACAAAGCAAAATACGGATCTTTATTAAACCAATAAATCTAAGCAGGATGAAAAAAGGTAAGCGAGAAGAAAGGTAAATAGCCATGTAGGATCATTTACAAATGTATTCATTTTTTGGTATGGTATACACAATGCCAGTTGTGCTATGAGATTGTGGCTGAAACAAATAGGTGTAGTGCCAATTTTGATGATGTGCCTGTTGTGGTGAAAATAAATTCACATCTAAACCGTCTAAAAGTAAAAAGATGCAGTTTATTATCAGAGCTCTGGGAGAAGCGTCTCAGACCCCGCGGTCTGTGTGAGCACCTTCTCGTTCTCTCTTGGTTGGTACAGCTTTTTCTATTTTCATCCAATCACATTGTATTACAATAATCACCTGATCACATATGGATTCTTTTCAGTATTAGTAAAGGTTAGTTACATCTTACTATGCCTTTGGTCACAGGTCAAATTCCCATGACCCTTATATTCTGCTGTGCCTACAATTTTTAGCTAAAGCAGCATATTCCTTATCGCTTATGCAAAACGCACATATTCTGTCTGGTCCCACAACTGCGTCTTATCTTGGTTTTTCGAAGCTTCTCACGTTGTTCTTTGTTTAGTTTTGCCTTTTTACGTAAGTCAATTTTTATTCTGATATTTCTTATCTCAACCTGGTTTATTTTAGTCACTTTCACATGGCCCCACTCCTTTGTTCTGACTTTAATTTTGCTGTTATCACTTAAGTAGTGGTCACCTCGGCTGTCCGAATTCTGAGAGGGTTCAATTTAACCCCTTCAATACAATAGCTAATTAATCCTCCCCTGCAATGATTCTGGCAGTTAGGCCCTCGTGACCCTTCTTGGTCTGCAATACTGGGCTGCAGGTCATAGGTTACAGTACTCACAACCCGTTTGTAACTGAGCCCATTCTTTCTGTTCTGTTTCTTATCTCTGCCACCTGGATTATGACGTCTGGTTCTACAGGCTGCCAGACCATATTTGCTAGGCTGAGGCTGCTTTAATAATCTACGCAAGCCATTTTGTTTCTTTATGTTACTACTTTAAGTTTAGCTGATTTTATTAAATCTTTCTCACAGTTCAGCATTAGCTGTGTGTAGCTTGATGGCTATGCCTTATCTTATTCTTGTAAGGCTCCATTGTATAAAGTCCTTGAGCTGGGCAGACATTTTGGCCTAGAAATTGGGTTGGGGCGCCAAAGTGGCGCAAAAGTCGCCTGAGCACAGGATTTAGCGCAGCGATCGGAGTGATACCGATCGCCAGAAATTCAGTTTCAGTGCCCCTCGAGGGAGACGGGGCGAGGCTCGAGGTGCTCCGCGTCCCTCTTAGGGCGCTGAAACTGATTATCGCAGCACAACGTGCCGCAGCGCCACATGCTTCGGCACGGCACGCTGCGGTACTGCAGGCCTTCCTCCCACTGTTAAGGGGGAGGTGCCTGCAACAGCGCGATCCCCGCTCGTGAGTGCCGGCAAATGAGCCCGGCACCAAGGAGAAGTGCCGGGCTCTCGGGAAACAGCCAGCAATGTCGCGGGGGGGGGTTAGCAGGCCGGGGACGGAGGTGCTGGCAGGCGGCCGCTGAAAAAGCGGCCGCCCCGCACCTCCACCTTAACTTGCGCCGCTGCCGGCACAGTAAGGCCCCGTGAACCGGGCGCGGGTAGCGAGCGGCGCAACTGCGGCGTTCACTACCAAATATCGCGAACGGGGCACGAATGGGGTGCTGCGCACACCGATGACGTCAGCGGTGGCAGCACAGCGCAAATGCCTAACGCCACCATTAGCGCCCCTACTGAATATCGCCGGAGACGCAGCCAGTGGCGCTACAGCCACTGACTGCCTCTGTAGGCGCTAACAGGTGGCGCTACTCACCCAATTTCTCCCCCTATATCTAGCCACCTGGCTTCTCCTCAGCTCTTAGTGATTTCGCACATAACCCCTTTGTCTTTCCTTTGTCTAAAGTAATTTGTTGCTCTGCATTTTAAACACTAAGAGGATTTGCTTTTAACCCTTTCAATCCCTCCTGTTGGTCCCACACCAAATTTAAACTTTGGCTAGGGATACCAACTTCTCTTCCACTTTTATCATCCCTGGGTTAACTCCTATACTGATGGCTTAAACTTAGTACCTAAGTTTGTCTTTCCCCTCTGTCTATCTTGTTGTGCTAGGCGTGGTAGTCTGTGCAAATGACTAAAGAACTTTACATGTATGTTACTATCGCTATCAGTTCATTATCCCGCATTAACTGTTCGGTTTCTGGCTCGATATTGATTATATCAACTGTAGCAACCGGCACTATTCGGGACACAGCTGCCCTACAGCATGCTTTCAGAACCGTCATTATAACACAAAATAATACTACAACTATAATGACAATTATAAGTCCTTATCATTTCTATTTGTCTTTTGATGCTTGATATTCGACCTTGCTGGCATTTATGCTATCTTTTTCTGCTTGCCTGTTGTCAGCCCCTGGTCTAAGAATTAAAACCCATCTTTGAATCTAATAGCTATTTCTTTGCCTCAGCTTTCAACTTATAAACTACTTTATAATGTACTCAAATTATGCATAAGTAATGGAGATGAACTTCAGAAGCTAATGCTGATTAGTGAAACATACGCTTGAGCCTCCCTAAGCTGTTGGGAACATAGACGCATTCATCTTCTTTTACACGAAACCACTCAGGAATAAAGAGCAATCTCTATCACAAGCACCAAGTATCAGATGGAGGCATCACTCCCCCTGGACTGATTAACCCGCCAACACTGCCAACGAATACAAATGTAGATCTATTAAAGCAAGAGAGAATCAGATGAACACCCACCAGGACACTGTCGGAGAACACATCAGCAGAAATAAAATCAAAAATATTTACTGCATGTTAGAAATTTTCCCTTTGCTTCACAAGGGAATGGAAGCTCCCTCATTGTCAAAAGAGTCAGGAAGAGGGTGACCCAATTTGACGGATAAGTTGCTATAGTTTCTTTTACAATAAATACAGTAAAAAAAATTAGGAACAAGGCTTCCGGGACAGCTCTGGGAGTCAAACCAGCGAGCTAATAAGCTCCTCGGACCAGGAAGGATCCAAGTTTGATCCTTGGTCTGCACTGAGTTCCGTGATCTGCGCTGGGTCAGTGCAGGAGCAACACAACAGACTTGGCTCGCCTTAGTTACAGAAGGGCAAACCACCCAGAGCTTCCATTCCTGATCCCGGCTGGAAATGTGCATGAGAGAGAGTTCCAGGCATCCACTACCCTTTGTGTGAAGAAGTGCTTCCTGATATCACCCCTAAACGGCCTGGCTCTAATTTTAAGATTATGTCCCCTTGTTCTGAACTCTCCCCACCAGAGGAAATAGTTTCTCTCTATCTACCCTATCAATTCCTTTACTCATCTTGAATGCCTCCATTAGATCACCCCTTAATCTTCTATATTCAAGGGAATACAAGCCTAGTCTATGCAACCTGCCCACATAATGTAACCCTTTTAGACCTGGTATCATTCTGGTGAAATCAAATTAAATAAAACAAATGTTTATTTTATTTCTGGTGGCTTAGGGGGTGATTTTGCCAATGGGGGCGCTTGTCGGGTTTTAGTCCCGCCTCCAGCGACTTGTGGACAACCCATGTTATTTTTCCTTGATTGACCTTGTTAAGCCCGCCCAGCTGGCTTAGCAGGCCAGTTAGGGAAAGCCGGTGACAGAGAACGTCAGCATATGACGTTTCATCAGTCAAACATTTTTGACAGATGAATTGTCATCATTTGACAGCTTTGAGAAGCTGTCAAACACTGACATTCTCTGTTGTTTGGTGAGTTCTTCTACTCAGGGCTCACCAAACCTCTTTCCTGAGCAGAAAGCAGGTGGCTGTTTCATCAGAGAATGCAGCAGCCATTCTGTAATCTCTGCCGTGGAGATGAGGAGTCTTTGGATCCTCAATGATTGAAGCCTGCAGGAAGAAACAAAGGTAAGGGAACTTTTTCTAACACTTTTCACTCACTTCACATACTTACCTCTCTACACTTGCACCCATCACTCACCTCTACAGCGCACTTTTTGACCCCTCTCACACCCGCTCATCTCGCTGACCCTGGCGGGGTTTCCCGATGTCGGGAAGCCCGCACCTCTGATGGAAAAATGGGGCTAATCCTTTTAACTGCCTGTTAACAACAGTTAAGTGGCTGTAATCCCCTTCCCGCCTCCAGGAGATGGGACCCGGCGCGGGTCGGGTACCCACCTCCTGGGAAGATGGTACAGAGCCGGGTTGGGGGTGCCATGCGTACCCGCCCCCAGATTCTGCCATTTTCCCGGCAGTCCCGCCTGCAAATCGGCCTCCCCAGGGCTGGCAAAATCGCCCGTCAGTGTTTTATGTGGCTTGCATTATTTTTCAGCTCTGAGGGAGGGAACATGGCTTCAAGCCACTGCTGCTGTTGTGCCAGCCAAGAGGAGACACATGGATAGGCAATATAAGACCAATCTTCTCCAGAATATCTAACTGAAGCCGGGAGTTCATTGTGTGACCATGATAGCCCTTGCAAAATAGCATCAGTTTTTATGTCATGCAGCATTAAAGGAGGATATAATTGACAATGAGAAAAGTCTCAGAAATGTGCGAGTCATCAAAGAGTGCTCTGAGTTTGGGTAAGTGTGAGAGTTCTTTAATTGTTATTTCTCTTTAAATCATTCTTGATAAGATTACTTAAGCAGTTTAAGTAAAGGGGAAAAGTTAAATATTTGGGATTCTGTTGGTTTAAGAAGAGTAAAATAAGGTTACACTGCAGTAGGAGTAAATTGGCACAGCAGGCAGAGGAAACCAGTTTTCTAACCAATCAGCAGGGGTGACTCATTTGGCTGTAAACAAACAAACAGTATAAAAAGACCGGTCCTAGTGCGAGCAAGCACTGAGTGCGAGTTATCAAAGAGTGCACTGAGTTTGGGTAAGTGTGAGAGTTCTTTAATTGTTATTTCTCTTTAAATCATTCTTGATAAGATTACTTAAGCAGTTTAAGTAAAGGGGAAAAGTTAAATATTTGGGATTCTGTTGGTTTAAAAAGAGTAAAACAAGGTTACACTGCAGTAGGAGTAAATTGGCACAGCAGGCAGTGGAAACCAGTTTTCTAACCAATCAGCAGGGGTGACTCATTTGGCTGTAAACAAACAAACAGTATAGAAAGACCAGTCCTAGTGCGAGCAAGCATTGAGTGCGAGTCATCAAAGAGTGCTCTGACTTTGGGTAAGTGTGAGTTAGGGTAAGTGGGGTGTTAGGTGCTCTTTTCAAACTTTAACTCTGTGGGTTGTAGTTAATAAGGCCTTTCTGGTGCAGAGTGACTGTTGGTAAACCATTTAACTGGTGTAACTAGAGGGATTGATTTAATTTAAATCCAATTAATTAGAGGGGGTACTAGCATCTAAAATCGGGCAGAGGGTGTCCATAACTAACAATAAAAAATTTAATTAATTACATAGAATGGAGCAGGTGATGTGTTACTGTTGCGAGATGTGGGAGCCAGTGAACCCCATTGAGGCTCACGGTGATTACGTCTGTGACAAGTGTCTGCTGCTACAGGAACTCCAGCTCCGTGTTGATGAGCTGGAGTCTGAGCTTCAGACACTGCGACACATCAGGGAGGGGGAGAAGTACTTGGACTCTGTGTATCAGGAGGTGATCACACCTATGAAGTTAATTAATTCAGATGTAGCCCATGGTCAGGGACAGGACGGTGTGACTATGAGTGAGGCAGGTACGGGGATCCAGGAGGTAGAGCTGGAGGAGCCGCAGCCCTTGTTCTTGTCCAACAGGTTCGAGGTTCTTACTCCCTGTGGGGACAGGAGCAGGGACTGCAGGGAGGATGAGCAACCTGGCCACAGCACCGTGGAACGGGGGGCCATTCAAGAGGGGGGAGTAAATAGAAATGTTGTAGTGGTAGGGGATAGTATTATTAGGGGGATAGATATGGTTCTCTGCAGCCGAGAGCGAGAGTCCCGAAGGCTGTGTTGCCTACCCGGTGCCAGGGTTAAGGACATCTCCTCTGGGCTGGAAAGAAACTTGCAGTGGGAGGGGGTGGATCCAGTTGTCGTGGTCCATGTTGGTACAAATGACGTAGATAGGACTAGGAAGCCGGTTCTGTTAAAGGAGTATGAGCAGCGAGGGGTCAAATTAAAAAACAGAACCTCAAGGGTAATAATCTTTGGATTATTACCTGAGCCATGAGCGAATTTGGCTAGGACAAATAAAATTAGAGAGTTAAATGCATGGCTCAAAGACTGGTGTGGGAGAAATGGGTTTTGCTTCCTGGGACACTGGCACCAGTACTGGGGCAGGAGGGAGCTGTTCCGTTGGGACGGGCTTCACTTGGCCAGTGCTGGGACTAGAGTCCTGGCGGATCATATAGCTAGGGCTGTAGAGAGGGCTTTAAACTAACTAGTGGGGGGGAGGTTCCTTGAGAGCAAATAACAAAAATGACAACAGAGAAGGCCATAGACTTAGGTAGCAGTGGGGAAATTAAAAACCAGAGCGTGTCAGGAAGCGGCAGAAGATATGGAGTAAAAGGTAAAGTAATAAAAAGGGTAAAAGCAGGAACTAAGTGACACAAAACATATTTGAAAGTTCTCTATCTGAATGCACGTAGCATTCGTAACAAAATAGACGAGTTAATGGCACAAATAACTACATATGGGTATGATCTTGTGGCCATTACAGAAACATGGCTGCAGGATGACAATGCCTGGGAATTAAACATACCAGGTTATTTAATGATCAGGAAGGATAGGCAGGAAGGAAGGGGAGGTGGGGTGGCTATGTTAATAAAGGAAGGAATCACTGTAATACAGAGAAATGATATTGGGTCAATAGATCAGGATAATGAAACAGTTTGTGTGGAGGTAAGGAATAATAAAGGGAAAAAACATTAGTGGGCGTAGTCTATAGGCCTCTGAACAGTGGTAAATCTGTTGGACGGAGTATCAATCAGGAAATAGTTGAGGCTTGTAATAAGGGAACACCTATAATTATGGGGGATTTTAACTATCATATTAATTGGACAAATCAAATTGGGCAAGGCTGCCTTGAGGATGAGTTCATTGAGTGTATTAGGGATGGGTTTCTTGAGCAGTATGTAACTGAACCGACCAGGGGGCAAGCAACTTTAGATCTGGTCCTGTGTAACGAGACAGGATTAATTAAAAATGTCCTAGTAAAGGATCCCCTTGGAATGAGTGACCATAACATGGTTGAATTCCATATTCAATTAGAGGGTGAGAAGGTTGGATCTCAAACAAGCGTGCTAAGCTTGAATAAAGGAGACTATGAAGGTATGAGAGTGGAATTGAGTAGAGTGGATTGGGAAAATAGATTAAAGGGTAAGACAATACATGATCAGTGGTGTACATTTAAGGAGTTATTTTACAACTTCCAAAAAAAATATATTCCACTGAGAAGAAAAAGGTGTAAAAGAAAAGACAGCCATCCGTGGCTAAGTAAAGAAATTAAGGATAGTATTCAACTAAAAACAAGGGCATATAAGGTAGCCAAATCTAGTGGGAGGATAGAGGATTGGGAAAACTTTAAAAGACAGCAAAAAATAACAAAAAAGATTGATTAAGAAAGGGAAGATAGATTATGAAAGTAAATTAGCAAAAAATATAAAAACAGATAGTAAGTGTTTTTATAGTAATATAAAAAGAAAACGGGTGGCTAAAGTAAATGTTGGCCCCTTAGAGGATGAGACCGGGAAATTAATGGTGGGAAATATGGAGATGGCAAAAACACTGAATGAACATTTTGTATCAGTCTTTACAGTAGAGGACACTAAGAATATCCCAACACTGGACAAACAAGGGGCTATAGGGGGGAGGAGCTAAACACGATCAAAATCACTAAGGAAGTGGTACTCGGTAAAATAATGGGACTCAAGGCAGATAAATCACCTGGACCTGATGGCTTACATCCTCGGGTCTTAAGGGAAGTGGCGGTAGGGATTGTGGATGCATTGGTAATAATTTTCCAAAACTCCCTGGACTCAGCAAAGGTCCCGGCAGACTGGAATACTTCAAATGTAACACCCTTATTTAAAAAGGGCAGTAGACAGAAGGCTGGAAACTATAGACCGGTTAGCCTGACATCTGTGGTAGGTAAAATTTTGGAGTCCATTATTAAGGAGACAGTAACAGGACATTTGGATAATCATAATTTAATAGGACAAAGTCAGCATGGTTTTATGAAGGGGAAGTCATGTTTGACAAATTTGCTGGAGTTCTTTGAGGAAGTAACATATAGGGTGGATAAAGGGGAACCAGTGGACGTAGTGTATTTAGACTTCCAAAAGGCATTTGACAAGGTGCCACACAAAAGATTATTGCTTAAGATAAAAAATCACGGGATTGGGGGTAATATTTTGGCATGGATAGAGGATTGGCTATCTAACAGAAGGCAGAGAGTTGGGATAAATGGTTCATTCTCAGACTGGCAATCAGTAACTAGTGGTGTTCCGCAGGGGTCAGTGCTGGGTTCCCAACTCTTTACAATCTATATTAACGATTTGGAGGAGGGGACCGAGTGTAACATATCAAAGTTTGCAGTTGATACTAAGATGGGAGGGAAAGTAGTGAGTGAGGAGGACATAAAAAACCTGCAAGGGGACATAGACAGGCTAAGTAAGTGGGCAGAGATTTGGCAGATGGAATACAATAATGGAAAGTGTGAGGTGATGCACTTTGGCAGGAAATATCGTAGAGCAAGTTATTATCTTAATGGCAAGAAACTGGAAAGTACTGAAGTACAAAGGGATCTGGGGGTCCTGGTGCACGAAACTCAAAAGGTTAGTATGCAGGTGCAGCAAGTGATTAAGAAGGCCAATGGAATGTTGGCTTTCATTGCTAGGGATTGTACAAGATATTGGTGAGACCGCACCTGGAATACTGCATACAGTTTTGGTGTCCATACTTAAGAAAATACATACTTGCTCTCGAGTCAGTACAAAGAAGGTTCACTCGGTTAATCCCGGGGATGAGGGGATGGACATATGAGGAGAGGTTGAGTAGATTGGGACTCTACTCATTGGAGTTCAGAAGAATGAGAGGCGATCTTATTGAAACATATAAGATTGTGAAGGGGTTGGATCGGGTGGATGCGGGGAGGATGTTCCCGATGATGGGTGAAACTAGAACTAGGGGGCATAGTCTTAGAATAAGGGGCTGCTCTTTCAAAACTGAGATGAGGAGGAACTACTTCACTCAGAGGGTGGTAGGTCCATGGAATATGCTGCCCCAAAAAGCTGTAGAAGCTACATCATTACATAAATTTAAAACAGAAATAGACAGTTTCCAAGAATTAAAGGGAATTAAGGGTTACGGGGAGCGGGCAGGAATTTGGACATGAGTCTAGGTTCGGATCAGACATGGCCCTATGGGTAGCGGAGCGGGCCCAGGGGCCGTGTAGCCTGATCCTGCTCCTATTTCGTGTGTCCAATTCTGTTAGATTCAGGAGATGGTTCTGTGATAGTAGATTGGCGGTTAGGATCAGACCAGCCATGATCTTATTGAATGGCGGAGCAGGCTCGAGGGGCCGATTGGCCTACTCCTGCTCCTATTTCTCATGTTCTTATGTTCTTATGTAACATCAGGAAGAGCTAGTGAGGCATTAAAGGCTGCGTGAGACATTAAAGATTGTTCCAATGCTCTCCTGGTTGGTCTTTCACATTGCACTCTCCGTAAACTTAAACTCATCAAAAACTCTGGTGCCCGTATCTTAACTCGCACAAAATCACCGTTCACCCATCACCCCTACACTTGCTGACATACATTGGCTCCTGGACAAGAAACACCTCGATTTTAATACTTTCATCCTATTGTTCAAATCCCTCCATGGCCACGCCCCTCCTTATCTCTGTAATCTCTTCCAGTATTACAACCCCTGAGATTTCTATGCTCCTCCAGTTCTGGCCTCTTGTGCATCTCCAATTTTCATCACCCCTCCATTGGTGGCCGTACCTTCAGCTGTCTGGGCCCTAAGTTCTGGTATTCATTCCCTAAGCATCTCCAACTCTCTACCTCTCTCTCCTCCTTGAAGACGCTCCTTAAAATCTGCCTCTTTGACCAAGCTTTTGGTCATCTGTCCGAATATCTCCTTATGTGGCTCGGTGTGAAATTTTGTCTGATAACGCTCCTGTGAAGAGCCTTGGGACATTTTACTCTCTTAAAGGCACTATATAAATGCAAGTTTTGTGTGACAATGACAAATATATATTCCTAAGTAATCCTATTTGGTACTACAGCAAAGAAAGACAAACAGTTATTAAACGAAATTACTGAATATTGAATAATACATAGCTGCCAACCTCAGAACAAATCAGGATTTATTTTAAAAGGAAAAAGAACAATTGCAGGAATTTGAATTTAATCTCCAGGAATATAGAGAGATTCATGGCAATAAGTTACAAAGAGAATTGGTGATGCAGTCGGGTCTCAATGATATCAGCGGGCCGCAACATGCATATGTAAAGAAAGACCCTAAATAACAACAGAAAATGCTGGAAAATCTCAGCAGGCCAGGCAACATCCGTGGAGAGAGAAATAGAGTCAACGTTTCACGTCTAAACCCATTGTCAAGACTGAAAAAGCACAGGAAATGAAACAGATTTAAAGGCCAGTTTGGGGCTGGGAGAGAACAAAAGAGAAGTAAAGAGACATTAAGAGGTATTCAAAATGAGAGGAGATGGTGATCGGACTAGTGGAGAGACAAAAGACGGCTCTAGATTAGCTGTGAACTGCGCTGGCACAATGGGAGACAGCTGCCATGTGGGACAGAGAGAAAAAAGGGGGAGGGCCAAAACAAAGGAGTGGATAAAAAATATATGTAAAAATGTAATGGGGGCCGAGGTTATGATCTGAAATTTTTGAACTCGATATTGAGTCCGGAAGGCTGCAAAGTGCCTAATCGGAAGATGAGGTGCTGTTCCTCGAGCTTACGCTGGGTTTCCGTGGAACAATGCAAGAGCCCGAGTATGATGAGGTCTGAGTGGGAATGGGGTGGTGAATTAAAATGACAGGCAACCGGACTGAATGGAGGTGTTCCGCGAAGAGGTCACCCAATCTGCGTTTGGTCTCTTAAAGAAGGACCCTGTTGGCTCTCGGCACGTGCCCTTGCTGCCTGCTCAAGAGAGCAGGTTAAAATTGCAGATGTTGGGGTCAGGGTGGCTTTCAGGCAGGTAAGAGCCAGGGCGATTTTAACTGCCCACCCGCCAGGTTTTTGCTGAGCGAGTAGGGTTCAAATTGCCGTCAGCTGGTAAAAGATAAGGGTATGTTACTCTCCTGTTGTTTTATTAATTGGTAGATGATGAATACAATTAAAAATGAATGAAACACAACAGTCTACTGTGTAAAGCCTATTTACTCTGATATTTTTTGCGTGTGTAACAAGTTTGATCTACTGATTTGCAAAGCATGAAATGTAGTGGATGAGCCAGTTACACACGTCACAAAGGTTCCCTAATGATTCTTTTGATATCAAGGCGAATAGTCCATCACCAAAAGGAATTCTCAAGGGTATCAAAGTGCACTGGAAATAGGACAAAGCACTTAAATGTGATCTATCTCAGCAAAGAACAGGCAAACCATTTGGCTACTAATCATATTTTATAAAGATAACCCGACAGTAAAACTGAAGGAGTAACAATTGCTTTACTATATAAAAATGATCACGCAATTCCCCTTAAAGCTAATTTTCTGGGGTGAATCTGTTAAATGTCTCAGAGTAGCCAATGATATTTTAGTTTGGTACAGTGAGTTGTATATTGGCCTTTAGCCTTTGGGACCTGGTTTTAAATCCAAAACAGACTGATGGAATGGAAGTATTCCCTCTTTGCAAGGAGTGCTTTGTAAAATGAGACTGAATAGTTTCAATTCAGGTCCAAGTGGGCAGGGGCCCACCAGACTAAACTGCCCTAATTAGCAATCTTGCACACTGAAGCCACAGGACGGGTGGCGAGAAATTGAAAAATGTCACCTTTGTGCTGCCAAGGGCACTTCTCGGAGGTTGGGACTGAAGCATATTGTTGGCACAGCATAGATAGAGAAAGCCACATTGTTCTGCACCTGATCTGGGAGAACGGGCTTCTGGTATTAGCTACATGAAATCAAAATTGTTCCAGTCTCCAGGGCCAACACCTCTCAACTTGATAAGGACTTAAAAATCCACTTAACCTAAATGTGTTCCAAACCTAGATTTCCTTATTTGGATTTGTTTGGGTTAGAAACATCCTAATTATACAATTCTATACCATTTTTGTTGCTGCCTTGCTGTTATGTGTGATTAGTCAGTCTAGCACCAAAGCTTGGTGAGAAACCTAAAGCAGGCAGAGAAGGTACATCAAGGAAGTCAAAGAAGGATGGGAGATAAATGGTTTTGTTCTGAAGAAACTAATAAGTGTCTATTCTCTGATTAAAGCTTTCACATAACAGGAGAGAGCAACAAAGCATGGGAGGAGGTCAGGCAGAGCTGCACCCCATCACACAGCTGGAGGAGTGAGTTCACAGACTCATCGCCAGTCATGTCATGGGTGCTGTGGTAGTTGGAGAGGTCGACCCCCTTGGGGACAGCAACGGTATGTTCATCATCTCTCCCGTCTCTCTCATACCACTTCCCCCTCACAACACCAACCATTCCCACTTTCCATCTAACTATACTGTCTCCAGTCCTTGCTCCCTTCCTGCCCCCCTAACCTCACGTTAAAACCACTCTTGTACCTTCCTGCTTTTGGATAGTGAGCCACCATCTGTCCAGCCTGTCCCTCAGCCTCCCAGTGGCAGCGATCTGGGAGAGGAGGAGGAACCCAAAGCCGTAGCCTCACCACCTGCATCTCCCGAGGGCGAGACATCCAATACTGGGGCCATGCGGTCACTGGAGGGCAACAGAGGAAATGGCTCTGATGTGGGTGAACCTCCGGAACCCAGCAGGCTGCAGCAACATCATGGGGGAAGGGAAGCTCGGGGGCCATCTCCCCGGAGGGTGAGCACACACGAGATCTGCTACACAGGACTCGGATGAGGACCTCGATATCACGGCGATGAATACTCAGGTGATGAGTGATGTAAAAAGACGACTGAGCACTTGGTTTGAGTATAAAACAAGGCTTTAATCAACTGTTTCAAAACCATGAGATTTCTAGTTACATCACTAGTTCCTGGTTACAGAAACATCCTGAGCAAGCTGGGCCCACGCCCGAGTATTTATACTCCTTGGACGGCGCCACCAGCTAGCCGCCCAGTGTTACTTCATGAGTCATGATAAGATTCATGACAGTGAGCATGCATACTGAGCTCATGGGTGCAATGGCAAGGGTGCCTGACAGCATGGATGCACTTGCTAGAGGAGAGTGGAGGAATCTGCCGCCAGCGCAGCTGTCAACTGTGAGCAAACCCTTGAACCCATCCTTGCCTCGTTGCAAAGGATGGTTGACTTGCAGAGAGACTCTGGGTATCCAGACCCCATGCCGTGTGTAATGGGTGAGGTGACAGCATCTATTGCAGCACAGGTCGAGGCAATGCAATGGCTTAGTGTTGGAATCAAGTCATTGGCTGGTGCCATCCATTCTCAGACTGCTCTCATGCAGCCTCAGATTGATGACACTGCAAGGCTGGCAAAATTCTACAGATTCCCCCAAACCAAGAAGAGAAGAGATTTTGGACTGTTTAAAAGAATATTGGGCAAAAAGGGGCTTAAAGTCAAAACCCCAGGATTTTGGCTATTTTAAAAAGGCCTGTGGAAGGCTGTGACAAAGGAGTTGGGATGGGCCCATGTAAGTCAAACAGTTTGAGTATTGGCAAAGGCCAGATTGTCTGGGAATGTTCTGAACCGTCTCAGTCATTCTACATAAAGACAATGGCCTAGAAATTCGGTGCGCTGCGCCACCAGTTTGCGCCCAAAGAGGGCACTAAGTGGGTTTAGCGCCACTGGCCATGCCTCCCGCGAAATATAGCGGGGCGCTAATGGTGGCGTTAACTGGTAGCGCTGCGCCACCACCGATGATGTAATTGGTGTGCGCAGCGAAGCGCTACCGCCCCGATCGCCAAATTTGGAAGAGCCCCCGCTGTAACGCCAGTCGCAATTTGCGACAGGTTCAGGGGGGCCTACCTGCGGCGATAGAGGCGCTGAGGTGTGGGGTGGCCATTATTTTTGCTGGCCGCCTGCCAGCACCTCTTCGCGCAGCTGTCCCCGGTCTCCTGAGCACCACCCCCCCGCGTTGTGCCGGCTGTCTCCCAAGAGCCCGGCACTTCTCCTTGGTGCCGGGCTCTTTTGCCGGCACTCGCGATCTCTGATCGCGCTGCAGCAGGCCCCTCCCCTTTAAGAAGGGGAGGAAGGCCTGCAGTACCACAGCATGCCATGCCGCAGTGTGTGGCGCTGCGGCACGTTGCGCTGCGAACTTCAGTTGCAGCGCGCCAAGACCGATGCGGGGCACCTCGCGTAGCACTGCGCTTCCGTTTGGGGTGCTCAAACTGAATTTCCGGCGGGCGCTCGTGACTCCTTCCGGGGCGGTACTTCCGGTGCCCTGGTGAGACTGGTGCCCCAAAAGGGGCGCCACCGAATTTCTAGGCCAATAGGCCTACGGAAGGACAGCTCCCGCCAGAAACTACAGAGCCATCAAGAACATGAATAATACAGTACATGCCACTAACCAACAAAGGAGACCCTGACCCCAGCAGGAGAAGACAATCAACAAACAGTTTAAACCACTCAGAGAGATTTCCAAAACCACTTCACACACTTAAACCGATTTCGAAGCAATCCCGAAACTAGTTTAAAATCAATTAAAGGTAGATGGGACCAGCCCGAAACTCGATAAAGAATTTTAAAACTATTAAAGTTAACGAGCCCGCCAAAATTAACAATGAGCCAGAGAAGATTTGGTGGGCAGATAAGCAAGGCCTCAAAGCGGTATAATTGAGGCCTGCTTTGTCAGTTTAACACAGCCTTTTGGAACAACAATACGGGAGAAGTCACAGTTCATTCCAGCATCATTGAACATTCATCATCACAGCAGTCGGAGAATCGGAGACTTGAGGAAAGGAAAAGGAATCGCGGCAACCAAGGGCCCCAAGAAACAAACAACCAGCGATATTACCAATAACTAGGTAATATTGGGCCACCGCGACCAACAAGAAACCAACCTGGAAGAAACCGAAGATTCACAAGTTTGTTTCCACTCTACAAGCTATCCTGACTTACCCCTGGGTAAGATTTAATGCAAAAGACTCTAAAACCTATACCTAACCAAAGGAAATTGGGTACTTACCCGATAGTTCCAATACGCACCCGACCGCATCAGCGCACACGCGAAGACTGAAAACCCAACGCAGGTGAAGTCTTCCACCATGTCCGGGGTACGGCAGGCCCCAACAACCACACAAAGAGCACACCGAAATCGCGAACCTCTACAACTGTCAAGAAAGTCGTTTGGTGAGCATTTCCCTGGTCCTCTGGAATCCAACCTTGTTAGTGTAGTGGGATTGGGAGGGGTGAAGTATTTGGTCTATTGTCATTCTCCCTCACATATTCCAAAGTGTTCCCCCTTTTAGAGTAATAAGAATATTGTGTTGTGTATATTTTCCTGTCTCAATAAAAATCCAAGTTCTGATCACCAACTCAGTTGTCTGTTGCAATTTCATTACAACCCCTAAAAAAGTCCAAAGTCTAGAACCAAGGGAGTGGGAGTGAGTCGAACCGCTCAGGGAGTCAGAGGCAAAGCTGACCACACACACCACCTCTTACAGAAAATGGCGACCGCGGCAGGACTTTGGCAAAAGTGATGTAATGCAATATGTAGTGTATGTGCTTTTAAGTCAGAACTACTTTTTACAGCTCCTGTATACTGTAGTACCGGCAGTGACCACACCGGTATATAAGCTTTGTGCATGCCTCTGTAACCCAGTCTAGAGATTACCCTCCTCCAGTAAAGACCTGTTATTTGTTAATGTACAGCATCCATGTGATTATTTATCAACTGAACCATGGATCCAACAGTGGCGACGAGTATCGATTCGAATCTACCTGCAACATAAAAAAAAAAATAGTCAAGGCCAGGAACACGGGCGTTGACCACGAGCAACCGCCCAGCAGTCAGACAGAGATCCAACTTTGCTGGGGAGGCTGTGGAGAGCCGGGCGTGATTCCCCAGCCACAACGAGCAGTAAGAGATCGACGACAGGTCCGGAGCAGACCCTTCCCGAGCAGCGGCGGCTGGAGCCGACCAACGGCAGAGAGAGAGCCGAGCAGCGTCGACGGGGTAAGACAGAGGGTGAAGAGCACAGGGCGCAGCCGGGGGTTGAACACCGAGCGGCGTCGAGGAAAAATAAAGCAACCGGAGAGAGAGAGGGTTCTAGACTGAGCGGCGTCGAAAATTATCAAAAGAAGAACGCGCAGAGCACAGCCAGGCATCACGGGCTGAACAGGGTCCGCGGGGCGAAGCAAGGGGAGATGCCATTGAGCCGCGGAGAAGAAGGAAGAGCGCGGGAGGCGCCATTGAGGCGCGGAGAAGCAGGGAGAGCGCGGGAGACGACATTGAGCCGCGGAGAAGAAGGAAGAGCGCGGGAGACGCCATTTTGAGAAGCCGCAGCGGAGAAGTAGGGCGAGCGCGGGAAGGAAGGAAAGCGCGGGAGACGCGATTTTTTGCTAGCAGAAAAGGAGGAGAAGTGCGGGAGGCGCCATTGGTGATAGTTAACGCACAACCAAGGATGCCGAAGAGTGGCAGTATCTCTACATTTGACAATGAAGTCGAAGATTGGGCGACATATGTGGAACGTATTGAGGTGTACTGCAGGGCGAATGAAGTGCCAGATGCTAATAAAGCACTGGTTCTGTTAAATTCCATGGGTGCAAAAAACTTATGGGTTACTGCGAAATCTAATAACCCCAGAGAAGCCGGTAAACAAGTATTTTGAACGCATAGTAGAAATCCTACAAAACCACTTAAACCCCACACCACTGCTGATAGCAGAACGATTTAAGTTCCATAAAAGGAACCAACACAAAGACGAAAGCAATGCTGAGTACCTAACGGAACTGTGCAAGCTTTCAAAATACTGCCAGTTTGGAGCGGGACTAGCAGACACGTTAAGGGACAAGTTTGTGTATGGGCTACAAAGTGAAGGAACCCAGAAACGGCTTCTATCAGAAAAGGACCTTAAGCTGGACAAAGCTTTCAGTATGGCAGTATCACACGAAGCAGCCGCAAGGGGCGCTGCAGAGATACAACGGACACCGCAAGAGTATGGCACCAACGAAATGACCTATGGAACAGGGAAGTGCTGTCGCTGCAGCAGAACAACATATGACCAGAAAGATTGTTGGTTCAAGGACCAAGTGTGCAGACAGTGTGGGAAAACAGGACACATAGCAAGAGTCTACAGGTCTGGGAAGAAAACCAACAGTAAGAAATCTCCACAGGAGAAGTACAAAAAGGTACACCAGGTGATGGACAGTGGTTCAGATGAACAGAAAAGTGACACAGACTCGAGAAGCAAGGAGCTGGGTTGTCTGAAACTACATAATGTAACCGAAATGGAGGATCACCAGACTATCTGGGTTACACTCAAGATAGACGGAGTCCAAGTGGAAATGGAACTGCACAAAGGGTCAGCTCTAACAGTCATAAATCAAAGGGACTACAAGCGGCTATTTTCACACATACCCTTGAAAGCTACAGAGATTGTCTTGAAGACGTATACGGGGCAAAAAGTCTACCCCAAAGGAAAAAATAAGGGTGAAAGTGACATATAAAGGCCAGGAAATACCTAAAATGGATATATATGTATTGCCAAATGGAGGACCACCACTGCTAGGACGTGAATGGATCCGGAAGATACAATTAGATTGGCATTCCATACAGGCACTGAAGGTTGAGGCCAAGAAGGATGACGACGTCACACCTGGATGACTGTCAAAAATGCTAACTGATGCAAAAGAAGTGTTCCAGGAGGGACTAGGAACACTAAAAGGAATAACAGCAACAATTAAAATAGAGGAAAATGCAGGCCCAAAGTTTCTGAAGGCCAGACCAGTGCCTCATGCGATCAGACCAGCTGTTGAAGCAGAGCTGGAAGGGTTGGAACGTTCAGGAGTACTGTCCAAAGTGGACTGGAGTGAGTGGGCTACACCCATCGTTCCTGTAATGAAGAGGTCGTTGAGTAATACGCCTGGGGAACCAAAGAAGGTCCGCATCTGTGGGGATTTTAAGGTGACAGTGAACCCAGTCCTTCACATGGTACAATATCCGCTTCCACGTATTGCGGATATTTTCGCCTCGCTATCTGGTGGTAAACGCTTCACCAAAATTGATCTAGCCCAGGCGTACTTGCAAATGGAGGTAGAAGAAGCTTCAAAACATTACCTTACGATCAACACTCATAAAGGTTTCTATCAATACAACTGGCTGGTGTTTGGAGTAGCCTCGGCTCCGGCTATCTGGCAAAGGGCGATGGATCAGGTCCTGCAAGGGATTCCAGGGAGCCAGTGTTATTTGGACGACATCTTAGTCACGGGCGAAAATGACGGTGATCACCTCGCTAACTTGGAGAAGGTGCTCACCAGATGAAAGGAGTATGGGCTATGAGCTAATTACCACAAGTGCGAGTTTTTCCAGAAACAGATCTCGTATTACGGCCACGTCATCGATGAAGAGGGGTTACATAAGTCCCCTGACAAGATTGAGGCAGTAGTCAAGGCTCCAGCACCGGATAATGTGTCACAACTGAGGTCGTTCCTCAGGCTGGTAAACTATTACCACAAGTTCTTACCAAATTTGTCCACGGTATTACACCCGCTGAACACCCTACTGCAAACAGGGGTACCATGGAAGTGGGATGACGAATGGAGACGAGCTTTCCAGAAGTGTAAAGAATTGATCACATCAAAAGAGGAGTTGGCCCATTTCAACCCAGCACTACCAATTCGTTTGGCATGTGATGCATCACCCTACGGCATTGGACCGGTGCTGTCGCACAAATTCGCTGACGGGTTGGAGAGGCCAGTAGCCTTTGCGTCTCGGTCACTAACCTCAGCCGAGCGCAACTATGCCCAGATTGACAGGGAGGCCCTCAGCCTAGTATGGGGAGTAAATAAATTCAACCACTATCTGCATGGGCAGAAGTTCACCTTGCTGACTGACCACCAACCACTTGTCTCCAACTTTAATCCTAAGAAGGGCATGCCAGTAATGACTGCACAGCGGTTACAAAGATGGTCCCTGTTTCTAGGGGCGAATCAATATGAAATAGAATATAAAGGCACGAAACAGCATGGGAACGCTGATGGGCTATCGCACCTGCCACTGCCTACTGTGGAGGAAGCACCAGCAGTGGACCCTATCGAGATATTTTATTTGTCAATAATTGAACGATTGCCAGTAACAAACGTGGATATAGAGAAGGAGACCCACAATGATCCAATGCTGTCACGGGTATATGAATTGACGGTGAGGGGTTGGCCAACACATGGCAACTCACTGTTGCCAGCATTCTCATCCAGAAGAGAACAGCTGTCAGTATGCCAGGGGACAGTGATGTGTGGATCCAGAGTGGTGATTCCACCCAAGTTAAGGGAGACAGTGCTAAATGAGCTACATGAAGGTCATCTGGGGGGAGTGAAAGTGAAAAGCCTTGGTGGGCTTATGTGTGGTGGTCGGGAATCGATCAACAAATATCGAAGACCTAACTAAGAGCTGCTTAGGATGCCAGAAGGTCCAAAATGCACCACCACATGCCCCTCTACACCCATGGGAGTGGCCCTCCTCTCCATGGCAACGGGTGCACATTGATTTTGCTGGTCCATTCATGGACTCAATATTCTTAATAGCAGTGGATGCTCATTCAAAGTGGCCTGAGGTGATAAAGATGTCTTCCACCACTACAGAGAAAACGATTGCAGTCCTACGGACCATATTTGCCAGAAACGGTTTGCCAGAGCAGATCTGCTCTGATAATGGACCACAGTTTGTGTCCGACAAGTTCCAAAAATTCATGAAAAGGAATGGGGTAAGGCATTACACATCCGCCCCGTATCATCCAGCCACCAATGGATTGGCTGAGAGGTTCGTACAAACCTTTAAGAAAGCGATAAAGGCCATGTGCGACGAGGAAATTCCACTACAGCATAAGATGGACAATTTCTTATTGGCCTACCGAAACGCGACACATGCAGTTACCAACCAGACCCCGGCCATGATGTTCTTTAACCGAAGGTTGAGATCTCGTCTGGACTTGCTCAGACCAAATGTGCGAAGAAATGTTGAGGACAAACAATTCCAGCACATCAATGAGAAGCCGACAAGGAGCTTCAATGTAGGGCAACCAGTCTTGGCCCGTGACTATCGAACAGAGAAGTAGCAACCCGGAACGATATGTACAAGGCAGGGGCCATTAATGTACACAGTGGATGTCGGGGAGAACATTGTGAGACGCCACGTCGATCAGATCTTAGCGTCACAGGAACGCGTCAACCCCATGTCTCGAGTACCTGGGGATGAACCCGACATACCGGTAGCATCTACTTCAGACCCAGTAGCAGTGGAACCCGATGAACTACCCGATGAAAAGGGGTCAGAATCGCTTCTGCACCAAGAACAAGAACCTCTGGAAAGGTGCTATCCCGAAAGGGTCAGGAAGCCGCCCCAAAGACTGAATCTATAAATGGACTTTTGTTATTTAATGTACATGTAAAAATGTAACTGTTATTTGAATATTAAGGGGGTTATTATTAATCTAAAAGGGGAGGAATTGTAGTGTATGTGCCTTTAATTCAGAACTACTTTTTACAGCTCCTGTATACTGTAGTACCGGCAGTGACCACACCGGTATATAAGCTTTGCGCATGCCTCTGTACCCCAGTCTAGAGATTACCCTACTCCAGTAAAGATCTGTTATTTGTTAATGTACAGCATCCGTGTGATTATTTATCCACTGAACCACGGATCCAACACAATAGACCCTGGCCTAGAAATTCATTAAGGCGCTGCCAGCTTTGCGGCCAGTTACCGCCTAAAGAGGGCTTCTGCGCCAAAAATGAGTTTGCAGCGGTATTGGCGGCGGTAGCCGTTAGCGCTGCGCCGGCACCGATGACGTCATCGGTGTGCGCAGTGCCCCAGTTCCGCCCCGAAACTGGCCCGATCCCCATATTTAGTAGCGGCCGCCTCCTCCGAAGCGGCCGCAAACAGCGACCAGAAAACGGGGCCGTGCTGTAGCCTTAGTGGAGCGCTTTAAAGGGGAAGGTGGGGCCGGCCGCTTTTTCGGTGGCCGCCTGCCTGCACCTCCTTCCCCGGCCTCCTCCACCGCCCCCCCCGCGGCATTGCCGGCTGCTTTCCGCGAACCCGGCACTTCTCCGTGGTGCCGGGCTCATTTGCCGGCACTCTCCAGCGGCGATCTCCCCGTTGCAGGCAGCTCCCCCTTAAGAGAAGGAAGAGGCTTGCAGTACCGCAGCCTGCTGCTCCGCAGCGGCTGGCGCAGCGGCGCCAAGAGCGCTGAAATTCAGTGTCAGCGCCCCAAGCGGAGGCGGGCACACCCTGGTATAGCGCCTGGTTCCGAATTGGGGCGCAAACACTGAATATCTGATGATCGCTAATGGCTCCCCGCCCAGCGCTAACTTTTGGGCGCGAGCGAGCTGGCCGCCCCAAAGTGAATTTCTAGGCCCCTGTGTTTGACGAAAGAATGAAGATGGAAGAGAGGATTTCCTCTTATGTTTTTGAGAAGGTGAATATCACCAAGAAATGGGTGACCAGTCTGTTGCGCGCTGGGCGTCCCATGGACGCTGCAGCTAAATGGACTGAGAGCAAAGATCATAATAATTCGGTAGAAAAGGCCATCTGGTTGGTCTGCGCCCTACGACAGATCCAGCTTTTAGATCAGCACGTTAATGCATTGACAGAAGAGCTGCAGGAGGTAGCCAAACTGTCCGAAGCAAGAGCTATAGCAGGGGAGGGATTATTGCAGGATTGACAGGCCCAAAGTCAGGAGAAGTTACAGCTAGTGCAGAAACACAGGAACAGACATGAATATTTTTAGTGTCAAGTCACCGAGGCAAAAGGCAATGAGTTAGTATTGAAAGAAGAGAACGCTCGCCTAACCAGACAGTTAACAGAACAGGAGGAAAAGCTCAGAGACAAGCAGGCAGCTTATAAAGTAGCAAGCACTAGGGATTTTGAAGCGGGAGATCATGGCCCCTGTCAAAAGCAGATCGACAGTTTAAAACTGGCCCTGTCCAGGGCAAAAGGCATGGTATGCCTAGTGAGCCCGGGTGCGGCCCGGGTGGACCTGGAAGTAGAAGTGGAAACTGTTAAGCCGCCACCTGTGGCACCGGGGAACGACCCGGTTGGGCAGCAGGAGGGACAAGCAATCTGTAGGGAGGACAGGGAGGAGTGAACAACATCACCACCTGTGGCGTCAGGTTTTTACTCAGTTTGGCAACAGGCAGAAGTGGGCAAACAAATGCAGGAAAGGTCGGAGCCGGGGACGATGTGCCTGACTCGGCAGCAAATGTTTGGCCCACCCGGCGGTGGTGGGGGCCTGGGGCCCCTTGAAAGCCAATTCATGATTCCCCACGGTACCCAACAGCTTAGGGCTATGGTAAGCCACCTGAACAAACTCACCCAAAAGGGAAACCCCTCAGTCCACTCCAGTGGAGTACCAGGTATTTCTGCGAGCACACCTTGGCGCATTTGCCACTCACAAGCATGATTGTGGGAGGGTGAACGGGGTCAAAGTAAGTGTAGATGGGGACCCCATGACCCGACCACAAAAGCAGTATAATTTCCCCAAAGAGGCGGAGGCAGACATGGAAATGGCCATGACCTCTCTGGTCAAACAGGGGGTATTGAGACCGATAGCCACCCACGTAAACTCTTCACTGTGGCCAGTTAGGAAACCGGGCAACTCCTGGAGAGCCACAGTGGACTATCGGGTACTCAATAGAAACATCCCCGCCTGTGCACCCACGGTTGCAGCTGTCGCCGACCTCATTGGAGGTATTCCAGCCTCCGCGACCACCTTCACGGTGCTGGATATTTCCAACAGGATTTGGTCCATCCCTCTGCAGAGAGAGGACCAGTACAAGTTTGCCTGGAACTGCCTACCACAGGGGTTCCACAATAGCCCAAGCATTTCCCGCCAGTGTATGGCAGATTGTTTAAAAGGCTTCAGCCGGCCCCAACAGTTAGTCCAGTATGTGGATGACCTGCTCCTATTCACCAATGAAGGAGAGGAACACGGTCCACTGCTGGCTGAATTGTTGGAGTTGCTCAGGCAGGAAGGCTTTAAAGCAAACCCTAAGAAGGTGCAGATCGGCCATAAGGAAGTAAAGTTCCTAGGGCTGGCTGTATGAGCAGGGGAAAGAGCCATAGATAAAGCCATTGAAGATAGGAGCAGGAGTAGGCCATTCAGCCCTTCGAGCCTGCTCCGCCATTCAATGTGATCATGGCTGATCATCCAAATTCAGTACCCTGTCCCTGCCTTTTCCCCATATCCCTTGATCCCTTTAGCCTCAAGAAATATATCCAACTCTTTCTTGAATATATTTAATGAACTGGACTCCACCGCCCTCTGTGGCAGAGAATTCCACTGGTTCACCACTCTCTGGGTGAAGAAATTCCTCCTCATTTCAGTCCTAAATGGCTTACCCCTTATCCTTAGACTATGACCCCTGGTTCTGGACTCCCCGGCCATCAGAAACATCCTTCCTGCATCTAGTCTGTCCAGACCTGACAGAATTTTATAGGTTTCGATGAGATCCCCTCTCAATCTTCGAAACTCCAGTGAGTATAAGCCCAATCGACACAATCTCTCCTCATACGTCATTCCTGCCATCCCAGGTATCAGCCTGGTGAATCTTCGCTGCACTCCCTCCATGGCAAGAATGTCCTTCCTCAGGTAAGGTGACCAAAACTGCACACAATACTCAAGGTGCGGTCTCACCAAGGCCCTGTACAACTGTAGCAAGACATCCTTGTTCCTGTACTCGAACCCTCTTGCTACGAAGGCCAACATACCATTTGCCTTCTTAACCGCCTGCTGCACCTGCATGCTTACCTTCAGCAACTGGTGCACAAGAACACCCAAGTCTCTTTGCACTTCCCCTTCTCCCAATCAATTGCCATTCAAATAATAATTTGCCTTCCTGTTTTTGCCACCAAAGTGGATAACCTCACATTTATCCACATTATAGTGCATTTGCCATGTTTCTGCCCAATCACACAACCTGTCCAAATCGTACTGGAGTTTCCCGACATCCTCCTCGCAGCTTACCCTCCCACCCAGCTTTGTGTTGTCTGCAAATTTGGAGATATTACAACCAATTCCCTCGTCCAGATCATTAATATATATTGTGAATAGCTGGGGTCCTAGGACCGATCCTTGCGGTACCCCACTAGTCACTGCCTGCCACTCGGAAAACGACCCGTTTATTCCAACTCTTTGCTTTCTGTCCGCCAACGAGTTCTCTATCCAAGTCAATACCTTGCCCCCAATCCCATGTGCCTTAATTTTGCACGCTAATCTCTTATGTAGGACCTTATCGAAAGCCTTCTGAAAGTCCAAATACACCACATCCACTGGTTCTCCCTTATCTATTTTACCAGTTACATCCTCAAAAAATTCCAGTAGATTAGTCAAGCATGATTTACCTTTTGTAAATCCATGTTGACTTTGTCCGATCCTGTCACTGCTTTCCAAGTGCTCTGCTATTACATCTTTTATAATAGACTCTAGCATTTTCCCCACTACCGATGTCAGGCTTACCGGTCTATAATTCCCTGCTTTTTCTCTACCACCTTTTTTGAATAGTGAGGTAACAGTGCAGAAGGGAAGCAGTGCAGGAGTTACCAGCCCCCAATACAGTGACAGGAGTGAGATCTTTTCTAGGGCTACCCGGATACTGCAGAGATATTATTGAGGATTACACAGCCACAGCACCCCCTCTGCTCCGACTCCTACACAAGGGAGTGGAGTGGGTTTGGGATGAGGGTTGCGAGGCAGCATTTGGAAAACTCAAGCAAAATCTGCAGACCGCGCCTGCTCTGGGGGCCATTGATGGGGAAATGGAGTTCTTCTTGGAGGTAGCTGCCAGCGGGGACAGTCTGAGTACAGTGCTGCTCCAGGAACGGCACAGTCAGCTGAGAACGGTGGTTTACTCCTCCAAGATATTCACGGATGTGGAAAAGGGCTATTCCAACTGTGAGAGGCACCTCCTCACCACTCACTGGGCTGTGAAAAGATCATTGATCTTCACAGGCACCTCGCCAATCACCCTCCTTACCCATCACACGCCCACCCAAATGCTCCTAGATGGGAGAATTAAAGATGGGACAGTGAGCAGTGCCCACATCGCTCGTTGGACCCTGCTTCTCTTCCAGATGTACCTAAGGGTGAAAGTTCTCTGTGAGCCGAAGCTTGCAGCCAACATGATTTATCCAGGGACGGCCCACCGATGTTCCATTGAAGGAGTATGGGCTGTCAACATAGGTTTTCAGGCCGGGATACACCCCACAGGCCGAGAAATCTATGTGGACGTTTCGAGCACAGTATCTGCTGGGAAACGACTCACAGGGTGTGGTGTTTATGCCCCACGGTCCGACATTTCCCTGGCAATTAAACTCCCCAGAACCATGAGTGCCCGGCGGGCTGAACTGTCCATGGTAGTGTACGTGGCTTCACACCCAGAGAATTTCCCTACCCCGTACACGATTTGCTCGGACAGCATGTTCACATGTAATTCATGTACGGAATACCTGGCCATCTGGTCCCGTCGTGGATACACCTCCGCTGCCAGGAGACCCCTGGCAATCAAGCCTCTGCTGGAGAAAATCATGACAGCCATAGGGGAGGAAGGGAAGGTCTATATACATAAGGTTAAGGCCCATTCAAAGACAGAACCCATGAGGGAGGGCAACCAAAAGGCAGATGAATTGGCCAAGCAGGGAGCTAGGGAAGGAGAGTTTTGGGACCCCTACTAGACACGTTCGGTAGCCGCAATCCAGGACAAGGGAGATACACAAGGGGTAGCCTTGGTCCCGGACTAAAGCAGGCCCAGGTATGGGATCCCGTCCTCAGTGCCGCCCTGAACGCGCTCACAAAAGGGGAGAAAGTAGAGGGCCCGTACGCTCCAGCAGCCATCACCGTCAAGGAAGGCATGCTGTTTAGGGGGGAACAATGGGTAGTGCCGCAGCAGCACCAAAGGGAATTCCTCCAACTGGCACATGAGGGTCCAGGAGCGGGGCATCCCAGGCCTGAGGCCACCTGGCAGCGGGTGGAACAGGCAGGATGGTGGCCAGGGCTGAGGGAACATGTCCGCGAGTTCTGTGCCGGCTGTCTGGTGTGTGCTGCCAATAACCCTGACACCCAGAAAAGGAAGGTATCTTTGGAACACACCAGGAGGGTAGAGGGACAATGGCAGTCAATCCAGATTGATTACATTGGGCCCCTACCCACCGCCCAGAGAGGCTACAAGTACTGCCTAGTCCTGGTGGATGTGTTTTCAAAGTGGGTGGAAGCTTTTCCCTGCCGTACAGCTACCGCATTGGGTACAGCTAAGATCCTGGTCAGGGAAGTGTTCTCACAATGGGGACTACCACAATGTGTGGAGTCTGACCAAGGGAGTCACTTTACCGGACAGGTCATGCAAGATGTAGGGGGTGGTGTGGTGGGGTTGACGCGTGCGCCCAGTCAGTTATGTCTCTGACTGTTTGTGAGCAGTTCGAATTGCTCCCATGCCCCTGGGTTGTAGACACTGGAATTAGGTACAGGCGGCGATACAGAAAAGATTCGAGTAGACAGGCGGTTTGGATGTAAGCAAAACTCAAGATTTTATTAAACAGAAAAATAACACAGTCTTATGAGAAGTTACTAGTATAAAATTACAGGCGAATACAAATAACTATACTTATACAGGGAATGGGGAACACACGGCACATTGAGGAAAACAACTATCTTAACAATCCCCTTATCCTTATCCCACCCCCTATACCTAACTAGATTAAGCTATGAGGGGCCAGAATTCATGCTCCTCAATCAAAGATCTGCTGAATTCAAAACAGCGGTGGGGTTTGGGGCTCACTCTATGTGCTTTCTGGAGCCTGCCATCGTCATGTGGTCTCAGGGTGCTGCAAGGGCGTTGTCCAGGTACGAGTACCCCAAAGGTAAAGTCTCTGCTTGGGTACTTTACCTCGCAGGGATGATGGTTCCTCTTCATCGGTCGGCAGTTGAAGTTTGCATGAAGATAGTCACAGGTCGCTGGATTGAATGCTCGATTATTCGAAGCTTTTCTTCAATCGTCTTTCCAATTCGTCTTTCCAATTCGTCTCGACCAATTCGTCTCGCCTCCTCGCCTCGTCACGTCCCGCCTCGCATGGCCTGGTTTGTCCGTGTCTGCCCGGTGCAATGCCGGGCGTTCCTGATGGAATCGGGAAAGGCACGGGCAGAGGCCAGGGGGTAAGTGCGGGACGGGGCAAGAGCAGCAGCCATGAGGGCGAGGAGCAGTACCGAGAGCCAGAGCCAGAGAGAGAGATTGCTACCTGGGGCCTTCAGTTATACTCCTTCGGATGGCCCTTATCTGTGCACCAAATCAGGTTAGTTCTTTGTTCTAATCTTGGCGGGTTATTTTAAATAATGATAGCAATCTAAAATAACTGTTTTTAGATGGCCGGTAATCGCATTTACTGGCCTGATAATTGACTTGTTTTGTTATTAATGCATCTTAATGGGCCTGTCCAGCCTCGATGGCTTCCTTAAGCTGTTCCTGATTATTTATGCAAACTGCTCGATGGCCTTAAGTATAGGCCCAACTGGTTTTTGATCTCTCTCTGATTTGGCCTAATACATAATTCAAAGTCCTGTCTGGTTTTCAAAATGCAAAGTCTCTCTTCACAGAAACTGCAGCTTTGGTTTCAATTTCTCCACAAGCTGCCTGTGCCGCAGAGTCCAAGTATTTAAAATCTCACAGGCTTTCTGCCATGAGGCGCGGATGCCATCTTGGGTACCCTTTTAAAATGTCCACGCAGGGTCCCTTTTATTAATAATAACATTTGGGAAAATGTAGAAATTTTGCAAATCTTACAAAGCGACCCTTATGGTACTCGGCATTGAGGGGAAATGGCACGTCACCTACAACCCACAGTCATCGGGTCCTGTAGAGCGTTTAAACCATACCATAAAAGAAAAGCTGCGCAAGGAGATGGGAGACTCACCCAAGAAGTGGGTGGAAGTCTTTCCGTTGGTCCTAATGGGGGTCCGAGCCAGCCAGTCAAAAAGCACGGGGTATTCCCCACACGAGCTCATGACTAGCAGGGCTATGTGGACCCCCACCCAAGTGCTAGCACCGGTGCTCACGGAAGGTCAGCTCAGAGAGGTGAACCGGGACAGCTTCATCAGGCATCTGTTTAAGCACCTTAAACAGATTCACTGGCAGGCTGCTAGCAACATGGGAAAACAGCATCGGTGTAACCGATTGCTGCTAGAACCCAACAGGCACCACGAGTGGGAGATAGGGGATCAGGCCATGTTAAGGAACTTTGCCCAGTTGGGAAGTTTCGAACCATTGTATATGGGCTCGTACAGCATTGTGGATAAGGCAAGCTCCATGATTTATACCATCAAGATGCCCCGCCGCACAAAGTGGTTCCACATTAACCAGTGCAAGCTGTTCAAGACTGAGAGTGGGGAACAACCAGCAAGGGCGAAACGTGTTAAAGCTAGAGATCATCAGCCTGCAGCTGTTACAGAGTCACAGACCGCAAAGGTGGGGGCAGTGACGTGTGTGACTGGAGAGGCCCTCCCACCGATTAAGTGGGACTCAGGTACACCCCCAGTAACCGGAGCCTTAAGAAGGTCTCCACGCATACCACAGCCCAAACTACCTTGGTCACCCGAGTATCAATTTAAATGGTCCAGCCCCAGGAGAGCCCTTACCAGAAAGGGTAAAACCAAGGTCAGGGACCAGTCAAAGATACGGATCCCCACCCTGCCACCTCCAAAGGTGAGGGACTCACAGAAGAGGTAGCATTGGGCAGAGAGAGAGAGAAGGGTCCCCAGCCTGTGGCATCAGGCTGTGGGGAACCCACAGGACAGGACAGGGACTCAGCAGCCACACAGAAAGGGGTAGTGTGCTGCAGCATAGGAGGGCACACTCCCCCGGTCAGTTGGGAAATGAAGAAAAAACTCCCAGTTCTTTTAAGTAGGACTCTCCGGGCCCGGCGGCACAGATCACCCTACGCCCAACCGTACAAGCTGCCCAGATTCCACAAAAAGCAGAGGCCTAACAGGAATTAGCCTGGCCGTCCGGAGATGGGCGGCAGATGTATACAGCTTTTAGTTTAAGAGTGTTTTACAGTTTCTAACGTTTTGGAATTTTTAATAGTCAATTTAGTTGTAATAATTTTAAGTTTTTGAAAATTTTGTTAACTGTCAGCCAGAGAACCTTCTCGGGACATAGCTATTTTGTCTGTGTGTCCCTACAGAAAGGAAATCGGGATGAGAAAGTTTCTGCTCCTGCTCGCCCTGGTAGGGGTGAGCATCAGTGACCGAGGAGTCATGGAGAACTCCCACATCTATGGGTGCTCGGGAGAAAGAGCACCGATCGTTACCGCAGGGGATGGCGAACGGGGTGTGGAGGAACTTGCCATCTACTTCCACGAGGGAAGGTGGCCAGGGTGGTTGGGGTCTAACTCGACTCAGTACTCCAGCCAGACCGGGTTCACGTATGGGGAGGCCTCCATCCCGTGACCCAGGGTACAGATCGTTGTTACAAGGGTCAGCATCACCGTGGGGAAACGTGTGTGTATGACATGTAAGGGACAGATTCTTTTGGATAGGTGGTGGTGGCTCAGAAAGCTGAGCAAGGACGTAGGAAACCCTGCAGTTGACTGGGAACGATTGGGAATAATACCCATTGGACGATTACAGGGACCCGAGGGGGAGTGAATGTGTGTTGGGATAAGTGGTGGGAGCCGGATCAGGGAGTTTGTATTTGTATGTGGGGGCCAGAGAAAGTCTGCCCCACAGGCATATCCATCATCTTCCACAGACAATGGCAAGATGCCGGGAAGGGGATGGAGTGGGATTCCAGCCTGCATGCCTGCACACTCCCTGATTGCAGTCAATGCCACCAAACTCGTAACCCGCCCACGGAAGCCCCTGCCCATGACCACGACATCACGGACTATAGTACAGAGGTGTCTTACCACCATCAAGGGACCAGGGAATGGGTTAGTCCTAGTGCCGACCGGTAAGTTACTGTACCAGGGGGTACACTATGCAGTGGCCTCAGTGATTCTGAACCTGACCGAGGTGCACTTACCTGAATGGTGCCCTAAGGAGACAGCACAGTTGCACCAAACCCTGCTGAAGGAAATGTTTAAGAAATGTTATGAATTCGACTTTGCCAGTGTGGACAAAGCAAAACTGTACAGTTTACATCCTGAACATAATATGGGCACGGGGAGGCAAAGAAGGGGGACCTGCAACGATATTTTGACTGCTTATAGTACAGGGACCTCAGTAATAAGCAGCCTAGATGATATAGAGTTACAAACTCAGATAAATGGTTTAAAGATCCAGTTAAGAAAAATCCTAACAGAGGAGAACACAGGGTTGGGCTCAGAGCTACACGAGGACCAAGCTATGACAGTCCATTTAAAAGAGATTATTGCTGAGCTAGAGAGACACGCCAAAACAGTAAATGCACTCCTACGGGAGGACAGGAATGCTTTGGATCAAGCTGCACAGAATGATGTGTGTGTGCTATACGGGGCATGGTTGCTGGGCGAGTGCTGCAGCAACCTGGAGAATTGAAAACAGGGTTTAGTCCCCTCCTGGATTAGCAACAAGCACCTCGCAGCCCTCCACCCATTTAGTAATTCGCTGAGCCCGTGTCAGCTCCGCATAGCCTCTGAAGCCAACCCTGTCCCAGTGGATTGTGGACATTCCAATCACACTATCATGGGGATAGTAGTGAGGATGCCGGTCATGGGTGGGACAACCTGACCTGCAGCGGTATACAGGGTGGAGAACATTGGGATCATTCAAGGGGGTGCACTCGTCCATTTCGCAGAGATCCCACCTTATCTCATAAAGTGGGAGCACGCTATGACTGGTATAGACCTCTCCGGGTGCCGGAGCCGGGGAGCACACATAATCCTGTGTCCCCAGCACGTGAATGCCTATTCGAGACCACAGTGCGGGTTTAAAGCTGCTGGCACACAACCTGTGAACTGTACCATGGAGGTAATGGCACAAGGCCATGTTTCCCTGCAGGTAACATTCATAGGGGGTGGGACATATTGTGTCACCACAAGTGCGCCCCACTACCAGCATGGACAGCACATCTGGTGTCTGGTGAAGGACAGCAGTTTCTGTTTTAAACCCGAGGCAGGAGTTCAAGTGGCCCAAGAACAGACTGTACCCATCCCTGAACCCTCAACTGTTCACCTCACTGTCAGGGAAAACATTACCAACCTGCAAAATTATGTAACACATTTCAGCTATGAAAATCCCCCTCTACCGGAACATCTTACTGCCCTATTAAAAGCAGTGGTCATCGCACAGAAACATTTCTATAGATTAGAACAGAAGACAGTCGAGATAGGGGCCAAGATCTTGGATATTGTAGTTCCACCCTGGTGGGACATTTTTGAAAATATAGAGTTCCCTTCTTGGATTCAAATGGCTTCACACATTTTAGTGGTTTGCCAGCTCAGCATAGTTTTCTACTTGTTGTGCACAAAGTGCAAGGGAAGGGACAGGATGCTCCACTCTCATCATGAGGGGACATGGGACAAAAATAAAAATAAAGTTTACAACCAGGTATAAAACAAACCTTAACCGTTATTAAAAACAAAGTTTGATGAGTGTGTGTATCATTATTTTCCTATATGTGTGTAATTTTCCAAGTGGTGCAGGGGTGCTGGACGCCCTCCGTGCTTGGATGTGAATGTAATCGAATTTTTCATACCTTGTATATCTGTTAAACACTACATCGAAAGCAGAACGGGAGTGTGTTTTGTTTGTGGGTTTTAGTTTAGATAATACAGGGGAAGGTTGGCTCCCAGGGATCAGAAATTTTGCTCACACAGTATGATACTATAGTGTATAAAGTATCACAGGGGGGTGTGTAAGGCTTGCAAAATTCTACAGATTTCCCCAAAACAAGAAGCGAAGAGATTTTGGACTGTTTAAAAGAATATTGGGCAAAAAGGGGCTTAAAGTCAAACCCCCAGGATTTTGGCTATTTTAAACAGGCATGTCCAGGCCTGTGGAAGGCTGCGACAAAGGAGTTGGGATGTGCCCCTGTAAGTCAAACAGTTTGAGTATTTGCAAATGCCAGATTGTCTGGGAATGTTCTGAACCGCCTCAGTCATTATACATAAAGACAATAGGCCTACGGAAGGACAGTTCCCGCCAGAAACTACAGAGCCATCAAGAACATGAATAATACAGTACATGCCACTAATCAACAAAAGAGACCCTGACCCCAGCAGGAGAAGACAATCAAAAAGCAGTTTAAACCACTCAGACAGATTTCCAAAACCACTTCACACACTTAAACTGATTTCGAAGCAATCCCGAAACTAGTTTAAAATCAATTAAAGATAGATGGGACCAGCCTGAAACTCGATAAAGAATTTTAAGACTATTAAAGTTAACAAGCCTGCCAAAGTTAACAATGAGCCAGGGAAGATTTGGCGGGCAGATAAGCAATTGAGGCCTGCTTTGTCAGTTCAACATAGCCTTTCAGAACAACAACACAGGAGAAGTCACAATTCATCCAGCATCATTGAACATTCATCATCACAGCAGCCGGAGAATCGGAGACTTGAGGAAAGGAAAAGGAATCGCGGCAACCAAGGGCCCCAAGAAACAAACAACCAATGATATTACCAACAACTAGGTAATATGGGGCCTCCGCGACCAACAAGAAACCAACCTGGAAGAAACCGAAGATTCGCAAGTTTGTTTCCACTCTACAAGCTATCCTGACTTACCCCTGGGTAAGATTTAATGCAAAAGGCTCTAAAACCTATACCTAACCAAAGGAAATTGGGTACTTACCCGATAGATCCAATACGCACCCGACCGCATCAGCGGACATGCGAAGATTGAAAACCCAATGCAGGTGAAGTCTTCCATCACGTCCGGGGTACGGCAGGCCCCAACCGCCACACAAAAAGAACCCCGAAATTGCGAACGTCTACAACTGTCAAGAAAGTCATTTGGTGAGCATTTCCCTGGTCCTCTGGAATCCAACCTAGTTGTTTAGTGGGATTGGGAGGGGTGAAGTATTTTGTCTATTGTCATTCTCCCTCGCATATTCTGAATTGTTCTCCTTTTTAGAGTAATAAGAATATTGTGTTGTGTATTGACGTAATAAAACTCACTACGCACTTGGTTTGAACATAAAGCAAGGCTTTAATCAACTTGTTTCAGAACATGGAGGTCTAGTTGTACTTCACTAGTTCCTTGTCTTACAAAGTGTCCCTGGAAAGCTGGGGCTGATGCCCAAGTGTTTATACTCCTTGGACGGCGCCACCAGCTGGCTGTCCAGCGTTATTTCACGAGTAGTTTCTTGATGAATGATGAGATTTTTAACATGTAAATTTTGCTGTCTCAATAAAAATCCAAGTTCTTTTCACCAACTCAGTTGTCTGTTGCAATTTCATTTCAACCCCTAAATAAGTCCAAAGTCTAAAACCAAGGGAGTGGGAGTGATTCGAACTGCTCAGGGAGTCAGAGGCAAAACTGACCACACACACCACCCCTTACAACACGCAAGCGCTGACTGCTGCCATCGTCGCTGCGTCACCCACAGTCCACCGGGGATCTCACGGTGCCGCAGCAGGCCAGCAATCTCTACTCGAGCAGATTGCCCTGGATGCTGAGGTACTGCCCCGGGGGTGTGGCAGTGTGTCGGTCGAGCAGGAAGGTGCTGTCCTCTCTCAGGATGACAGCATTCCAGCTTCCACCACTGCCACTCCACCATTGCACTTGCAATAGCCTGTCACCCAGCTACCCCAGACTGCTGCTGCCAATGTAGATTTGGTGCAGTCTGCAGCCGGGCCCTCCAGGCCCAGAGCTGGTCGAAGACATCCTGCAAGGTCATCTGCAGTCTCTGGCTCCCAGACTCAGCAGCCTTCCGCCAGCCTTGCTGCAGCCACTGGGGCCACTTTACGGAGGAGCAGTAGGGTTGGGAGGGGCGAAGTGCGAAAGGGAGGGAGATCATTCAAGAAGGACGAATAATTAAAATTTTTCTGACATATGGGGGAGTGTTTGTACCAAAGTTAGATGTGTATGTAAATATATTATTCACTCTGTTAAGACTTATTTCAATGTGGTAAGTAACAGTTTTGTTTGTTAATGACTTGTGTTTGTTTGTTATTGGTTGTGCTTAATAACACACAGTTGTTCAGAAAAATACATTTTTTTATTGAAACTTTACTAACTTCCTCATTGTTACTCATTGGAGCTTTGGCCGGTAATAGGGGCAGTGGGATGGCTGTAATGATGTGCTTGTTGATCCCAAAAGCCATCTTCTCTGTCATTCATCAGAAGCGATGCCTTATCAGGCGTTCACAAACGGCCTTTGCAGAGGCAGCATTGAGTGCCTCCCTCCCACGATGTTGCTGCTCCTCCTCCTCCTCATCCTTCTCCTCTTCATTCTCCTTCGACACCTCCTCCTCCTCCTCTCCTTCTTCCTCCTCCTGAGGTGGTGCATCGATCCCTGGTGGCAATGGTTGGGTCCTCAGAATGGCGCGGTTGTGAAGCATGCAGCACACAACAATGAAAAGCGAGACTTGCTCGGTAGAGTACTGCAGGGCTCCTCCAGTATGGTCAAGACACCGGAACCATTGCATGCCGATCGCCTGTTCAGTGAGGTTCCCAGTGGCGCTATGGCTCTCGTTGTATGCGAGCTCAGCAGGAGTGTTGGGGTTATGGAGCGGTGTCAGCAGCCAGGTGCAGAGTGAATAACCCTTGTCCCCGAGGAGCCAGCCATGAGGTTGATGCACTGCTTGGAACAGGTCTGGAACACCAGCCTGGTGCAGGGTTAGTGCATCGTGGCTGCTGCCAGGATAGCGGGCATTGACGGCGAGGATGTGCTGTTTTTGGTCACACACCAACTGGATGTTCAGAGAGTGGAAGCCTTTGCGGTTGCGGAAAATGTTTACACATTCATGAGATGTCCGCAATGCCATGTGCGTGCAGTCAATGGTGCCCTGAACCATGGGGAAGCCCGCTATCCAAGCAAAGCCACGTGCGCATTAGAAACATAGAAACATAGAAGATAAGAGCAGGAGTAGGCCATTCTGCCCCTCGAGCCTGCTCCGCCATTCAATGAAATCATGGCTGATCATCCAAATTTGGTACCCTGTCCCTGTTTTCTCCGCATATCCCTTGATCTCTTTAGCCTTAAGAAGTATATCCAACTCCTTCTTGAATATATTTAATGAATTGGCCTCTACTGCCTTCTGTAATAGAGAATTCCATAGGTTCACCACTCTCTGGGTGAAGAAATTCCTCCTCTTTTTTGTCCTAAACCCCTTATCCTTAGACTGTGACCCCTGGTTCTGGACTCACCGACCATCAGGAACATCCTTCCTGCATCTAGTCTGTCCAGTCCTGTTAGAATTTTATATGTTTCGATGAGATCCCCTCTCATTCTTCTAAACTCCAGTGAATATAAGCCCAATCGACCCAATCTCTCCTGAAACGTCATTCTTGCCATCCAAGGTATCAGCCTGGTGAATCTTCGCTGCACTCCCTCCATGGCAAGAAAATCCTTCTTCAGATAAGGTGACCAAAACTGCACACAATACTCAAGATGTGGTCTCACCAAGGCCCTGCACAACTGCAGCAAGAAATCCTTGTTCCTGTACTCAAACCCTCTCGCTACGAAGGCCAATATACCATTTGCCTTCTTAACTGCCTGCTGCACCTGCATGCTTACCTTCAGCGAATGGTGCACAAGGACACCCAGGACTCCTTACACTTCCCCTTCTCCCAATCTATTGCCATTCAGATAATAATCTGCCTTCCTGTTTATGACACCAAAGTGGATAACCTCGCATTTATCCACGTTATATTGCATCTGCCATGCTTCTGCCCAATCACCCAACCTGTCCAAATCATACTGGAGTTTCTCGGCATCCTCCTCACAGCACACACGCGCACCCAGCTTTGTGTCGTCTGCAAACTTGGAGATATTACATCTAGTTCCCTTGTCTAGATCACTTATATATATTGTGAATAGCTGGGGTCCAAGGACCGATTCCTGCCACTCGGAAAAAGACCCGTTTATTCCAACTCTTTGCTTTCTGTCTGCCAACCAGTTCACTATCCAAGTCAATACCTTGCCCCCAATCCCATGTACCTTACCTTTACATGCTAATCTCTTATGCGGGACCTTATCGAATGCCTTTTGAAAATCCAAATACACCACATCCACTGGTTCTCCCTTATCTATTTTACCAGTTACATCCTCAAAAAATTCCAGTAGATTAGTCAAGCACAATTTACCTTTTGTAAATCCATGTTGACTTTGTCCGATCCTGTCACTGTTTTCCAAGTGCTCTGCTATTACACCTTTTATAATGGACTCTAGCATTTTCCCCATTACCGATGTCAGGCTTACTGGTCTGTAATTCCCCGTTTTCTCTCTACCACATTTTTGAATAGTGGGGTAACATTAGCTGCCCTCAAATCCATGGGCACTGTTCCAGATTCCATCGAATGTTGGAAGATGATCAGCAATGCATCTACTATTTCTAGGGCCACTTCCTTAAGTACCCTAGGATGTAGATTATCAGGCCCTGGGGAATTATTGGCCTTCAATCCCGTCAATTTCCCTAACACCATTTCCCTACAAATATTGCTTACTTTCAGTTCCTCCCTTTCATCAGACCCTATGTTCCCCGACATCTCTGGGACGTTATTTGTGTCCTCCTTTGAGAAGACAGAACCAAAATATGTATTTAATTGGTAACCATTTCTTTGTTCCCCATTATAAATTCTCCTTTTTCTGACTGCAAGGGACCTATGCTTGACTTCATCAATCTTATTCTCTTCACATATCTATAAAAGCTTTTACAGTCAGTTTTTATGATCGCTGCAAGCTTACTCTCATATTCTATATTCCCCTTCTTAATTAATCCCTTTGTCCTCCTTTGTTGAATCCTAAACTGCTCCCAATCCTCAGGTTTACTGCTTTTTCTGGCCAATTTATATGTCCTCTCCTTGGATCTTATGCTATCCCTAATTTCCCTTGTTAGCCATGGTTGAATAACCTTTTTTGATTTATTTTTATCCAAACTGGGATGAACAAATTCTGTAGTTCATCCATGCGGTGTTTGTCATTGCCTATCCACCGTCAACACTTTGAGTGGCATTCCCCAATCAATCCTAGCCAACTCGTGCCTCATACCATCATAGTTTCCTTTATTTAAATTCTGGACCCTAGTCTCTGAGTCAGCTAATCCACACTCCATCTTAATGAAGGATTCAATCATATTATGATCGCTGCGACCCAAGGGACCTCGTACATCAAGATTGCTAATTAATCCTTTCTCATTACATAATACCCAGTCTAAGATGGTCTGATCTCTAGTTGGTTCCTCGACATATTGGTCCAGGAAACCATCCCGTAAACACTTCAATAATTCCTCCTCCACAGTATTGTTACTAATTAGGTTAGCCCAATCTATATGTAGATTAAAGTCACCCATGGTAACTGCTGTGCCCTTATTGCACACTTCTCTAATTTCCCTTTTAATGCCACCCCCTACCTCAGCATTACTGTTTGGAGTTCTATATACCACTCCTACTAACATTTTCTGCCCCTTGGTATTCCTCAGTTCTACCCATACAGATTCCACATCATCAGAGCTAATGTCCTTCCTTACAATTGTGTTAATCCCTTCTTTAACCAGCAATGCTACCCCACCTCCATTTCCTTTTTGCCTATCTTTCCTGAATATTGAATACCCCTGGATGTTGAGTTCCCAGCCTTGGCCACTCTGGAGCCATGTTTCCGTAATCCCAATCAAATCATATTTGTTTACCTCCATTTGTGCAGCTAATTCATCCACCTTATTATGAATGCTCCTCGCATTAAGACACAAAGCCTTCAGGCTTGTTTTTTTAACGCTCTTAGACCTATTAGAATTATTATTTACAGTGGCCATGTTTGATTTAAACCATTGATTTCTCTGACTGCCACTTTTGTTTTTTTCCTTCCTATCTTTTGCTTTTATCCTTGTTTCCCTTTCCTCTGTCTCCCTGCTCAGGTTCCCAACTCCCTGCCATTTTAGTTTAAACCCACCCCCAGAGCACTAGCAAACACTCCCTCTAGGACATCAGTCCCGGCCCTGCCCAGGTGCAAACCATCCGGTTTTTACTGGTCCCACCTCCCCCAGAACCGGTTCCAATGTCCCAGGAATTTGAATCCCTCCCCCTTGCACCATTCATCTAACCACTTATTCATCTGAAATATCCTTCTATTTCTACTCTGACTAGCACGTGGCACTGGTAGCAATCCTGAGATTACTACCTTTGAGGTCCTATTTTTTAATTTACCTCCTAACTCCCTATATTCAGCTTTTAGGACCTCATCCCATTTTTTACCTATATCGTTGGTACCTATATGCACCACGACAACTGGCTGTTCACGCTCCTCTTCCAAAATGTTCTGCAGCCGCTCTGAGACATCCTTGACCCTTGCACCAGGGAGGCAACACACCTTCCTGGAGTCTCGTTTGCAGCCACAGAAATGCCTATCTATTCCCCTTACAATAGAATCCCCTATTACTATAGCTCTACCCCTCTTTTTCCTCCAGTCCAGTGCAGCAGACCCCCCCCTGGTTCCAGGAAGTTGGCTGCTGCTGCTTTCCCCTGATAAGCCATTCCCCTCACCGGTTTTCAACAGTATTCATGCTGTTTTTCTCGGGTCATGGGGAATGAGATGTACTCCCTATCCTTTTGTAGAGCGCATTTGTGACCTCCCGGATGCAACAATGGGCAGCAAACTGGGAGATATTTGCAATATCCCTTGTTGAAGCCTGGAAGGAGCCATTGGTGTAGGAATTGAGAGCCACTGTCACCTTCACTGCCACCAACAGAGTCCTGGTGCTGAGCTAAGGCTGGAGCTCTGGCTGCAGTAGGTGGCAGAGCTCTGTGACCACCTCCTTGCTGAAGTGGAGCCTTCTAAAACACTGCTCCTCAGACAAATTAAAGAAGGAGAATTGCTCCCAGAATTCCCTGGGTGAGTAAGGTCTTCTGTGCAGAGCCCATTATTGGCCCTTCTCCCACTGGCCATGTTTTCCACTCTCTCTTTCCACCTTCGCTGTCTCCAACAGTGAAGCTGGAGGACGAGGCCCCGTGCTAGTACAGCCCCCATTTAATCTTTTAAATGTGAAATGGGAACCTGAAAATTCTTGCTGATGAACAAAACTCATTCAAGTGGGATAGCGTTAAATGTTTCCAGACGACTCTCTCCCTCTCTCAACCTGCGTATGTAGAATTGGTTTTGACAGGAAAAAGCAGGAAGTGCACGCCTTTAAACAGCGCTCCCTCAGCTCACAGCTGACTGCAAACTGTCCCCCTCTACCTGTGTTCCTAGCGCCAGGCGATAAGGCATGGGACGAGAATCTATTTCCGGTCCAGGACATTATCGGGGCAATGCGCGCTTCGATGGCATCACGATCTTCAGGCATGGGAGATTGTGGCGGTAGTGTTTATTGCCACTGCTAACCACCAGGTCAATTTCACGGGCAGCTCTAAAATTATCATTTTTTAAATTTGTTCTCAGGATGTGTTGGAGAATGATATGGTCGACCATGTCAAAGGTTGCAGAGAGGTCGAGAAGGACAAGGAGGGAAAATTCCCCACGGTCACAGTCACAGAGGATGTAATTTGTGACTTTGATAAAGGCCGCTTCAGTGCTGTAGCAGGGATGGAAAGCTGATTTGGAGAGATTCAAATATAAAGGCCTGAATTTTGCCTTCCTGGGCGGTGCGACGCGGGCGGTGTTTGTGGTGGGTCGTTACCCTTATGCTGGCTCCATCCCACTGTTGAAAATGAACTTACCTTAATGGAGCCTATTAAGCTCATCCTGTGCATTACCAGACCAATGAGATGCAGGGGTATGGTTATGTCATTCATGACGCGTTTTCAACCGGGATCTTTAAAGGGACCATGGCCACATTACATTTGAAGTTTAATCTAACAAAGTGGGTGTTGAATCTTTGCTCTACAATGATATAATAAAAGTTATATAGAGTGACAAAAAATATTTTAATAATATTCTCATTAAGTGATATGACGCCATCTACAAATATGATCAAGAACATAATTAAAAATGTATATTAATTGGGAAGTTATTGGTGCTTTAGTCACAAATCTATAGACTTTTGGATCAGTAACTGCTACAAATAAAAGATGTGTTATAGGTAATAAATATAAAATTAAGCAGATTTTAAATGTAATTGTAAAGGGGTGGATTTACAATCTTAACTTACAATAGCGTCGGCGGCGGCGGGAGGAATTTCGGTGGTGGAGCGAGGCTTTAAAAGGCGCCAGAGACCAGGTAGGCCGCAGAGCGTACCAACCTCCAACCTCAGAGAGGGAGAGAAGTTAAAAGTAATTGAAGGGTGATGTCACCAGAAAGCAGGTAAGTGATTGGTTGGTGAGTATTTCTCTCTTTTTAAACTTTAACTCTGTGGTTTATAGTTTCTAAAGTCTCTGTGGTCTAGCGGGGACTGTTTATAAACCAGGGCCCTTAAATATACCATTTAACTGTAGTGTAATAGGTGGGATTGTGTAGGGGGGAATCCTTTACCAATTCCAATCAGTGGTTTCGAATCGCTAAACCCTCCTTACAGTTCTGACTGGAGGAACTTATAATTAAAGTTATATTAAAAACGGACAAATGGTCTGGATGCAAAAAAGTCAAATTTTATTAAAATTAAAGAAACTACACCACACGATCAAAGTAATCCCAGTAAAATTGCTTAAGAGGGGAAGGCAGATGGCAAAAACGAGGGATAAATGGCTACATGTTAATTTTACAATCTTAGCAATAGTTCCCTTAAATTACCACCCCTTTACTTCTCACTAGAATGTCTTGCTAGTGGGTCAGAAGCCTTGCTCACCTGCAGTCCAAAGAGTAAAAGAGAAGAGAGAGATGCTTCTGTGAAGCTACCTTTTATACCGCTTTTTTTGGGGCCCGCCCAGATCTGATGTTTCTGGGCTAAAACAAAAGAGATCCAAACTGTCCACTTGTCTGGGATGGGTTTCGATAAAGTTGCAGTTTAAATGAGTCCATTGTCTGTGATGGCTTTCGAATAAAGCTGCAGTGGTTTGAATGTGTTCTCCCATTCATTTAAACGGCTCCTCCTCAGTTTGGATGTGCACACTTGACATACAAACAAATGCTAATAGCATTCAATTGCTTTGTAAACAAAGCATTGTCCTGTGGTCAACTGGAACCACAATTGATTGACAGTCTTGAGTGCTTAGCAAACAAAGTCCCTTTGTTCATGTTGGCAGTTTCAAGCACTTGATCTTAGAGTCAATTTCAGTGAATGGATGTGTGTAAACAACCCAGTGTGCTTGCTGTCCGATGATTTACTGATTCAAATGGGCCCCTCCCCAGTGTAAACAAGCAGCTTTTAGGTTACCGGACCCACCCAATACCACAGGGTGACTGACAGCTTGGGCTCCATTCAAACCCACTACAGGGCAGCGCTGAGCTTTTTCATAAGCTAACAGCCTGTCTGTTGCATATGCGAACAGCCTGTCTGTCCTATTCTGCTGCCTTTAAATTCTGTTTCCATGAGGTCTGTTCAGCCATATTTAACAGTCCAAAACTCAAGAGTACATCTTTTAATAAAATGTACAATCTTAAAGTGTGCAATTTTCACAAAGTTCTTTGATTCCAGTGTCCAAGTGCTGCCCAGCTTACGAGCTTTTTAATGCAGCCTTTTGCGGTTCTGGGTATGTTTTAAAACATTGTCCAACCCAGAGACAATTTAAATCACACAGGTCTTCATCCACGATGTGGATTAATATTTCCCGATCTTCGGGGGCTGAGGGGATTTTGGGACACCTGCATTCCCCCCTTGGATACTTCCAACTTGCTTGGAGTATCCTCTTGAAGAAGTGAGCAAAATTTTCTAGCGCCCCACCACAAACAATCATCCCCTGTATTTACCTATAGCTACCTATCACTGAACCCCGACCCATCTATTCCCCTCAAATCTGAGAAAAACCATGGTACAGTAGGCATCTACAGATACATCAATTACAAAATGTTACAATAGGGGTCTCATACCCCTGCACCACATGTTACATTATAACATGTTACAAAATGTTGCAATTTTGGTTATACAATGTAATCAAAATGATCCCAAGCACAGAGAGGGTCCTACGCCTCTGCACCACTTGGTACTGTAAAACAAAATGCAAAAATCTTCATTAAACATTTGAAACAAAATGCTGAACTAAACCCCGACTATCACGTGCCAATGATGGGTCATGAAATTTGAGTGGGTATTGCTCCTCCCACCCGGGCAATAAATGTTCCTTCCACACTTCCCCTTTAATGGTCTTAAACCTTTAAAACATACAGAATGGATTTTACATAACAATCTGATCCGCCAGCCCCGAGCCGTTCCCTTGTCCCTTTGTGGAGGCGGGGTACCCCTCATGTTTCACAGGCTGAGACCGGGGATTATGAGATCACGACTCCCAGTCCCTCCCCCTCCCATCTCCCCTCGACTGGCTGCAGAAAATGATGGGTGCCTGTGTGGCGGCTCTCACTGGCCCCACACTCAAACTTGGATCCCAGATCCGGCCACCCACTCATCCTTCCCAGCCACACTTACACTCTAACTTTGCCCATGGGCCCTGGGTGAGTTCATCCCTTCCCCAAACGCACCCATGCGACTCTTGGGTCTCCCCCTCCCCATTACAATCTTTCCCGGGCCATCACCACCCATTCACGGGGAACGCGTCTGATGGGCCTTCAATAACCACAAAACTAGAAGTTATAGACTTAAACAAGTTGGCTTTTAATCACTAAGATCAGAGCTAACATCTCAACACGCCGACTGGTTCACAGGAATGAGTCATACAGATCCTGGGATCTTTATGTAAGAGAAGTCAGGGGCGGAGCCAAGAACCAAGACCTGAAACCTCCCAGGTTAGTCGGGAAAGAGGAAGTGAAACTATACACAGTGGGGGAGGGTAATATACATGAGTGCAAAATGAATACAGGATCAAGACAAACAGATTTCATTACATTCACCCCTTCTATAGATTTAGTCCATCGGGGTGATGTTTCTTAAAAGTTGGTATAAGTGAGTCTGTCAGGAAGTTTTGCAGTTCTCAGTGATCGGCGCAAAGCCGGTTGGGGTGCCTCTAGGGGAGTGGATTCTGGTTCCTCCGCTGTCAGGGCCTCCGCAGTGTCTTCCAGGTTATCTGCAGTGTCCTCCAGGTTAAAGTTGGGTATTGATACCTCTGGGCGTCCTGTCTCTTTGTAGTGTAGGTCTTCAGCACGTAGTCTCCCATCGTTCTCTCCGCTCCCCGAGGGAGCGAGGTCTTTTATGGAAACAGTGTCCTCTCGCCCGTCAGAGTATTCGATATAGGCGTACTGAGGGTTTGCATGGAGGAGCTGTACCTTTTCCATAAGGGGGTCCGTTTTATGGCCTCTCACGTGCTTCCGCAATAGTACTGTCCCCGGAGACGTCAGCCACGTGGGTAGAGATATGCCCGAGGTGGATTTCCGGGGGAAAACGAATATCTTTTCGTGAGGGGTAGCGTTAGTTGCAGTACATAACAGAGACCTTATGGAGTGGAGCACGTCTGGGAGGACTTCCTGCCAGCGGGAGGTCAGAAGGCCTTTTGACTTTAAGGCTAACGTGACAGCCTTCCAAACAATAGCATTCTCCCTTTCCACTTGCCCATTACCCCGGGGGTTGTAGCTAATGGTTCTGCTAGTGGCTATCCCCTTCGAGAGCAAGAACTGGCACAGCTTGTCACTCATGAATGACGTCCCCCTATCGCTGTGTATGTAGTTCAACATGCCAAACGTGCAGAATAGATTACAGAGACACTTGATGACCGTGGCACTGGTCATGTCTGGGCAGGGAATGGTGAAGGGGAAGCGGGAATATTCATCAATGATATTGAGGAAGTATACGTTACAGTCGGCAGAGGGAAGGGGTCCCTTGAAATCCAGACTTAGGCGCTCGAATGGCCGTGTGGCTTTGAAAAGGTTTGCACGGTCAGGCCTGTAGAAACGAGGCTTGCATTCCGCACAGATGCGGCTGGTCGGTGAGCAGGGTGAAATGTTTGCCGGCTAGGTAGTGTCTCCAGTGCCGCACTGCCTCCACTATAGCCTGTGACTCCTTCTCGACAGAAGAGTGCCTGATTTCAGGTTCCTGAAGGGTTCGGGAGAAGAAGGCCACAGGTCTCCCAGCCTGATTGAGGGTCGCAGCTAAGGCAAAGTCTGACGCATCGCTTTCGACTTGAAAGGGAATGCATTCGTCCACTGCACACACTGCAGCCCTTTCAATGTCCTGTTTAATACTGGTGAAAGCCTCCCGAGCTTCAGCTGATAGTGGGAAGGACATCGATTTAATGAGGGGTCGGGCCTTATCAGAGTAATTGGGCACCCATTGGGCATAATACGAAAAAAATCCCAGGCACCTTTTTAAAGCTTTGGGATTGTGTGGCAGGGGCAGTTCCTTTAGGGGGCGTAATCGGTCAGGGTCCGGTCCAATTACCCCATCTTCCACCACACAGCCGAGGATACAGAGACGGGTTGTGTTGAAGACACATTTGTCTTCGTTGTAGGTTAGATTCAACTTTAGGGCAGTTTTTAAAAATCTCGCAAGATTTAGATCGTGGTCTTGCTGGTTGTGCCCGCAGATAGTGACATTGTCCAGATAGGGGTAGGTAGCTTGTAGTTTATTCTCATCAACCATGTGGTCCATCTCACGTTGGAAGACCGAGACCCCATTTGTTACCCCGAAGGGCACTCTGAAAAAATGGTAGAGGCGCCCGTTCGCCTCGAAGGCGGTGTATGGGCGGTCCTCCGTTCTAATGGGGAGCTGGTGATACGCGGATTTGAGGTCGATAGTCGAGAAGACTCGGTATTGCGCAATCTGGTTGACCATTTCTGATATGCGGGGTAAAGGGTAGGCGTCCAGCTGGGTATAAATATTAACAGTCTGGCTGCAGTCAATTACCATCCGTTTCTTTTCGCTATTTTTAACTATGACTACTTGGGCACGCCACGGGCTGGTACTGCATTCAATAATGCCTTCCCGCAGGAGTCTGTCCACCTTGATAAAGTGTCTGTCTTCCAGACTGTACCGTCTACTTTTGGTCGCTATGGGCCTACAGTTCGGAGCGAGATTAGCGAATAAAGAGGGCAGGCTGATTTTTAAGGTTGATAGGCCACAGACTGCGAGTGGCGGCTGGAACCCACCATATGCTAGCATGACACTTTTGTGGTGGCACTGGAAGTCCAGGCCCAAGATTACATTAACACAGCGTTCTGGCATCACGAGGAGTTTAAAATCCTTGTAGTCCGTGCCTTTTACAGTCAGTGTTACCACACAGTAGCCCAAAATGTCCGAAGTGTGGGGCTTAGCAGCCATAGCAATTCTGCTTCGTGTAGGGGTTACCGTTAATGAGTGCCGCCGTACCAGGCTAGGGTGGATAAAACTCTCGGTACTCCCACAGTCAATTAAACATTTCGTTAAATTCCCGTTTACCTGTATGTCCATCATGGATTTTGTCAATGGGTGTGGCCTGGATTGATCCACCATGATCGAAGCCACTGTTGGGCCCTGGGCGGCCGTTGAGTCGGGAAAAGATGGCGGATCCCAAGATGGCGGCCCGCACAACACGCACGAGGTGGTGACGGAGTTGGAAATCGGATTCCTCCTGCAGACTTTGCTAAAATGCCCCTTTTTCTTACATTTGAAGCATGTAGCATCCTTCGCTGGGCATCGTTGTCTGGGGTGCTTGGCCTGGCCGCAGAAGTAGCATTTCGGGCCTTGAGACATTGCCGCTGTAGTAGGACTCCTTGGTGAACTTCTGTGTGGGGACTCCGGCGGTGTAGAGCTGGTCTGAGACCTGGATGGGAAAGATGGCTGATTCCAAGATGGCGGCCCCCTCGGTGCGCACGAGGCGGTGAGGGCCGCATGGCCGGAAGAATAAGAGTCAGAGTTTCTCTGGGACACGTCCAGCGATCGCGCAGTGGCCACTGCCTTTTTTAAGTCCAGAACCTCCTTCTCCAGCAGTCTCTGCCGGATATAATTCGATTTGAGGCCCGTGATGAAGGAATCGCGGACCAATTCGTCAGAGTACGCGTTGGCCGTCACGGCCTTGCAGTTACAGTCCCAGACCAGATCCTTTAGGCCCTGTAATAAATCGTCCATTGATTCCTCTGGTCGCTGCCTGCGTGTAGCCAGCAGATGTCTGGCATACACTTCGTTTACCGGCCTCTGGTATTGGGCCTTCAGGATAGTGATGGCCTCCATGTAAGAGGTGGCATCCCGGATGAACGAATAAATCCGATGACTTACGCGAGTAGTCAGCAGACTCAGTTTATCTACCTCGCTAGCGGATGAGGCCCCCGCGAAGAGTTCGAAGCATTTGAGCCAGTGTCCAAATTGATTTGATGCTTCAGCAGAATGTGGACCCAAGTCCAGACGCTCTGGTTTTAGGAGTCGATCCATCCTAGTATTCTTTAGTGATTAAAATTGATGGGCCTTCAATAACCACAAAACTAGAAGTTATAGACTTAATCAAGTTGGCTTTTAATCACTAAGATCAGAGCTAACATCTCAACATGCCGACTGGTTCACAGGGATGAGTCATACAGATCCTGGGACGTTTATGTAAGAGAAGTCAGGGGCGGAGCCAAGAGCCAAGACCTGGAACCTCCCAGGTTAGTCGGGAAAGAGGAAGTGAAACTATACACAGTGGGGGAGGGTAATATACATGAGTGCAAAACGAATACAGGATCAAGACAAACAGATTTCATTACAGCGTCCCTATCTGACAAGGCGCCTGTGCTTCCCCACCATGACTCCTCAATAGCGAGGTCTCCCGCAAGTGAAATTCTGCCAGGAAAGTGCTGGGTTGAGCTGGGGCCATCTCTTTCGCATAGAATGAATAGGCAGGTTCCTCCGGACCCTGTCCGGTTTCTCCAGAAGATCACTGCGGGTTCTCCTCCTGGATTTGTCCAGTGGCGAGGTGATCCCCAACATTCTGTATATCTTCATTCGATTCCCAGCTCGGGCTGGGCGAACAGGGCTGCTCCTTTGTCCACTCTCCTGCAAAGGAACTTAAAAGGACTCTCACTGACCTGCTGCCTTAGGTGGAGACATGGTCGGGTCCCTCGACCTTGGACCAAAATACAAGCATTTGGCACACCTTTAAACTTAAACTTTAAACTTAAACTCAGAACTACTAGTTACATTTTAAACTTAAAATTTAAACACCTTAAAAGCAAGTTATAAACATTGGTAACTTAACACAAAGCTATAATACAAATGCCGCCCGTCTCCAAACGGCCAGGCTAATCTCTGGTGTCACTGTCGCAGATTACCGCTGCCTGCAGTCAAGCTGGACTGCCTCCTGCTTCTTGTCCCTGGCAGCTTATGGCTGCTAGTTGGGGACCTCTGTGATCTGTTTCCTCCCGGGCTCGGGAGATTGCTCTTTGTGGTGTATCTCTGGTTACCATCTTATCTTGGGCTTGCGGACCTGCTGAGACCTTCTGAGGGCCGTCTCTGTGGGGAAAACTTTGGCTGACGGACCCTGAGCCTGGGTCACAGCCCTAGCTGGCTGGGAAACTTCTCCCCCTGATGCAAACTGCCCACACTGTTTAATATACCTGAAAGCCTGCCAGTAATCCGGGTTTGGCTCCTTTTCCCTACCCACTCCTGTACTGGGGGCAGGTATCCCCTCACCACCCGCTGCTGGTGGCTGAAAATCTTCCTCTCCAGGTCCAAAACCTGGTACCAGCTCCTTCCATATGTCCCCTCCCCAGAGTCACACACCATAGGGGGAACCACTCTAGAAGCGGGATGGGAAGCTTGTCCCTTTAAACAGGCGACTGCGCCTGCGCAAACCTCCTCCCCGGTGTCCCACAGCAGAGACTGTGAAATCTCTGTATTCAAACAGGCGACTGCGCCTGTGCAGGAAAACTGAACAGGAGCCGCTGTGGTCACGGACTGGGGAACTGCACCTGCGCGAACCTCCTCCCCGGAGTCCCACGGCAGAGGATGTGAAACCTCTGTATTCAAACAGGCGACTGCACCTGCGTGAACAGACCGTTCAAAAGACTGGGGAATTCCTGTCTCCAGACCAGCGACTATGCATGTGCGGGCAGTCTCTTCACAGTGCGGCTCCTCCCTGGGGCCCCCCAAGCTATTTTCTGTGAATGAACTCGCAGCAGCCTGCAGATTTCTACTCTCAGGCTGCGGTTTCTCTGATTCTGAACTAAATAACTGGTTCAAATTTAAACTTTGGCCAAAACTTAGGTCCCACTGGGTCGGGGAAATGTCCCAATTGGTGGGCCAGACAACATTTCCCTTGAAACAAGCCACAGTGCCTGTCTTTACAGCCTGTGAACTTGAACTTGTATGGTCAGATTTATACAATTTACATTGGTTGTCGTGGAACCACTTTGTGCACCGGGGTAGTTTTACTGCATAGACCATGGGGCTGGCCCTATCTATAATACTATAGGGTCCCATGTAGAGTGGCTCTAAACTTCCCACCCGGGCATAGTTTCTTACCATCACTAGGTCTCCTATCTCCCACTGGTGGCTCTTGCTAGGCTTGAGCAGCACCCGGTTATCCGATGCTGCTTCCCCATGCTGTCTGCTGCCTGGCCATAAATTCGTTTGAGGTGTTCTAGGAGGGTTCGGGCGAATTTATCCCAATTTATTTCCTGCAGTTGTCTTTCAGTGAGGACTGGGGCAAGGACATGAGTGGGGGTCCTCATAACTCTGACGGTCATGAGCTCATGTGGTGAATGCCCTCCACTTTTGGACTGGCTGGCCTGGATCCCCATGAGGATCAGAGGTAGGGGCTCTGCCCATTTTGGGGGCGACCCCATGGCCTCTTTCCTCAATCTTTCTTTAAGGGTATGGTTCATACGCTCCACAATCCCTGAGGACCGCGGTTTGTACGTTACGTGCCACTTCCCTTTGATACCGAGCAGCATGAGGGTGTTCTGCATGACTTGGCTAGTGAAGTGGCTTCCCTGGTCGGACTCCACGAAATGGGGCAGTCCCCAAAGCGAGAACACCTCCTTCACCAAGATCTTTGCAGTCCCCATTGCTATGGCCATCCTGCAGGGGAAGGCTTCCACCCACTTGGAAAACACATCCACCAGGACGAGGCAGTATTTGTAGCCTCCCTGGGTGGTGGGCAAGGGCCCAAGATAGTCAATCTGGATCGACTGCCATGGTCCCTCGACCCTCCTAATGTGTCCCATTGCCTCCTTCCTTTTGTGGGGATCAGGATTATTTGCTGAACACACAAGACAGCTAGCACAGAACTCGCAGACATCATCCCGGAGTCCTGGCCACCATCCCACCTGTTCCACCCGTTGCCAGGTGGTCTCAGGCCCAGGGTGTCCCGCTCCCAGCCCCTCATGCACCAGCTGAAGGAACTCCCTCCGGTGTTGCTGGAGTACTACCCACTTTTCTGCCTTGAACAGCATGCCCTCCCTTACGGTAAGAGGGGCTGTGCTATAGGGGCCCTCTATCCTTTTGCCCTCCATCACTGCGCTAATTATTGCCTTTAGGGTGGGGTCCTGTGCCTGGACCATTTTAAGGTCCGGGGCCAACACTATTCCTGATTTTCCCTGTTTCCCATCCCTGCCTGTAATCGCTGCCACTGGCCCGGACTCATATGGGTCCCAAAAAGTGCCTGCACATGCACCGTCCTTGGCCAGCATATCAGCTTACTGGTTGCCCTGGCTGCGGGGTTCTGTGGAGGAATAGGCTTTCACCTTATGGATGAAAACTGCACCTTCCTCCCCCACAGCTGCCAGGAATTTCTCCAGCAGGGGCTTTACTGTCAAGGGCTTCCCGTTGGCAGAGGTATACCCACGGTGGGACCAGATGGCCAGGTACTCCGTACACGAGTTGCAAGTGAACATACTGTCAGAGCAAATCGTATATGGGGTAGGGAAGATGGCGGGGTGTGTAACCACGTACATCACCGCGGACAGTTCAGCCTGCTGGGCACTCATGGTGTTAGGGAGCTTGATTGCCAAGGCAATGTCTGCCATCGGGTCAAAGATCCCACAACCCGTGAGTCGTACTCCAGCGGATACCATGCTGGAACCATCTACATAGATCTCGCGGCCCGTGGGATGTATCCCGGCCCGTAAACCTATGTTCACTTCCCATACCCCATCTATGGAACATCGATGGGCTGTTCCAGGGTATACCATATTGGCCGCAAGCTTTGGCTCGCAAAGTCCCTTTACCTTCAGATCCATCTGCGAGAGGAGAAGGGTCCAGCATGCAATGCGAATGCTGCTGACTGTCCCATCTTTAATCCTCCAATCCAAAAGCATCTGAGTGGGTGTGTGGTGTGTGAGGAGGGTGATGGGAGAGGTGCCTGCGAAGATCCGGGATTTCTTCACAGCCCAATATGTGGCTAAAAGGTGCCTTTCACATATTGATTAGTTCCTCTCTACATCGGTGAGTATTCTGGAGGAATAGACCACGGGTCTTAGCCTGCCGTGCAGCTCCTGGAGCAGCACAGCACTCAGGCTATCCCCACTGGCTGCTACCTCCAGAAAAAACTCCCTTTTTCCATCTATCGCTCCTAGGGCTGGTGCGGTCTGCAGGTCTCCCTTTAACTTAACAAATGCCGCCTGGCATCCCTCATCCCAGGACCACTCCACTCCCTTGTGTTGGAGACGGAGCAGAGGGGCCGCTGTGGTTGCATAGTCCTCTATAAAATCCCTGTAGCACCCCGTCAATCCCAGGAACGACCTCACCCCTCTTACTGAATTGGGAATCGGTAACTCCTGGACCGTTTCCCTCCTTGCCTTATCTATGGCCCTCTCTCCTGTGCGGACAGTCAGACCCAGGAATTTAACCTCTTGCTGACCGATCTGCATCTTCTTGTGGTTGACTTTAAATCCCTTTCTCTGCAGCAGCTCCAGCAGCTCAGCCAATAGTGGGCCATGCTCCCCGATTGAGTCAGTAAATAAGAGCAGGTCATCCACATACTGCAGTAACTGAGTGGGCTGACTGAACTCTTTTAAACTATCTTTCATGCATTGGTGTAAGATGCTGGGGCTTTTGTGGAAACCCTGTGGCAGACAGTTCCAGGTATAATGCTGTCCCTTAAAGGTGAAGGCAAACTTATATTGCTCCTCCCGTTTTAAAGGGATGGACCAGAACCCATTCGAAATGCCCAGCACCGTGAATGTGTTCGTGGATGCTGGAGTACTGCTAATAAGATTAGCCACTGCTTCTACTGTGGGGGCACATGCGGGGATATTTCTGTAAAGCACCCGATAGTCCACCATGGCTCTCCATGAATTGTCCGGTTTCCTAACCGGCCAAAGTGGAGAATTAACATGAGTGGCTATGGGCCTCAACACTCCCTGTTTAACTAAGGAGATGATGGCTGCCTCCATGTCGGGTTCTGCCTCCTTGGGGAAATTGTACTGCTTCTGTGGTCGGGCCATGGGGTCCCCATCTATTTTAACCTCAAACCCTGTGATCCTCCCGCAGTCGTGTTTATGGGTGGCAAATGCTGTGAGCTTTGCCTGCACGACTGCCTGCAGTGCCTCCGAGACACCATTTACCATGAGCCCAAGGTCATAACCTTTTTTGGGCTTCACAGTACACAAGGTCCCTTTACCCTCCTTGGCCGGGATGACTGCTACACCTTCTTCCCTGTCTGTGCTAGCCCCCCAAAGGCAATGGTTGCGGAGATCCACGAGGATCCCATGGCTCACCATGAAGTCGGCCCCTAGGATGCCCTTTCCTTCCTCCTTATTCCACTTTACCAGGATGCACGTCCACTTAGTTTGGAGCATGCCCAGATGGACTGAGAGGTGTCTGGAGTATACCCCCGCCTGCTCCTGACCGGTGAATCCCAATAGTATGTATGGAACCCCGTTAGACAGAGGTGAGGTGGTGGGATTATTTGTATGGATCATGGTGCATGATGCCCCCGTATCCAATAGATAAGTCACTGTAACCTTCTCTACCTCCCCTGTAACCTTCTCTACCTCCATCTGTACGAGCGGTCTCTTCCATTCAGCGTACAGGAGATTACACATGTAGACAGGCTGCGCGGGCTGCAGTAATTGTGGGGAGGCAGAGGTGGGCGAGGGGGCTGCAGCACCACTGATGGCTGCTACCTTTCCCTGATTGGCCCTGAGGAAAAATTTTATCGACTCCATGACGGACTTGACTGTATTGGAAGGAGTTTCTGTCTCTGCCTTCTGAGTTGGGGCTGCGGGGGTCCTGGCTTTATCGTCTCTCCCAGGCTTTTTACAATCCCTGCGCCAGTGGCCATCCTCCCCGCACCTGTAACAAGTGACCTTGTTCTGGGAGGGAAGGCTCCCCTCCTGGTGCCACTCTTTCTTGTATTGAGCCCCAGGTTTAACCTCGTGGACCTTACCCTTTTGCTGGGGGGTCCCACTGCTCCTACCGTTCCTATATGCTACCATGAGCTGCTGGATTACAGTCTCTTCGGTTGCTAGGGGGTCTCAGTGGTCAAACCAAGTATCAGCCTTTGCTTTTATCTGGGGCAGGCAATTGGACACCAGGCAACGAAGCCATTGGGTCCGCTGCCGCTGGATCAGGTGTGCCCTATCTTGTCCCCCTGTACACGTGCTGTTGTAGACTGGCCACAGCCTGTCTGCAAATGCCTGTGGGGTCGCCGCTTCCTTCTGCAGTGTTCTCCCTGTGTGATCGAACGGGCTGCCGTCGTTCGCACCCATGGCTTCCAGTATTTCCTCCTTTAGGTCCTCAAAACCCTTTTGCCCTCTCTTAGCTTCATCTGAAAGGGTCTGATAGAGCTTACTATCTACAGAGAAAAGCAACATTTTGGCTTTCTCTTCGTCATCACAGCCATTAACACAGGCTGCCTGTTCTATCTCTTGGAAATTCGTTGAAGGGTCTCCCTTTTCGGAGAGCAGGGGAATATATTTCACCAGGCCTCTGAGCTGTTGGGTATCATAGGGTACCAGAAAGGTATGCTGAACAGCCCCTGGGTCATTATCGTTCATGGGCGGACCGTACCTCTTTTGTCAGAGGGGGTACACTGGTCCTGGTCCCCGCCTGCCTAGTGGGACCTGCTGGCGTTCTCCTACCACCCCATTGTCCACCCCTTCTTCCTGCCAGAGCTCCTCAAAACTCAGAGCTGTGGGCTGCGGTCTTGGGATCATTAATTCCCTAGCCAGCTCTGTTCTGGGTGCTGCCTGTGGGGCGGTTTGATTTGGGCTGATGGTACTGTCTGACGGACTTCCCTTTGGACTTATGAGACATACCATCCCTTTAGTCCTTAATAACTCCACACCCAAACTCTCTATCTTTCTGTTACATGGGGTATGATCTGCTCCACTAAACCTTTGGTCGCAGGCCAGCTTATAAGCTGCCTTTACCTCCCTAACCATTTCCTCCTGCTCTGTTACTTCTGAGGTGAGGCGGGCATTCTCTTCCCGCAGTCTCATGTCGTTACTCATTGCTTCTGTAATTTGGCACTTTAGGAACTCTATCTTGTGCCTCACATGGATTTTGCCCTCGCTAGCTTCTTGGTTGAGGTGTGCGTTTTCCTCCTGTAACCTCATCTCACTGTCCCTAGCCTCTGTGACTTCCTGCACAAGGCGCTCTATCTCTGCCTGGTATTTCGTGACCTCTAGTGTGAGGCATGCATTTTCTTCCCCACTCTCATCCCACTATCTCTGGCCTCATTCAGCTCTTTTATGAGGCGTTCTACCTCCGCCTGGCATTTTTCAAACTCTGACTCCCGATTCTTGGCCACTGTAACCTCCTCCCGCGCCCTCATCTCACCCTTCATTAACCAGCCACCTATACCATAATAGGTCAGCTTACATGCTGCCGCTAACTTCTGCAGGGCTACCCACAGACTGAAAGCAAGAAAGCAAGAGCTGATGCTTTCTCCAGATCCAGACCACTTATCATATCAAATACTGCCTCCAGTCCTGCCACGGTCGCCAATTTGTAGGGGGCATCCTTTACCTGGTTTACGGTAATTTACCTGGTCAGGCAGCCTTGCCACTGCACTGTGACCAATTCCAATCAGCGGTTTCGAATCGCTAAACCCTCCTTACAGTTCTGACTGGAGGAACTTATAATTAATGATATATTAAAAACGGACAAATGGTCTGGATGCAATAAAGTCAAATTTTATTAACACTAAAGAAAGTACACCACATGATCAAAGTAATCACGGTAAAATTGCTTAACAGGGGAAGGCAGACAGCAAAAATGAGGGATAAATGGCTACAATGTTAATTTTACAATCTTCGCAACAGTTCCCTTAAACTACCACCCCTTTACTTCTCACGAGATTGTCTTGCTAGTGGATCAGAAGCCTTGCTCACCTGCAGTCCAAAGAGTAAAAGAGAAGAGAGAGATACTTCTGGGAATACCCATTTTTTGGGGGGCCACGCAGATCTGATGTTTCTGGGCTAAAACAAAAGAGATCCAAACTGTCCACTTGTCTGGGATGAGTTTGGATAAAGTTGCAGTTTAAACGTGTCCATTGTCTGTGATGGCTTTCGAATAAAGCTGCAGTGGTTTGAATGTGTTCTCCCATTCATTTAAACGGCTCCTCCTCAGTTTGGATGTGTCCACTTGATATACAAAACAAATGCTAATAGCATTCAATTGCTTTGTAAACAAAGCATTGTCCTGTGGTCACCTGGAACCACAATTGATTGACAGCCTTGAGTGCTTAGCAAACAAAGTCCCTTTGTTCATGCTGGCAGTTTCAAGCACTTGATCTTAGAGTCAATTTCAGTGAATGGATGTATGTAAATAACCCAGTGTGCTTGCTGTCCAATGATTGGCTGATTCAAAAGGGCCACTCCCCAGTGTAAACAAGCAGCTTTTAGGTTACCGGACCCGCCCAATACAACAGGGTGACTGACAGCTTGGGCTCCATTCAAACCCACTACAGGGCAGCGCTGAGCTTTTTCATATGCTAACAGCCTGTCTGTCCTTTTCTGCTGCCTTAAAATTCTGTTTCCATGAGGTCTGTTCAGCCATTTTTAACAGTCCAAAACTCAAGAGTACATCTTTTAATAAAATGTACAATCTTAATGTGTGCAATTTTCACAAAGTTCTTTGATTCCAGTGTCCAAGTGCTGCCCAGCTTACGAGCTTTTTAACGCAGCCTTTTGCGGTTCTGGGTATGTTTTAAAACATTGTCCAACCCAGAGACAATTTAAATCACACAGGTCTTTGTCCATGATGTGGATTAATATTTCCCGATCTTCGGGGGCTGAGGGGATTTTGCAACCCCTACAATTGATTTGATTTAATTTAATTGCAATCAATTAAAGGGTAAGTCATGGCAGGACAGCCCGGTGCCATGGTATGCTCCTCCTGCGTTATGTGGGATCTCAGGGACACTTCCTGTGTCCCTGACAACTATGTGTGCAGGAAGTGTATCCAGCTGCAGCTACTGGCAGACCGCATTGAGGTGCTGGAGCTGCGATTGGATACATACTGGACCATTCGCTAGGCTGAGGATGTCGTGGATTCAGGTTTGATCAGTTGGTCACTTTGCAGGCAAAGGTTGGACAGGCAGAAAGGGAATGGGTGACCAACAGACAGACTACTAGGCACAGGCAGGTAGTGCAGGGGTCCCCTGTGGACAGCCCCTCTCAAACAGATACACCACATTGAGTACTGTTGGGGGGGGTGGCTTATCAGAGGAAGGCAGCAGCAGCCAACTTCCTGGCACCAGCGGTGGCTCTGCTGCACAGGAAGGGAGGGAAAAGAGGGGTAGATCTTTAGCAATAGGGGATTCTATTGTAAGGGGAATAGATAGGCATTTCTGCAGCCGCAAATGAGACACCAGGATGGTGTGTTGCCTCCCTGCTGCAAGGGTCAAGGATGTCTCAGAGCGGCTGCAGAACATCTTGGAAGGGGAGGGTGAACAGGCAGTTGCCATGGTGCATATAGGTACCAACGATATAGGTAAAAAGCGGGATGAGGTCCTAAAAGCTGAACAAAGGGAGTTAGGAGGTAAATTAAAAAATTGGACCTCAAAGGTAGTAATCTCAGAATTGCTACCAGTGCCACGTGCTAGTCAGAGTAGAAATAGAAGGATATTTCAGATGAATACGTGGCTAGAGCAATGGTGCGAGGGGGAGGGATTCAAATTCCTGGGACATTGGAACCGGTTCTGGGGGAGGTGGGACCAGTTCAAACCGGACGGTTTGCACCTGGGCAGGGCGGGACCGATGTCCTAGGGGGAGTGTTTGCTCATGCTCTGGGGGAGGGTTTAAACTAAAATGGCAGGGGGTTGGGAACCTGAGCAGGGGGACAGAGGAAAGGGAAAGAAGGATAAAAGTAAAAGATAGGAAGGAGAAAAACAAAAGTGGCAGTCAGAGAAATCAACGGTTTAAATCAAACATGGCCACAGTAAATAATAGTTCTAATAGGTCTAAGAGCATTAAAAGAACAAGCCTGAAGGCTTTGTGTCTTAATGCGAGGAGCATTCATAATAAGGTGGATGAATTAGCTGCGCAAATAGAGGTAAACAAAAATGATTTGATTGGGATTACGGAAACATGGCTCCAGGATGGCCAAGGCTTGGAAATCAACATCCAGGGGTATTCAATGTTCAGGAAAGATAGGCAAAAAGGAAATGGAGGTGGGGTAGCATTGCTGGTTAAAGAAGGGATTAACACAATTGTAAGGAAGGACATTAGCTCTGATGATGTGGAATCAGTATGGGTAGAACTGAGGAATACCAAGGGGCAGAAAATGTTAGTAGGAGTGGTGTATAGAACTCCAAACAATAATGCTGATGTAGGGAATGGCATTAAAAGGGAAATTAGAGAAGCGTGCAATAAGGGCACAGGAGTCATCATGGGTGACTTTAATCTACATATAGATTGGGCTAACCTAATTAGTAACAATACTGTGGAGGAGTAATTCCTGTTTACGGGATGGCTTCCTGAACCAATATGTCGAGGAACCAACCAGAGATCAGGCCATCTTAGACTGGGTATTATGTAACGAGAAAGGATTAATTAGCAATCTTGTTGTACGAGGCCCCTTGGGTCGGAGCGATCACAATATGATCGAATTCTTCATTAAGATGTAAAATGAAGTAGATGACTCAGAGACTAGGGTCCTGAATTTAAATAAAGGAAACTACGATGGTCTGAGGCACGAGTTGGGTAGGATTGATTGGGGAATGTCACTCAAAACGTTGACGGTTGATAGGCAATGGCAAACATTCAAAGACCGCATGGATGAACTACAGAATTTGTTCATCCCAGTTTGGCATAAATATAAAACAAAAAATGTGACTCAACCGTGGCAAACAAGGGTTATTAGGGATAGCATATGATCCAAGAAGAGGACATATAAATTGGCCATCAAAAGCAGCAAACCTGAGGATTGGGAGCAGTTTAGGATTCAATAAACGAGGACAAAGGGATTAATTAAGAAGGGGAAAATAGAATATGAGTGTAAGCTTGCAGGGAACATAAAAACTGACTGTAAAAGCTTTGATAGATATGTGAAGAGAAAAAGATTGGTGAAGTCAAGCGTAGGTCCCTTGCAGTCAGAATCAGGGGAATTTATAATGGGAACCAACGAAATGGCAGACCAATTAAATACAAATTTTGGTTCTGTCTTCACAGAGGAGGGCACAAATAATCTCCCAGAGATGTCGGGGAACATAGGGTCTGATGAAAGGGAGGAACTGAAAGAAATCAATATTTGTAGGGAAATTGTGTTAGGCAAATTGATAGGATTGAAAGCTGATAAATCCCCAGGGCCTGTTAATCTACATCCTAGGGTACTTAAGGAAGTGGCCCTAGAAATAGTAGATGCATTGCTAATCATCTTCCAACATGCAATGGAATCTGGAACAGTAACCAAGGATTGAAGGGTAGCTAATTTTACCCCACTATTCAAAAAAGGTGGTAGAGAGAAAGAGGGGAATTGTAGACCAGTAAGCCTGACATCGGTAGTGGGGAAAATGCTAGAGTCCATTATAAAAGATGTAATAGCAGAGCACTTGGAAAACAGTGACAGGATCGGACAAAGTCAACATGGATTTACAAAAAGTAAATCATGCTTGACTAATCTACTGGAATTTTTTGAGGATGTAACTAGTAAAATAGATCAGGTAGAACCAGTGGATGTGGTGTATTTGGACTTTCAGAAGGCTTTTGATAAGGTCCCGCATAAGAGATTAGCGTGTAAAGTTAAGGCACATGGGATTGGGTGCAAGGTATTGACTTGGATAGCGAACTGGTTGGCAGACAGAATGCAAAGAGTTGGAATAAACGGGTCTTTTTCCGAATGGCAGGGAGTGACTAGTGGGGTATCGCAGGAATCGGTCCTTGGACCCCAGCTATTCACAATATATATTAATGATCTAGACAAGGGAACTAGATGTAATATCTCCAAATTTGCAGATGACACAAAGCTGGGTGGGCATGTGTGCTGTGAGGAGGATGCCGAGAAACTCCAGAATGATTTGGACAGGTTGGGTGATTGGGCAAAAGCATGGCAGATGCAATATAACGTGGATAAATGTGAGGCTATCCACTTTGGTGGCAAAAACAGGAAGGCAGATTATTATCTGATTGGCAATAGATTGGGAGAAGGGGAAGTGCAACAAGACCTGGGTGTCCTTGTGCACCAGTCGCTGAAGGTAAGCATGCAGGTGCAGCAGGCGGTTAAGTTAGCAAATGGTATGTTGGCCTTCGTAGTGAGAGGGATTGAGTACAGGAACAAGTATGTCTTGCTGCAGTTGTACAGGGCCTTGGTGAGACCACATCTTAAGTATTGTGTGCAGTTTTGGTCGCCTTGTCTGAGGAAGGATGTCCTTGCCATGGAGGGAGTTCAGCGAAGATTCACCAGGCTGATATCTGGGATTGCAGGAATGTCATATGAGGAGAGATTGGGTCATTTGGGCTTGTATTCGCTGGAGTTTAGAAGAATGAGAGGGGATTTCATTGAAACTTATAAAATTCTGACAGGACTGGACAGACTAGATGCAGGAAGGATGTTCAACGATGGTCGGGTAGTGCAGAACCAGTGGTCACAGTCTAAGGATAAGGGGTAGGCCATTTAGGACAGAAATGAGGAGGAATTTCTTCACCCAGAGAGTGGTGAACCTGTGCAATTCTCTACCACAGAAGGCAGTAGAAGCCAATACATTAAATATATTCAAGAAGGTGTTGGATATATTTCTTAAGGCTAAAGGGATCAAGCGGTGTGGGGAGAAAGCATGGACCGGGTACTGAATGGCGAAGCAGGCTCAAGGGGCTGAATGGCCAACTCCTGCTCCTATCTTCTATGTTTCTATGTTTCTATGTTATGCAAGTTCAGTGGAAGAGCTGCGGAAACCCTGACAAACAGTGTAAGTGTTGCTTACAATGTGTTTCTGGGATTTCAGCAGGTCTTCTATTGAAGTTAGCAATGGACAAGTGAGGGAACCTCCACAGAAATTCACCCCCAAAGTCTCAGACTGAAAAATTAAAATAGTTATATTCAGGGACTGAAAGCAAATTGAACCAGTGGAATGATTGATTAGAATGAAATTGTTACGGTTGATGACTTGATTTAATGTGTACGATAGCAATATGCTGCAGATGCTGGAAATCCAAAATAACAACAGAAAATGCTGGAAAAACTCAGCAGGCCAGGCAACATCCGTGGAGAGAAAATAGAGTCAACATTTCGGGTGAAAACCCTTTGTCAAGACTAAAGAAGCACAGGAAATGAAATAGATTAAGAGGCCAGGCTGGGAGAGAAAAAAAGAGAAGAAGAGACATTAAGAGGTATTCAAAACGAGCTGTCAAGGGCGGAGACCACGTACAAATATCGGGTCTGGTCCTGCACGATGTTGCGGAGTGCAAATTGCGCCTCGGCCTGCACAAACCAGGAGGCCGCCTGTTGTTCCCAGAATTGGGGGAGCTTCAAGGCCACAGCATTGGCATCCATCACTGGCCTGCGTTCCGTGTCCACTGCGAAAAACGATCGCGAGGATTCGGGGTCACCGATGTAGGAGTCTATGCCCTCCTAACAAAAACACTGTGAACTAAACTGGTAGCTAACAAACTTAGTTTAGTGCACTGAAAATATTACAAAACAAGAAACGCAGGAGAAACTCCAAACAGGCCTGTACACTAGCTCACTCCACGAGGACTAACTGGAAACGCCCTCCAACCCTGATGTCATGACATCATCACGTTTCCCGCCGTTGGCAACGTCACGTGACCCACGTGATGACATCATCGCGTCAGATCGCGATTTTATCGATCCGCGCTGTTTAAACAGGGCAAAGATTAAAAGGCAACAATAATGATTAAAGACAATTGTACAAGTTACTGTGAGAGTCTCTTTGGTGGCTTTGCCACAATATGTCATTTTTATAGTGCAGATCAATTCACTGCAATTACTGTTCAGTTGGAAGGCAACAGGTGAAAATGGCCAGTGAAAAATGTATTTCCCTCATCATCCAGGGTAGGAGGGGAGCCTTCAGCACTCGCATCCCTTCAGGAATTTCTGAATTAACATTTACCAGTAGCTTTTCAAGTGGAACAGAATCTCCATCAATTTGTTAGCTGATATAATCAACATGTTTTTATTTGGGTTTGTTTTCCATTCTGTCAAGTATTCAGCTGGAACAATGGCCATGGAACTCATGCCTCAGGTTGGCAGACATGGTTCCCGAGCTGTGTGAGGCCCGTGGCCATGCAGGGATATTTAAAATTAGGGGGAAAAAGGCTCTTAAGTGCCTGTAAAGTACCTGATAATCATCTCAAGTGGGACTGCTGGTCGGGTCAGCTCTGCGATGACAGATGTGCCTGGGGGAAAGGCACATGGGAGTGAGATGACAGTGGGTTTTTGACCCGCTGTCAAAAATAACAACTTCCCCACCCGGCCCGCCTCTGATCTCACTCGCTGACACCCCAGAATATTCAGCCCTATGTTCTGGGAAGGTGGAAACGGATTTGGGAGGCAACAACAAAATCAAGGACTTTGAAGAGGAAATGGAGAATGGAGATGGTGCAGTAGTTTGCAAGGACAGAGGGATCGAGGATGGTTTTTTTTTAGGAGTGGGGTGATGACAGCTGGTTTGAATGGGAGGGGACAATACCCGAGGAGAGGGAACTGTTAACAATGTCAGCTAGCATGGGGGCCAGGGAGGGAAGTTTAGTCAGGTTATGGTGTATAATACAAGGGAGCTTAAAGAGGGCAGCAAAATATTAACAAAAACTATTTGAAGGATTATGCTAGCCTTAAGTTTGAAAGCATCAGAACCTCTTGAAGTTGCTATTGGATGCTATGCTTACCTGTACATTTTTCTGTTTTTTAATCTGCCTATATTTTAATTTTCCACCTTATCATTCTGGATTTTCCTTCATATTTTAATAATAACAGGGATCTGAGCTCCAGTCAGAGCAGATGCCAGGTTTCAAATTGGAGAGAACAGCAACAATATATTCATGATCTAGACGAGGGAACAAGATGTAATATCTCCAAGTTTGCAGATGTCACCAAGCTGGGTGGGCGTGTGTGCTGTGAGGAGGATGCAGAGAAACTCCAGTATGATTTGGACAGATTGGGTGATTGGCAGATGCAGTATAATGTGGATAAATGCAAGGTTATCCACTTTGGTGGCAAAAACAGGAAGGCAGATTATTATCTGAACAGCGCTAGATTGGGAAAAGCAGAAGTGCAATGAAACCTGGGTGTCCTTGTGCACCAGTCGCTGAAGGTAAACATGCAGGTGCAGCAGGCGGTTAAGAAGGCAAATGGTATGTTGGCCTTCATAGCGAGAGGATTTGAGTACAGGAGCAAGGATGTCTTGCTGCAGTTGTACAGGGCCTTGGTGAGACCACACCTTGAGTATTGTGTGCAGTTTTGGTCGCCTTATCTGAGGAAGGATTTTCTTGCCATGGAGGGACTGCAGCGAAGATTCACCAGACTGATACCTGGGATGGCAGGAATGACGTATGAAGAGAGATTGGGTCAATTAGGCTTATATTCACTAGAGTTTAGAAGAATGAGAGGGGATCTCATTGAAACTTATAAAATTCTAACAGCACTAGACAGACTAGATGCAGGAAGGATGCTCCCGATGGTTGGGGAGTCCAGAACCAGGGGTCACAGTCTAAAGATAAGGGGTAAGCCATTTAGGACTGAGATGAGGAGAAATTTCTTCACCCAGAGAGTGGTGAACCTGTGGAATTCTCTACCACAGAAGGCAGTTAAGCCAATTCATTAAGTGCATTCAAGGAGTTAGATATATTTCTTAAGGCTAAAAGGATCAAGGGATATGGGGAGAAAGCAGGGACAGGGTACTAAATTTGGATGATCAGCCATGATCTCATTAATTGGCGGAGCTGGCTCGAGGGGCCGAATGTCCTACTCCTGCTCCTATCTTCTATGTTTCTATGTTTGTTTTTCTAATTCCCGCCATTTTTCTCCAGTCTTGAAGTATTAACAACTTCAGGGATACTCTCTTAGGCAGTCCCTCGGAATCGAGGATGACTTGCTTCCACACTAAAAATGAGTTCTCAGGTGACTGATGAGTCCAATGCGGGACCTACAGTTTCTGTCACAGGTGGGGTAGATGGTGGTTGAAGGGTGGGGTGCTTGGGTTGACGTGCGCTCTTTGCGCTGTTAGTGCTTGGCTTCTGCTTGCTCCTGGAGAAGAGACTCAAGGTGTTCGGCGCCTTCCCGGATGCTTCTCCTCCACTTTGTGCGGCCTTGGGCCAGGGATACCCAGGTGTCGGTGGGGATGTTGCACTTTTTCAAGTAGGCTTTGAGGGTGCCCTTGAAGCATTTCCTCTGCCCACCTGGGGCTCTCTTACCGTGTCGGAGCTCCGAGTAGAGCGCTTGTTTTGGGAGTCTCGTATTGGGCATGTGGACGATGTGACCCTTCCATTGGAGCTGATCAAGCGTGGTCAAAGCTTCGATGCTGGGGATGTTGGCCTGAGCGAGAACGCTGATGTTGGTGTGCCTGTCCTGCCAATGGGATTCAGTGATACAGTTTAAAAAGCACTGACACCTCTTCCAGTACCTCATTCATTCTTGATACATAAGCATGGACAGTAAGTGTCAACAAGAACAACCTGTATTTATATAGCACCGTTAACATTGTAAAACACCCCAAGGTGCTTCAAAGGAGGAATTATCAAACAAAATTTGACACCGAGCCACAAAAGGAGATATCAGGGCAGGTGACCAAAAGCTTGGTCAAAGTGGCAGGTTTTAAGGAGTGTCTGAAAGGAGGAGAGAGAGGTAGAGAGACAGAAATGTTTAGGGAGAGAATTCCAGCGCTTCGGCCTTTGCAGCTGGTGGAGCGATTAAAATCATGGATGCACAAGAGACCAAGAGACCAGAATTAGAGTAGTGTAGAGACTTTGGAGGGGGTTTTGGGGCTGGACGAGATTACAGAGATAGGGAGGGGCGAGGCCATGGAGGAATTTGAACACAAGGGTGAGAATTTTGAAATCGAGGCATCACTTAACCGGGAGCCAATGTAAGTCCGTGAGCACAGGGGTGATGGCTGAATGGGATTTGATGCGAGTTAGGACATGGGCAGCCGAGGTTTGTTAGCAGGCTATTCCACTGTGGAGGGCATACTTGAGCTCAATCCTGTCCTCACCCAATTTCCCCCCATGTGCACGTTCACAATCAGGGACAGTAACCCTGGATGAATGTTCCATTCCTTGAATGGGGATTCTGAAGAAAGTGAGAGCAACCCCATGTCTAACCTTGCTGAGATCGGCTAACTTAGTACCGCTTGGAAACTGAATCGATGACCTTCTGGTCTGTGTGGCTCAGTCACATGCCGCCTTTACCGACTTAACCACGTTTTTAAGCTAAATGAACGGTGCTAACTTACACCTGTACAGCGTGGCAAAACGCCTCAAGAGTGCTTCATGGTTGGGAGTCAGACCCGAGCAGGAGTAGTGAGGTGTTTAGGAGAGGTAGTCAAAAGGAGCCACTGAAGCGATACGTTTTCATGAGGAATTTCAAGGTGGGCTAAAATGTCACAAGAAAGGGATTAGGGATGGAGTTTCATTTGGTGGGAGGCAAGATGGTTGAAGGCTCTGCTACTGATGGCAAGAGTTGGGGGAGTGGAGAGAAATGGGTTTAAAACAGGTTGCAGGAGGGTGTGGGTGTGGCGTAAATAGGCAGTGGAGAGATTTCAAGATGCAGATTAGCATTTTGAAGTTAGTGCATTAAGGGGAGGGAAACCATGGAGATCAGCAAGAATTAGGATGATAGGAGCAGGCTAGAACATGAGAGCGCAGTCTTTGGGATGAGACGTTAAACCGAGGCCCCATCTGCCCTCTCAGGTGGATGCAAAAGATCCCATGGCACTATTCGAATAAGAGCAGGGGAGTTCTCCCCGCTGTTCTGGCCAATATTTATCCAACATTACTGCAAGAGATTATCTGGTAATTCTCTTATTGCTGTTTGAGGGACCTTGCTGTACGCTGTGCTGCCGCGTTTCTACAATACAACAGTGACTATACTTTAAAAGTACTTCATTGGCTGTAAAGCACTTTGGGATATTCTGAGGTTATGAAAGGCTCCATATAAATACAAGTCTTTCTTTCTTTCTCTGGTTATGTTGTAGTTGATGTAGGATGGAGTCTCAGAGACCATTGAGGATGGCAATGGGAAGAGTTGTGTTTGGGGATCACAGAGATGTGGATAAGTTTCAGCAACAATGTAAATGATGTAAGGGTGGAGACAGACAATGTTTCAGGGGTGGAAATAGGCAGTCTTAACATATGGACTGTATGTGGGGTTTGAAGCTCAGCTCAGGATCAAACAGGACAGTAAGGCTGTATACTATCAAATCAACCTTAACAAGGCATCCAGGGAGATAGCAGGGAATGGGGCCTTGGGCACAGAGCTTCTTGAGGAGAGTGAACAGAATGGTTTCCCTGGGAAGAGATTCAGGCTCATCCACAAGACCATGTTGAACAGGAAGTGCAGCAACACACCAACACTTAGAATCAAGGCTGGTATTGGAAAGCATTGCCCATGAAAAGAGCAGGATCATTGTAGCAGTTTTGACAGTGGGAAACAATGGTTGAGGAGAGGGAGCAGCTGAAGATCTTGGGCTGAGACAAGAAGGGGTAATGGAGCAGTAGGAGATGGGTCAGGAGGTGGTTAAGGGAGCAGAAGTTGGGTCTGAGGAGCAGAAGGGTCTGATGAGAGTTTAGAGTGGAGATAAGAGAGAAACTGTGGACTGTTATCAGGGCTGGGAAGTGAGCAGGGAGTAGTTGAGGATGGCAGAAGGATCAGAGGCAGCTGAGCCAATTGCCTCAATTCTCAAAACAAAGAAATCCATAAGCTCATCAAAACTGGAAAAGAAAAAAAATTTCAATGTCTGCACTTTATTTGACTGAAAAACTGATCTTTCAGACAAATGGTGAGGAACCAAGAAGAAAAAAAAAGAAAGTCTTGCATTTATGTAGCACCTTTCACAACCTCAGGACATCCCAAAGCGCTTTACAACCAATAAAGTACTTGTGAAGTGTAGTCACTGTTGTAATGTAGGAAACGCGGCAGCCAATCTGCACACAGCAAGCTCCCACAAACAGCAATGAGATAATGACCAGATAATCTGGCTGCGTTAAGGCCAGTTTGGCAGAAAAAATGGTGGCCGCCTTGCTTCTGCCCATTTCCAGCATGGAATGTAGCGGCCACCATTCTGGGAAGGTCGACAGCGATGCCGTTGCTTGTGCTCGCCGCACATAATTAAATGATCCAGATTGTGACGTCAATCGGTGTGCAACATCTGAATTGATGCACGATCTGTGATTTTCGACGTCGCTGCTCTTAATACCACCCTCTCCAAACCACACAATGAAGAACGTGCTGCAGTAGTACAACAGAGACACTGCCAGCGCTTCTTAAAGGAATGCACACAACTTTCAGGTAAGTTTAGATTTTTGCTTTTCTACTGGTTTCTTTACATTTTATTGGAGTAGTGGCTTGGTGCAATACATTTAAAATTTGTTAAAATTTCCAGGGAGTGCAGGGAGTGCTGCTGGACATTTGCAAGGCTTTAGCTCTTAAAGGAAGGCCTCTGAGAACACCACTTGTTCCCACTCCTGGAGGGTCTAGTTGCAGTCCCCCATGGGCTGCATCATCACATGGAGCAGAGGCAGCAAAGGGGACAATCTGCTCACACAGGGAGGAGGAGGCAGAAAAGGAGGAAGCAGAAGAGGAAAAAGCAGCAGAGGGAAATGCAGAAGGATGCAACTCAGACAGACTCTTTCTGGTCGGGATATCCGGGATCGAATCATCCGCCTGCGGTACCAGGACCACAATCCCTATTCCCCTTTCAACATTTGGCCCACACCTTACCTTCCCTCTGTTACTGACCATCACAGCATCCTCTTGGCCACAATGTTGAAATAAAAGCCACCACAAAGCAAACTTTGCAATCCAACTTTAATATTACATCAAAAAATCAACTAATCACCCTTGTGCATTCTCTTAGTGACTGTCTTGTGTGTGCCTTTGCCTATCCTAGTGGTGTCATGCAGTGCTACCCCAGTGGCTGCTCTTCTCTTAGGCAGTCCCTCGGAACCGAGGATGACTTGCTTCCACACTAAAAATGAGTTCTCAGGTGACTGATGAGTCCAATGCGGGACCTACAGTCTCTGTCACAGGTGGGACAGACGGTGGTTGAAGGGGCGGGTGGCTGGGGTGCTTGGGTTGATGTGCGCTCCTTGCGCTGCCTGCGCTTGGCTTCCGCTTGCTCACGGCGAAGAGACTTGAGGTGTTCGGCGCCTTCCTGGATGCTTCTCCTTCACTTTGTGCGGTCTTGGGCCAGGGATTCCCAGGTGTCGGTGGGGATGTTAAACCTTTTCAAGGAGGCTTTGAGGGTGTCCTTGAAGCATTTCCTCTGCCCACCTGGGGCTCTCTTGCCGTTCCGGAGCTCCGAGTAGAGCGTTTGTTTTGGGAGTCTCGTATCGGGCATGCGGACAATGTGATCCATCCATCGGAGCTGATTGAGCGTGGTCAAAGCTTCGATGCTGGGGATGTTGGTCTGAGCAAGAACACTGACATTGGTGCGCCTATCCTGCCAATGGGTTTGCAGGATCTTGCAGAGGCAGCGTTGGTGGTACCTCTCCAGTGCTTTGAGGTGCCTGCTGTACATGGTCCATGCCTCTGAGGCATGCAGCAGGGCGGGTATCACTGCTGCCCTGTAAAGCATGAGCTTAGTGCCGGGTTTGAGGTCCTGGTCTTCAATCACTCTCTTCCTCTGTAAGATTTGCAAAATTTCTACATTTCCCCGAAGGTTGTTATTAATAAATGGGACCCTGCGTGGACATTTTAAATCAAAAGGGGTACCCAAGATGGCATCTGTGCCTCATGGCAGAAAGCCTGTGAGATTTTAAAACTTGGGCTCTGCAACGCAGGCAGCATGTGGAGAAATCGAAACCAAAGCTGCAGTTTCTGTGAAGAGAGACTTTGTATTTTGAAACCAGACAGGACTTTGAATTATGTATTAGATCGAATTGGAGACAAATCTAAATCCAGTTAGGCCTATAGTTAAGGCCATCAAGCAGTTTACATATATAATCGGCAACAGATTAAGAAAGCCACCGAGGCTGGACAGGCCCATCAAGGAACATTCATAACAAAACAAGTCAATTATCGGGCCGGTAGATGCGATTACCGGCCATCTAAAAACAGTTAGTATAGATTGCTACCATTATTTAAAATAGCCCGCCAAATTAAGACAAAGAACTAACCTGATTTGGTGCGCAGATAAGGGTTTCCGAAAAGAGTATAATTGAAGGCCCCGGGTAGCAATCTCTCTCTCTCTCTCTGCTCTCTGCTCAGCTCTTCTGCCCCTTGCCCTCATGGCTGTTGCTCTTTCCCCGTCCCGTGCTTACCCCTGGCCTTTGCCCATGCCTTTTCCCACTCCAGCTGGAAATCGCCCAGGCACTGCATCGGGCGGACACGGACAATTCAGGCCAGGTGAGGCGGGACGCGGCGAGGGGAGGAGGGAAGACCAACTGAGGAAGACCAACTGAGGAGACGAACTGAGGAGATGGATGGAGGGTAGGCTTCGAATCATTGGGCCTTCAGCCTCAGCCAACCTGTGACTATCTTCACACAAACTCAAACTGTCGGCCGAAGAAGAGGAATCATCCCTGCAAGGTAAAGTACCCAAACAGAGACTTTAACTTTGGGGTACTCGAACCTGGACAACGCCCTTGCAGCACCCAGGGATCACGTGACGACGGCAGGCTCCAGAGAGCACCAAGAGTGAACCCCAAACCCCACCGCTGTTTTGAGTTCAGCAAACCCTTTTGATTGGTCAGCATAAATTCTGGCCCCTCATAGCTTAATCTAGTTAGGTATAGGGGGTGGGATAAGGATAAGAGGATTATTAAGATAGTTGTTTTCCTTCAATGTGCCGTGTGGTCCCCATTCCCTGTATAAGTATAGTTATTTGTATTTGCCTGTAATTTTATATACTGGTAACTTCTCATAAGACTGTGTTAATTTTCTGTTTAATAAAATCTTGAGTTTTGCTTACATCCAAACCATCTGTCTACTCGAGTCTTTTCTGTATCGCTACCTGTACCTAAGTCCAGTGTCGAGAATCTCAGGGGCGTGGGGGCGATTCGAACCACTCGTAAGCAGTCAGAGGCATAACTGACTGGGCCCACGCACCACCCCCTACACCTCAGGCGACCGAAGGCTGCACTGGCACACTGAAGGCTGTGTTGGACTTCGTCGTCAATGTCTGCCCTTGTTGACAATAGGCTCCCAAGGTATGGAAAGTGGTCCACGTTGTCCAAGGCCTTGTCGTGGATTTTGATAATTGGGGGGCAGCACTGTGTGGCGGGGGCAGGTTGGTAGAGGACCTTTGTCTTACTGATGGTTAGTGTAAGGCCCACGCTCTCGTATGCTTCGCTGAAGGTGTTGACGATGGTTTGTAGTTCGACCTCCAAGTGAGCGCAGACACAAGCATCGTCTGCATACTTTAATTCGACGACAGAGGATGGGACGGCCTTGGATCCGGACTGCAGGCGATGGAGGTTGAACAGTTTCCCGTTTGTTCTGTAAATTAGCTCCACTCCAGTGGGGAGCTTACTGAGGGTGAGATGGAGCATTGCAGCAAGGAAGATCGAGAAGAGCGTTGGTGTGATGACATAGCCTTGCTTGACCCCGGTTCGTACGTGAATTGGGTCTGTGGTGGATCCGTTGGTCAGGATCACAGCTTGCATGTCGTTGTGAAGCAGGCGGAGGATAGTGACAAACAGTGGCTGCAGCATGCTGATGGAAGGCTGCTGACTTTCAGTGGGGGACACTGCAAATGGCCTTGAGGAGCTGGTGGCTGGGAGTGTGAAATCGAGTGACGGTGTTTCTTCTTCACTCTCCTCTCCCCCTTCTTGGTCAACCACTGGCTGGGCAGGCTGGATTTCTTGGGTGTCTGAAATGAGGAAGGCACAAGGGTAGCGCTGTAGTGAGGAAAGAACGGGAAAGCAAGAGGTGCGTGCTACACCAAGTGCAGCTTGTAAATCAGAAGAGATTGTGGGATGAGGGGAAAAGGGATGTAAAGGAGGATAACGTATGAGAATACCGGCATCTGGTATTCTTTCAGCCACGCCGCTGGACAAGGTCTCAGCCATGCCCCTGCCTAGAATGGCCACCACCATCTGCTCAAAGGGGGTGAGGTGAAGCTAGGAATGTGAGGTGTGCCTTGTATTTGGTAGAGATTGTTGGTAGGTGAGTGATGGCAGTGGGGCGGGGGGCGGTCATGCATTGAGCAGTGGGTGAGGCTAGTGGTGCAGTTGGTAGGACATGGCTTTTGAAGATGCATTCAGTGACCTTGACCACTCACCTAAGGTTATGAAACTTCTTTGGGCACTGGAGCCAGGTCTTGGGAGCGACACTGCTGGCAATGACCGCCTTGGCAATCTGGTCCCACATTCTTCTTTCTGGAGGGCTTCCAGGCCCCCTGTGGTTAGAGGACCTCTCTTCCAGTGTTGACCCCCTCCACAAAGCTGGAGTGCTGCATCCAAGACCCTGGGTGCCCGTTCCCTGGCCTGTTGAGCCACTTGTATTAGTGCTGAAGCACTTTTAGCAATTTTTATATGCAGAAGGCAGCTCAGCTTAAGAGCTGCAGGCTGCCTTGAACAGGAGCAGGCTAACTTTAAGTAAGGCTTAACTCGCTCCAGAAGTTTTATTAGAGTGCTGTTCTCTAACAATCATTCAGGAATTATTCCTGTCATATCCCATTTTGTGATGGAACCACAAAAATCCAATTCTGTCTGTTTTCCTCCTGCTTCCCAATGGAATATGATGCATTTGAAACTTATGCACTCTCCATTCAAAACGGCGCAGAAATTTGGGTCTCCACGGGTGAGTACACACGGGGTACTCACCCGTAAGCCAAATGGAAGTGCCGGTTTTGTGTATGCACTGCGCATGCGCGGGAAACCGACACTTCCGTTCCCCTGAAAGAAGGGATTAAGAGGTGGAACGCGTGTGCAGGAGAGGCAGCGCATGCGCAGGAGAGGCAGCGCGTGCGCATTGAACTTACTTTTAATTTGCAGGTTTTCCCGGGAAGGTAAGTCTCCAGAAGTTAGACATATAAAAAGCAGTCGCAAGGCCTACTTTTCACAAGGTAAGTGGTGAATTAATTAAAATTAAAACATTTTTTCCACAGGTTTATTATTTTTAAATAATTTAAAGAAAGGTAAGTTTATTTTTAGCCCCGTTAGAAAATAAAATTATTTTTTTCAAAAATTTAAATTATTGTTTAAAATAGTTATTTCATGTAATTTATAGTTTATTTTAAAAATGTTATTTTAAAAAATTTATTGGAAGATTTAGTGATGTTTTGGGGCTTATAGTATTTATAGGTTTGACAGGAATGAAGCATTACCTACTACCATTGGCTCTCCATGGCCCACGTGATCCCAGGGGACGCATTGAACTAACTGTGCCCCTGGGATACGCAAGCACTGCGCGCCGGCAGTTGGAGGAGGCCCAGGATTGGAATCCCATGGGGGCCCACAGCTCAACGGCCGGCACGGTAGGTAAGTGCAGGTCGGGGGCTTGCACCCGCGGGAAGCCCCCGACCTGAATTTCTGGGCCATTATGTTTTTGTGAGTCAAGATTTTCTTACATGGAAATCTTACATTCTTGACAGCTTTGTCTTTGGTTAAATGAGTTGGTGAACTCCAGGAAACTGCGTCAGCCTTATTTGATGTGGGATTGAGACTGGGCTATCCTTAGACATCACCAACACAAACGTCTTCCCCCCCCCCCCCACCCCCCAGCACCAAATTGACATGCTGCCTTCACTTTCTAAACAGGTGCGGGCATATCTCGCATCGCGGTGCCCATGCCAATTTCTAAGCACTATCAAATTTGGCCCCTTCTGTTTTTAGGGATATTGATTGAGGGTTAAATATTGGCCAGGACACTGGAGATAACTCCACTGCCCTTCTTCGAAATATGGTCATGGGATCATTTACATCCACCTGAGAGAGCTGACAGGGCCTTGATTTAATGTCTCTTCCGAAAGTCAGCACCTCCAACAGTACAGCACTCCCTCAGCACTGCACTGGAGTGTCAGCCGAGATGTTTATGCTTAATGTCTCTGGAGTGGGCCTTCAACCGACAACCTTCTGATTCAGAGGTGAAGAGTGTTACCAACTGAGCTATGGCTGACACTGGAGTCAGATGTAAGGATGGTGGGGGGCAGGAAAGGTTTTATAGCAGAGAAAATATACTTCCTTTGCCAGAATAGTCCTGAAGTAACAAGCCGTGTAGAGAGAGAGAGAGAGAGAAGCAATTTCTGTTCAGATGTCAGTTAACACGGTCAATTAAGAGCTGCTGATAATCAAGATTAAAAATGCAAAGACTCAAGAAAGATGAAATGATGGTGAGACAAGGAAAACCCAGGACAGCCACTGAGCAGAGTCATAGAGTCATAGAGTTTTACAGAGCAGAAAGAGGCCCTTCGGCCCATCGTGTCTGCGCCGTCCATCAATCCCTGTCCAGTCGAACCCCATTTTCCAGCATTTGGTCCATAGCCTTGTATGCAATGGCATTTCAAGTGCCCATCCAAATGCTTCTTGAATGTTGTGAGGGTTCCTGCCTCTACCACCCTTTCAGGCAGTGAGTTCCAGCTTCCAACCACCCTCTGGGTGAAAAAGTTCCTCCTCAAATCCCCTCTAAATCTCCTGCCCCTTACCCTGAATCTATGCCCCCTTGTTATTGACCCCCCTACTAAGGGGAAAAGTTCCTCTTTATCTGCCCTATCTATGCCCCTCATCATTTTGTACACCTCAATCAGGTCCCCCCTCAGCCTCCTTTGCTCCAAGGAAAACAACCCCAGCCTGTTTAGTCTTTCTTCATAGCTGAGGCGCTCCATCCCAGGTAACATCCTGGTGAATCTCCTCTGCACCCTCTCCAAAGCAATCACATCCCTCCTATAGTGAGGCGACCAGAACCGCACACAGTACTCCAGCTGTGGCCTCACCAGCGTTTTGTACAGCTCCATCATAACCTCCCTGCTCATATTCTATGCCTCTGCTAATGAAGGCAAGTATCCCATATGCCTTTTTAACCACCTTATCTACCTGTTCCGCTGCCTTCAGGGATCTATGTACATGTACACCAAGGTCCCTCTGACCCTCTGTACTTCCTAGGGTCCTACCACTCATTGTGTATTCCCTTGCCTTATTTGTCCGTCCAAAATGCATCACCTCGCACTTTTAAGGTTAAATTCCATTTGCCACTTTTCCGCCCATCTGACCAACCCGCTAATATCATCCTGTAGCCTGAGGCTTTCCTCCTCGCAATTTACCACCCCACCAATTTTCATGTCATCCGCGAACTTACTGATCATACCCTTTACATTCTCATCCAAATCATTAATGTATATCACAAACAGCAAGGGACCCAGCACCGATCCCTGAGGTACCCCACTGGACACAGGCTTCCAGTCACAAAAGCAACCTTCGACCATCACCCTCTGCCTCCTGCCACTCAGCCAGTTTAGGATCCAACGCGTCAAGGCCCCCTGGATCCCATGGGCTCTTACCTTCTTGACCAGTCTCCTATGCGGGACTTTGTCAAAAGCTTTACTGAAGTCCATGTAAACCACATCCACAGCATTTCCCTCATCCACACACCTAGTCACCCCCTCGAAAAATTCAATCAGATTGGTCAGACATGATTTACCCTTGACAAAGCCATGCTGACTATCCCCGATTAATCCTTGCCTCTCCAAGTGGAGACTAATTTTGTCCCTCAGAATTTTTTCCAATAACTTCCCTACCACAGATGTTAGGCTCACTGGCCTGTAATTCCCTGGTTTATCCCTGCTACCCTTCTTGAATAATGGTACTACGTTAGCTGTTCTCCAGTCCTCTGGTGCATCCCCTGTGGCCAGAGAGGTTCTGAAAATTTGTGTCAGGGCCCCTGCAATCTCCTCCTTTGCCTCACACAACAGCCTGGGATACATCTCGTCCGGGCCTGGGGATTTATCCACTTTTTGGAGTGGAGTATTCCAGGAAGTCACAGAATATGCCAAAGAAGAAAAATTCATGAAAGAAAATAACTAATGAATAAATCAAATGCAAACTTGTTGAAGGGCCGTAATAGAAGGAATTTGCACTGATAGAACATTGTCAGGAATGTTAAGAGACTGATCAAATAAAAAGCACAGAGAGGGTCAAGAAGCTGGGCAGGAATACATAGGACAATTAAATGATTTTTATGCACTGACATTTAGAAAATATGAATTTCAAAGCTGATGAAACAAAGATTTTATAAATGCCAGTAGCATCAAATTATGACAGCTGTTTGCAAGCAGCAACATTTAACTTCCTCACATGAGATTAAAAATTAATTTACATATTTTGAAGAGATGGTTAGTATATAGTATCGAGTCTGTGAGAGGATCACTGGGGGATTGGCAAAGCATCTCAGTTCAAGTCTGCCCTTATAGAGTTTCAAAATTCATACCTCTTAAAATAGTAATGTTTTACCCTCCAAACTGCCCAATTTACACCCACCCCCCCTCAAGGTGCTGAATTATTTTAAGTTATAGTTTCATCAGTAACAGGTTTCTTTAGAACCTCTCCCAAGTGACCATTTTTCATGTGTGAGCTTAAACAATAATTTTCAGCAGGCAAATTGACCATGAATGGCATCATCCTGTCCTCACCCAACGTCCCTATATACTGAAGTTCCACCATCTAGAAGATGCATTGCAGCAACTCATCAAGGCTTCTTTGGCAGCACCTCGCAAACCTGCTATCTCTACCACCTAGAAGGACAAGGGCAGCAGGCGCATGGGAACTACACCGCCTCCAAGTTCCCCTCCAAGTCACACACCATCCTGACTTGGAAATATATTGCAGTTTCTTCATCGTCGTTGGGTCAAAATCCTGGAACTCCTTCCACAACAGCACTGTGTGAGTACCTTTACCACACGGACTGCAGCAGTTCAAGAAGGCGTTGTAATGATCAATAACATGTCATTCTATAGTGGACACGAGGTGGAGCCGTAGAGCTGTATATTGCTGTATGTATAAGACTACACTACCCAGCTGTATGTATATTAGGACTACATTACCCATGAGGCACTAGGCTACCCACAAGGCAGCAGTCAAGATGGAAGCCTCTACAGATACTGTACCTAGTCCACATGTGCTCAATAAAAGTGTCTAGCAAAAGCTAGCTGTGTTCATAATAAGAATGTCTATTTATTAATGAACATAAGAGGCGTCTCACCACCACCTTCTCAAGGGCAATTAGGGATGGTTAATAAATGCTGCCATGCCAGTGATGCCCACATCCCATAAACGAATAAAAGAAAGTTTCAACGTATAGAGTGTGGCAGGACAGCCTTGGCTTTTTTTGTTCTGCCCCAGGGGCACTGAAGCTAATTGTGGTACTCCAGTAGTTGCCTCAGCTAACTCAGCACAGACAGGGGTCAAAAAAGGAGGGCCTTCCCCAGCTCTGAATGTCAGTTCGATACTTGGCAATGTCTTTAGCAACTAAGCACCAGGGTAATTTAGAAGTATTCAATTTGCGTGCAGTTGGTAGATTCAGAAATAGAACTGTCAAGTAAGTCTGCTTTCATGTATGTTTATTTTTGTTTAAAATATTATTATGACTTATTGGATCTTAGCCAGGATGTGTCTGCATTGGATGCAGCATTACTGTCACACATGCTTTCGCCAATAATTTATTGGACTTTACACTATTGTTTTAAAGAACCTTGGCAATAGGGAGAGAAATCTTTTAAAAAGAAAAACAGCCTCTCTCTCTTCTTTCCAATCAATTGTGCACATTAGAACAATAGTGTAAAATCAATGGGGGGGATTATTTACATGCTGGGAGCGGCACGAGCGGCACGAGCGGCTGCGGCCGGTGGTCTACTCCTCCAGGATACTCACAGATGTGGAAAGGAGCTATTCCAACTGTGAGCGGCATTCTTGGCCACACATTGGGCTGTGAAAAGATTACTGATCTTCACAGGCACCTCTCCCATCACCCTCCTCACCCATCACACACCCACCCAGATGCTTCTGGGTGGGAGGATCAAGGATGGGACACTGAGCAGTGCCCACATTGCCCGCTGGACCTTGCTCCTCTCACAGATGGATCTGAAGGTGAAGGGTCTCTGCGAGCCAAAGCTCGCAGCCAACATGATATATCCTGGAACCGCCCACCAGTGTTCCATTGAAGGGGTTTGGGAGGTTAACATAGGTTTATGGGCCGGGATACATCCCACAGGCCACAAAATCTATGTAGACGGTTCCAGCACGGTATCTGCTGGCGAGCATCTCACGGGGTGTGGAGTTTACGACCCAGCGTCAAACATTGCCCTGGCGATTAAGCTCCCCAGCACCATGAGCGCCCAGCAGGCTGAACTGTCCGCGGTGGTGTACGTTGTTACACACCCCGAAATCTTCCCCACCCCCTACATGATTTGCTCGGACAGCATGTTCACGTGCAATTCATGTATAGGAAACTTTGTGATATCCGGCACCGATGGGACCGGCGTGTTGCCGATCTATCAAAACTGCCGGACATACAAAGTTAATGTTGAAGCATACGGAGGTTTTCATCTCCGTATCTGACAATAAACACTGTTGCTTAGCAACAGCTTCTAAAGAGTCGGCTGTAGCTGAAAGCGTCTCTAGCTGAAGCTGTTGCTATAGCTACAGACCTTGCAGTGCCTGACTGGGGAAAAAAAAAGATGAGAACTAAAAAAAACTTATAGAAAATGGCTCCTGATTTTTGCCGTTCGATCGAGTATTCCGGACATACAACCTCCGGATAAACCAAAGTTTCTGTATGGAGTACCGAGACATCTGGTCCCACTGCGGGTACACCTCCGCTGACGGGAGAACCCTCACAGTAAAACCCCTGCTGGAAAAGATCCTGGTAGCAGTGTGGGAGGAAGGAGAGGTTTTCATCCACAAGGTAAAGGCCCATTCCTCCACAGAACCCCGCGGCCAAGGCAACCAGTAGGCTGACTTGCTTGCCAAGGAGGGTGCCCACACAGGCACTTTCTGGGACCCAATTGGGTCCAGACCCATGCCAGCGGTCAGAGGTAGGGATGGGACCCAAGGGAGTGTAGGGGTAGCATTAGCCCCGGAACTTAAAACGGTCCAAGACCAAGACCCCGTCCTCAAAGCATTCCTCAGTGCAGTCGCTGAGGGAAAGGGAGTAGAAGGTCCGTATGGCACAGCGACCCACTCTGTTAAAGAGGGCATGCTGTTCCGGGGGGAACAGTAGGTTGTGCCACAGCAGCACCGAAGGGAATTCCTTCAACTGGCCCATGAGGGTCTAGGAGCGGGACACCCCAGGCCTGAGACCACCTGGCAATGGGTGGAACACACGGGATGGTGGCCGGGACTCAGGGACGATGTCCGCAAGTTCTGTGCAGGCTGTCTTGTGTGCGCTGCGAACAACCCTGACCCTCACAAAAGGAAGGTACCTATGGGACACGTCAGGAGGGTAGAGGGACCATGGCAGTCGATACAGGCCGGCTACATCGGGCCCCTGCCCACCGCCCAGGGAGGATGTAAGTACTTCCTAGTCCTGGTGGACGTGTTTACCAAGTGGGTAGAGGCCTTTCCCTGCAGAACTGCCACAGCTCTGGGTACTGCCAGGATCCTGGTCCAGGAAGTGTTCTCGAGGTGGGCACTACCACAGTATGTGGAGTCTGACCAAGGGAGTCACTTTACCGGACAGGTGATGCAGAACACCCTGATGCTGCTAGGCATTGAAGGGAGCTGGCACGTGGCCCACAACCCCCAGTCATCGGGGATTGTAGAATGCATGAATCGGACCCTCAAAGAAAGGTTAAGGAAGGAAACGGTGGACTCGCTCCATAAATGGGCCGAAGTCCTACCGTTGGTTTTGATGGGTATCCGGGCCAGCCAGTCTAAAAGCACGGGGTACTCCCCGTACGAGCTAATGACTGGCAGGGTTATGCGGACCCCCACTCATGTACTAGCCCCGGTGCTCACTGAGGGTCAGCTCAGAGAGGTATAACGGGACAGATTCGCCCGAAACCTCTGAGCACCTGAAGCAGGTCCATGAGCAGGCGGCTGGGAACAAGGGAAGGCAGCATCGGAGTAATCGATTGCTGATCGAACCGAGAAAGCACCACGAGTGGGAGATAGGAGATCAGGTTATGGTAAGAAACTATGCCCGAGTAGGTAGTTTGCAACCATTGTACATGGGGCCCTACAGTATTGTAGATAAAGCTAGCCCCATGGTATACGCCGTGAAGTTGCCCCGGCGTACAAAATGGTTCCATATCAACCAGTGTAAGCTGTTTACACCTGAAAGGGGAAAGCAGCCAGTTAGGGTAATGTCTGAGGATAAAGATCCTCAGCCTGCAGCAGGAGCGAGTTCACAGACTGCACAGGCAGGCGCTGTGGCTTGCTTGAAGGGAGGGGCCATCCCGCACATCGATTGAGACATTCCCCCACTCTTCTGGGATCCAGATGAGGGGGAGGGACCTGATGGCGAAAACCCCGCCCCTAACCCAGCCACGGGACCTGGGGATGGAGAATCTCATCTTGCAGTAGCAGACTGCGAAGAGTTACCTGCCCCTAGCCCGGTTTCGGGTGAGGTCAAGCCTGGGGGAACAGCGGTTCGGGTAAAAGGCCCATCGGCCAAGAAAGCCCCACCCGCCAAGGTCCCTAGAAAGTCCCCACGGACGCCGCAGCCGAGAAAGCCATGGGCACCAGCCCTCCAGTTACCAAGGACCGCCCCTCGAGTCAGGGAGGGGTCCAAGGACAAAGGTCCTCAGCCAGCAGTCACGGGCTGCGAGGGACCAACAGTGAAGGACGGTGCGTTCACGCCGGGTGTAGCGGTGAGCCGCCAGTCTGACTAGGGATTAGCCTGGCCGCCCGTAGACGGGTGGCAAGATGTATATAGTTTTAGTTTAAGTTTCTAGTTTAAGGAAAGTTTAATTATTTAGCTTAAGTTTGGTTGGTTTTTAGTTTAAGTTAAATAAGGTGATGGGTGGTTTTAAGATAATTAGTCTGTTAAGAGTGTATATATTTGGGTCGAGGTCGCGGGACCCGACCATGCTTCACCAAGCCAGAGAATCTTTTGGGGACCAGGCTGCATGTTTTTACATCTTTTTGCAGAAAGACTTTCAGGATGGAAGGGGTCATGATCCTATTCACCCTGATTGGGATGAGTGTCGGGAGACGAGGCGATGTCCAGGACTCCCACATCTACGGGTGCTCAGGAGACAGGGGTGCCCATAGCAACCGATGGGAGCAGTGAGCAGGATGCGGAGGAGACCGCCGTCTACATCCACGAGGGAAGGTGGCCACGATGGCTGCAGTTCAATTCGTCTCAGTACTCCAGCCAAACCGGATTCACGTACGGGGAGGCCTCCCTCCTGTGCCCCAGGGTACGGGTCATTACCACGAGGGTCAGCTTCACTGTTGGAAAGCGAATATATTTAACGTGCAAAGGACACATTCCACTGGATAGCTGGTGGTGGCTCAGAAAGTTGTGCAAGGATATGAGGAACCCCGAAGTCGAGTGGAACGGTTGGGAAACAACACCCACCGGGTGATTACAGGGACTCATGGAGGATGAAGCATGTTTTGGGACAAGTGGTGGGAAACCAGGCCAAGGGATTTATATCGGTATGTGGGGGTCAGAGAAGGTTTGCCCCGCAGGCATATCCATCGTTTTCCACCGGCAGTGGCACGACACTGGGAAGGGGATGAGGTGGGATGCCAGCGGGAAGGTGGGTGGGCAGTCCCATACACCCCAATCCCTGTCAATGTCAATGAGCTAGCTGTACCCGCTCCCGTAAGCCCCTGCCCACAGCGCAAACAGCGAGGTTATCCAGGGAAGATTGCCCCTCCGCGACCAAGGGACCAGGAAATGGGTTGGTACTAGTCCCCACCAATCAGAAGCTGTACCAGGGGCTACGCTACATGTAGCCTCCATGATTCTAAATCTCACCGAGGTGCATTTACCGGAGCGGTGCCCCAAAGAAACAGAGCAGCTATACCGGGCACTATTAAAGGACATTTTCAAGAAGTTTTACGAGTTCGATTTTGCCCACAGTGGACAAGACCGAACTGTACACACACACCGAGAATTTTTGGGTAATGCAGGGAGGCAAAGAAGGGGAGTATGGAATGATGTTTTTACTGCGTTTAATACTGGGTCCTCTGTCATCAACAGTTTAGATGACATAGAGCTGCAGACCCAGATAAACGGCTTAAAAACACAGTTAAAGAAAATATTACTGGATGAGAACTAGGTAGTGGGCTCGGAGTTGCACGAGGACCAGGCCATGACAGTCCTTTTAAAGGAGATCATAGCCGAGTTGGAAAAGCACACAAAGACAGTAAATGCTCTCATAAGGGAGGACAGAAATGCTACTGACCAGGCTGCGCAGAATGAGGTGTGCATGTTATATGGGGCGTGGTTACGGGCCAGGGCCGCAGTAATCTGGGGGATTTAAAAACAGGGTTTAATCCCCTCCTGGATTAGCAACAAGCACCTCGCAGCCCTCCACCCTTTTGAAAATGCATTGAGCCCGCGCCAACTCGGCTAGCCTCCGAAGACTATCCAGTCCCCGTGGATTGTGGGCGGTTCAACCACACAATCATGGGAGTAGTAGTTAGGATGTCGGCCATGGGTAGGACAGCCCAACCCACGCCGGTATACAGGGTTGAGAACATTGGAGTCATTCAAGGGGGTGCACACATTCGTTTCACAGCGGTCCCGCCTTACGTCATAAAGTGGGAGCACGCTATGACAGGTACTGACCTCTCAGGGTAACGGAGCCGGGGAGCACACATAATCCTGTGTCCCCAGCACTTGAATGCCTATTCAAAACCACAGTGTGGGTTCAGAGCTGCTGGCGCGAAACCTATAAATTGTACCATGGAGGCAATGGCACAAGGCCATGTTCCCCCGCAGGTAGCATATATAGGGGGTGGGACATATTGTGTCACCACCGGCGTGTTCCACTACGAGCATGGACAGCATAGCTCGTGTCCAGTTAGTGACAGCAGTTTCTGTTTTAAACCCGTGGCAGAAGTTCAAGTGGCCCAGGAGCGAATTGTCCCCATTCCTGTACCCTCCACGTGTTCACCTCACTGTGAAGGAGAATTTTACGAATTTGCAAAAAACGTAGCACACTTTGGCTACGAAATTCCGCCTCTCCCTGAATACCTTACCAAAATACTCAAAGCCGTTATAGTTTCACAGAAACAATTTTTACACTCTAGAGCAGAAAAAGGTAGAGATAGGGACTAAGATATTGGATATTGTGATTCCACCCTGGTGGGACATTTTCAATAACATAGAGGTCCCTTCGTGGATCAGACTGGCTTCCCAAATTCTCGTGGGTTTGTCAGTTAGGGTTAGTGTTGTATTTAGTTTGCAATCATATAAGGAAAATGTCAGTGGTCAGAATTCCGAAACCAGAGGATCTGGTAGGAACATTATGTAAAGGTGGAGGGAGATATGCCTGTTTAAGTCTTTTTCCTGTATTTTTGATTAAAGATTGTTGTTTTTTTGTGTTTGTTATTTTTAAAAAGGTTTTTCTGGGGTTTTTTTTTTTGCGACGCGTTTAATAAAGATGTGTGTGTAACAAGTGGTGCAGGGGTGTCAGACCCCCTCCGTGCTTGGATGTGTTTAAAGTCTGTAGTTTGTCCAAGGTATGCTTATGTACACTACATTTTCGTGGAATGGGAAGTGCATGTCTCGTGGGTATATTAGATACTAGCTGAGGGGAGCCCGGCATTGCCAGGGCTGTTTTGGGCTGGGCGGTTTAAGTCGAGTCCCAGACTTTCGAGCCTCTCTGTGTCCCTCTGCGAATCTGCTGCCAGGCAAACATTTTAAATCAAGTCCCAGGCTTTTGGGCCCTGTCTGTGTCCCTCTGTGAATCTGCTGCGGGGCAACATTTCTACCTTTTAATACCTTCAAAGATGAAAGTGAAAAGTACTTATAAAACGTTTTTGGTAAATGTGATGTTATTTTTAAAAGAGATACTAACTTTTTCGAAGCTGATTAGCAGATTTGAGCTGGAAGTAGTGAAGCAATGGCTGCCTGGTGCCTGAGTTGAAAAGCTTAGCCCCGCCAACAGACGCAGCGATTGGCCAAACATCAGGCGACTGAACTGTAGGATTGGTCAATCATGATGGCACAGGATTGGTCGACCTTGACAGTCAGTGAATCAATGCTAATTAGCAGATAATGAGTTTAATTTGAAGGTTTTTTGCATAACGCGCAAACAATTTTAGTCCGACCGAAAAGTAAATATGCTTATAACGGTTCTGGAATCGTAAGCTTTCTTTGTACGTTCTAGAACTTTCGAGTTTATTGAAGACAGACAGACAGATGAATGACAGACAGAAGTATCCTTTTATATATATAGACTAGCTGAAGTGCCCGGCGGTGCCGAGGCTTTTTCGAGGGCATGTTGTTGTTGGAAGAGAGAGAGCGACTGGGGGGGGAGGGAGGGCAGGGAGGGCGGGGGGAGGAGGAGGCGGGGGGGAAGGGAAGGGGAGGGGGGAGGGGGGGAAGGGAAGGGGGAGAGGGGGGGAAGGGGGAAGGGAAGGGAGGGGAGGGGAGGGAGGGGGCGAGAGGGGGGAGGGAGGGGGGAGGGGGAAGGGAGAGGAGGGGGGGCGGGGGGAGGGGGAGGGAGGTGGGGAGGGAGGGGAGGGGAGGGCGGGGGGAGGAAGGGAAGGGGGGAGGGGGGAAGGGAAGGGGGGGAAGGGAAGGGGGAGGGGGTGGGGGAAGGGAAGGGGAGGGGGGGAAGGGAAGTGGGGGAGGGAAGGGGGGAAGGGAAGGAAGGGGAGGGGAGGGGGTCGTGGGGAGGGGAGGGAGGGCGGGGTGCCGCCCCGAGGGTCGCGGCCCCCCCAAGGGTCGTGGCCCCCCCCCGAGGGTCGCTGCCCCCCCCGAGGGTCGCGGCCCCCCCGAGGGTCGCGGCCCCCCCGAGGGACGCGCCCCCCCGAGGGTCGCGGCCCCCCCGTGGGTCGCGCCCCCCCCCGAGGGTCGCGGCTCCCGCAGAGGGTCGCGGCCCCCTCCGGAGTGTCGCGGCACCACCCCCCCCGAGGGTCGCACCCCCCCCCGAGGGTCGCGCCCCCCCCAAGCGCCACAGCCCCCCCGTGGGTCGCGCCCCCCCCGAGGGTCACGGCCCCCGCAGAGGGTCGCGGCCCCCCCCGAGGGTCGCGCCCCGCCCCGTGGGTCGCGCCCCCCCCCCGAGGTGAAGACCGCCGATTGCGGCTGTGCGAGAACGGCCGGGGGCCGGTTGCCAGGGTGACGCTTGATGCTCAGCAAGCCCCGCCCCCCGGCCGAGCCAGAGAGAGACGCCGCGTCTCAGCTCCTGCTGCGCGCACACCCTAGCGGCGCTGGGCTGAGGCTTGGCCCTCCAGCCTTCGAGTGGGGCCGGGAGGTGCCTAGCTCGGGCATGGGTGCGAAGGAGAAGCCGAGGCTTCGAGGCCTACCTGGAAAAACGCCGGAAAGGTAGGAAAATTAATGAGATTAGATAAGTTTAATTCGTTTCTAAATCATTTTTTTAAAAAACAATATGTGTTTTAAAAGCAACGTTTTTTTAAAGACGCAGAAAGCGGGAAAAAGAAAGGAAATGTTTGGAATCAAGATG
>NC_140987.1:269005751-269073391 GCF_052327205.1 Somniosus microcephalus
GAGAGAGACAGAGGGAAGGAGAGAGAGAGGGCGGGTCCCCGGCCCGTGGATGCAAATGGTGCCAAGCCCCGGGACCGCACGTGAGCCGGCTTGAGGCTGTGAGAGAGGGCCGGGCCCGCTTGCCGAGGTAACCCTTCCCCCCCTTCCCGCCCTCCTGAGACCCGCGCTCCCACCCTCCCAAGCCCTCTCTCCCGAGCACTCGCGCTCCCGCCCTCCCGAGCCCCGCTCTCCCGAGCACTGGCCCCCCGCCCTCCCAAGCACCGGTGAGAGGGCCGGGCCCGGTTGCCGGGGTAACCCTTCCCGCCCTCCCGAGCCCCGGCACCCCGCCCTGCCAAGCCCCGCCCTCCCGAGCACTGGAGAGAGAGAGAGAGACTGGGGCTTGTTTCGCTGGATGGCAGATGAACGCCTTTCGCTGCGGTGGTGGGGGAGCGAGAGATGACGCCGCTCACCTGCTCGCTTCCCTATTCCCCCGGGCTTTCAACTCAAGGCCCAGGCTTCTCGTGCTGCTAGGCCGCGCCCGGTGCCGGCACAGCCACTCAAAATGGCTGTCAAAGTAGGCAAGCCTCCTAAATACTATTTAAAACATCAAATAGGCGAGCCTCCTAAATACTATTTAAAACTGAATTAATTTGTTCTTTTCCTTAGTTCCCTAACACACAGAAAGTGGGAAAAATAAAAATAGTGAGGAATCAAGATGGCGGCCACTCACCTCAGTTCAGAATGATTAGGCCCGCCCACACACGCAACCATCGGGTCACTCAACTGTAGGATTGGTCAATCATCACGTCACTCAACTCTAGGATGGCCCGCCCGCACACTCAATGAACCTGCCCCCGTGACGCAGTGATTGGTCAACCGTCAGGTCGCTCGACCATATGATTGGTCAACCTTCATGTCACTCAATGCTAATGAGCAGATAATGAGTGAAATTTTGAACATTTTTTGGATACCATCGGCACAATTTTTGTCTGACCAAAAAGTAAATACGCTTATGACCATTCCGGAATCATAAGCTTTCTTTTGATATAATACATGTGTAGGTACGCTCAATAACTTTTGAGTGTATAGCATACATACAGGCAGACAGACAGACAGACAGACAGACAGACAGACGGAAGGACAGAAGAGCTATTTTATATATGTAGATAAATAATAGATAGTGTGCGTGTGCCCAAGCACATTTGTACTTTCGGTCTTCAAGGTATTACATGATAGATCCGGAAGGAAAAACGGAAAATCTGAAATAAAACTGAACAGAAGACTTTAAGCTGAGCAAACACTTTGCTAAATATAATCAGAAAATTAGAGAGAAAGCAAGGGAGAGAATCAAACAGGGTTGATATACAGATGACAGGTCATTCAATCCATTTATTCCTTCTCTGCGATTGGTCAATTATATCCTTTCCCACTGTAGTGTATGTAACCGTTCCACCTTTAAGAGAAATATTTTAAGGGTTGCACTATTTTATCTTGGCTGCTGTATACTGTGATACCGGTGGTTACCACACCGGTATATAATTGCTGTGTAATGATTTATTGGGCAGTTCCGCCCTGACCTGCAACTAGTAAAGACCTGTTAAAGTTTACTCTTGTGGTCTGTGTAGTAATTCTCAATATAACACACAGACTTAACAGTGGCGACGAGTACGATCTTACCCTGCGGCAGAGATATATCCAAGGCAGTTGAACGGGTGTCGAGAAGAGGCATCCGCCCTCATCATTCTGCTGAGAAAAGACTCGGGTCTGCAGAGCACAGGAAGAATTCTGACACGAAGCCTTCCGTCAGCAATAGGCAGGATCATCCCTTCCATCACGGTGGTGGGTAAGCCGATCAGCGACGAGAGCAAGTCGGACACGTTGGCTGTGAAATAGGGGAGGGAAGAGCGGAGGATATAAGGGCGGAGAAGTCGACCACGGCCGGGGAAAACAGCCGGACAGAAGTCGGGGCCAGAGGCGCTGAGACTGGGGCAGCGTAAGGCACGGAAGCCGCGGTGAATGCAAACACAGCCGGTGTGAGAGACCGGGCTGCAAGCGGGCTGGGAGACGCAACAGCGTTGAGAGCAGCTCGACCGTGACCGGTGAAAAAGGCCGGGCAGCTACCGAGGCCGCGAGGCGCAGCGACCGGGACAGCGAAAGGCGCGGGAGAAAATAAAAAAATAAAACCGCGGAGAACTCAGCCACAGCCGGGGGGGGGAAAGGACCGGACTGCAAGAGGGGCTGGGAGCCACGATTGAAAACCACTGGGGAGGGCGAACGTAGCAATACGGCAATCGCCGTTACAGCCAGCGGGAGAGACAGAGCCTGAGCGAGAGACCGAGACCGAGCGAGGGAGACCGAGCGAGCGAGGGAGAACGAGACCGAGCGAGCGAGGGAGACCGTGCGAGCGAGGGAGACCGAACGAGCAAGGGAGAACGAGACCGAGCGAGGGAGACCGAGCGAGGGAGACCGAGACCGAGCGAGCGGGAGTGACAAGAGACAGCCCGCGGGGGAGAAAGGCAAATGCGGGAAGCCGCCATTTTCGGAGGCGGGGAAGAAGACAAGCGCGGGAAGCCGCCATTTTCGGAGGCGGGGAAGAAGACAAGCGCGGGAACCCGCCATTTTGAAAAAAATAACAAAGTTAAAGAAAAATTCCTTTTTGTTTTCTCAAGAAGATTGCGAAGATGCCTGAGCGTGGTAACATCAACGATTTCGATCCCGATGTTGAAGATTGGGCCACGTATGTAGAACGCATAGAGATATATTGTAAGGCAAATAAAATATCAAATGAAGATAAAGCACTAACCTTACTAAACTCAATGGGTGCAAATACATATGGGCTATTGAAGCATCTTCTATCACCAGCTAAACTGACGGATCAGACTTTCGCTAATATTGTTGCTGTCCTGAAGGACCATTTGAACCCCACACCGCTGATGTTAGCGGAACGATTTAAATTTTATGCGAGAACGCAACTGAAAGAGGAAAGCAACGCGGAGTACTTAATTGGACTGCGTAAGCTAGCGAAATACTGTCAGTTTGGGGAAGGACTGACAGAGGCACTGAGAGACAAATTCGTGTGCGGATTGTCGAAAGAAGGAACACAAAAGCGGCTACTTGAAGAGAATGACCTTACACTTGATAAGGCTGTCTCTATTGCAGCATCGCACGAAGCCGCAGCGAGAGGCACTGTGGAAATGCAGCTGAAGGCAGCGGTACTCAGCGTAGATCAAATGGCTTTGGGTACAACAAAATGTTATCGTTGTGGGAAGACAACACACAATCAGAACCAATGCTGGTTTAAAAACCAGGAATGTAGAAAATGTGGCAAACTTGGTCACATAGCTAAAGTATGCCGGTCAGGAAAGAAGACCAGCAACAAAAAGTCACCGCAGGAAAAGTGCAGCAAGGTACACAAGGTGGCTGAGAAGAGTTCGGATGAACAGAATTCGGATTCAGACTCCAACAGCAAGGAACTGGGTGGTCTGAGAATTCACAATGTGAGTAAGGAAGCTGACCGACAAACTATCTGGGTCACCCTGCAGATAGCAGGAGTCCAAGTGAAGATGGAATTGGACACTGGATCGGCGTTGACGGTCATGAATAAGCAAGATTACAAAAGGTTATTCACACATATTCCCCTACGGGATACGGAGATAGTATTAAAGACATACACGGGGCAAAGAGTATACCCCATCGGAAGGATAAAAGTCAAGGTGGTACACAAGGGCAAAGAACACCAAGGAATGGACATATATGTACTACCTGAGGGAGGTCCACCACTTCTGGGACGGGAGTGGATCAAGAACATAAATATGGACTGGCACTCCCTAAAAGCAATAACGAAAGATTCCGGAAAAAGAAAAGATGTCAAACCTGCACGATTCTCCAGAATATTGTATGAGGGCATATGCAGCAGTGACAGTGACAAAGCAGAGAGTGAGAACTCGGTGAAGACAATCAGCTCAGACCCGGGAACTGATGATGGTAAGACCAACCCATGTGCAAAAGACAAGTCTAAAATGGACTTGCAGACTAATGATGGAAAAACGAAGGAGTGTATAAATGCTTCAGGAGAGAACAAAGTATCAGAACAGAATTCCACTGAACAACAACAACATAGTTTGACAGAGGATTCTGAGTCTGTCCAGTCTACAGACATGCACATTTCTGAGGAACACCGGGCTCGAACTGAACTCAATCTCAAACTACAACAGCAATTAGAACAAATGATTTGCCGTTTTGAGCCAGAGATGAATGCAAAGAAAAAGTTCTTTGACACAGAGTTGGAGAATCTGGGAAGACAGCAGAAGCAGCTGATGGAGAAAATGGAGCAGGAACACACAAACCGTCTGCGCGAGGAGGCCAAACGAATCAAAGCTGATTCAGTTTCTGAAGGTGCGTGCTCTAATCTGGTGGAGCAAGATGTTCAGCAACTGAAGGCGCTTGTTAGCAGGTTGCAGGCAGAAAAGGCTGATTTGGTTGCCATGAATTCCGAGCTCCTACTGAAGTTGGGTGCAGCATCACCGGACGATTCATTTGTTGAAATTCGAATGGTGGAGGCTGCGGATGATGGTGAATTAAAAGCAACAAAGGAGCCCCAGTGCAAGGTTACAAACAGCCCTGCAGCCTATACGTCAAAAACACATGACGACGATACTGGGAAACGTCTGATGTCAGAGGAGTTAACGGTCAGCCAACTCCTTCATATGCTGAGGGACAAGACTCTGAAATTGGAAAAACGTGAACACGAGCTTCAACCTTCAAAGGAAAGGGGTTCGGAGCTCTCAAAAGTTATTGAAACAGCTGAGGTTGCAACACAGACTGAGAAGATTGCAGCAGAGCAGCCCTTGGATGCCAAGAGTACGCTGACTCACGTCAATGTAGAACAACAGAATGCTGAAACAGCTGCTCCAGTAGAGGGATTGAATAGCCCGAACAATCAATCTCCGAATGAAGTTGAAGTATTGAAATCACAAATGATGTCATTAGTAAAAGACTTGCAGGAAGCCCAGAAAAAGCTGGATGAAGCTGAACACATGAAGAAGTCTCTTCAGGAGAGATGTCTGGATTTGGAACAAAAGCTGGCTAACGTCCAGCTGGGCATGGAGGAAATAAAAGACAATCGAGAAGAAGCAGAAGATGATGACTCATCTGAACCATTATCACCCCTACCAGGTCATGCACATGGTCCCTCCGAACTGAGCCAAATCAGCCTGGAAGTAGAAAAACTTCCCAAGGTACTCGAGCCTTTAGAAGTCAGCAATGCTGGTTCTGTAGTTACGGAAGTTCAAGCTGTTAAGTCCAGTGAAGGACTATTAGATGAATCAACCCAGCAACGAGAACCTACTACGCCACCGAGAACTACTACACCACCGAGGCGTTATCCGGACCGAGTCAGGAAGCGCAGGAGGCGCCTCCGCAGAGACTGAATCTGTGAACTGTTTTTACATGAAGTTGTGTATATATGTTATGATGTTATGTTTAATGGGGAATATATATACTGTTAAGCTAAAAAGGGAGGATTGTAGTGTATGTAACCGTTCCACCTTTAAGAGAACTATTTTAAGGGTTGCACTATTTTATCTTGGCTGCTGTATACTGTGATACCGGTGGTGACCACACCGGTATATAAGTGCTGTGTAATGATTTATTGGGCAGTTCCGCCCTGACCTGCAACTAGTAAAGACCTGTTAAAGTTTACTCTTGTGGTCTGTGTAGTAATTCTCAATATAACACACAGACTTAACACCCACCCCTTCGCCTTCCATAAAGCTTTTTTATTTTTCAGTCTTCAGATCTGAAATGTCAGTTTTTTTTTTTGCAGATGGTTAAGCTTCTGTGCAATTGCAGCATTTTCTGGTGTTATTTCTAAAAATAAAGTCATTTTTTCTCTCCACACTTACCGACAGCATTATCTCCCAGAGCAGCTACAGAAGGCAAAGCGTTCCTCTTACAGTGTCTGAGAACATGCCTCGCCTCCAGCCTTGGAAAAACACATGCTTCTTTATTGGTAGCTCATTTTCAATGCTAAGCTAATCATCCTTATATTATCTCTGAGTCAGATTAGCCATTTACAGGGAAAAGTAGAGCTAATAATAACAATAGCTAATTTGTGTGCCATTTCCGCTACCAATTGCATTGAAATCACCCAGTATGTTTTTTAAGATAAGTTGCTTAACTTTTGGCAGAGATATCAGACAGAGAGAGGTGAGTTTCATCCTATGGCCCCTGTTTTCACTGCCCCCTGCCTGACAGAAACTGGACACGGGGATTGGGGGGGGGCAATTAAAATAACGCCAGTCATACCCCCTTCTGATCCCGCCGTGTTCCTTTCTTAACCTATTGAGCAGGCGAGCGGGACACTGGTAGGAAGGAAGCAGGATCCTACTTTAAATATGCAGATTGGGCCCAATGATGTCATCAGGCCCCAATCTATAATTTTAGTTGAAGGCCCGAGCTGGGGAACCAGTGATGGCTTCCCCACCAGGCCAGACCTGCCGGGAGACGGAACAGGGGCCCGAAGAGACCTAGAAGGTAAATTTTAAAATTCTAGTTTAGGTTTCCTTGTGGGCCAGAATGGGTAGGACAGCCACTCCAGACCACACAGGAAGCCTTGGGCCTCCCTTGCACTTGGTTACCCCCCTCCCAATCATGATTAGAGCCTTCCCCCCCACCCCACACCCCTCTTCCTATCATGCCCAGTAAGCCATTAGGTTACTAACCTGTGTTATGATATCGGGCCTTCCATTGTACACATCTGGAGAACATCATGGTATTGTGATCATGCCAGAATGCTCCATATGTTACTTTAATGTTTTCCAACCTTAGTATGCTATATAATATATAGTTACACTATTGACTGGGAACCGTACATTCGGGTCCACGACTGCGGCCTCCTGCCGCCAGATGCCCACTCCCACCCACCCGCCAGCCAGGTAGTCAACCTGGCATCTGGCCAGATGTCGGGCTGGACTCTGCAAATATTTATTCAAATGAAGTCCTGGTGTTAAGATCGGCAGCTCCTCCACGCCCCCGACCTTGCCGGGTGTATCAGTCGCTACCAGGCTCCCCGCACCATTCCCCCCGCCCCCACCCCCCATCCCGCCATCAACCCATGAAAATCGAGCCCCTTGTGTCTGAGCTATATATTTTTTTTTTTTTTTATTCGTTTATGAGATGTGGGCTTCACTGGCAAGGCCAGCATTTATTGCCCATCCCTAGTTGCCCTTGAGAAGGTGGTGGTGAGCCGTCTTCTTGAACCGCTGCAGTCCGTGTGGTGAAGGTACTCCCACAGTGCTGTTAGGAAGGGAGTTCCAGGATTTTGACCCAGCGACGATAAAGGATCGGCGATATACTTCTAAGTCAGGATGGTGTGTGACTTGGCGGGGAACTTGGAGGTGGTGGTGTTGCCATGCACCTGCTGCCCTTGTCCTTCTAGGTGGAAGAGGTTGCGGGTTAGGGAGGTGCTGCCGAAGAAGCCTTGGCGAGTTGCTACAGTGCATCTTGTAGATGGTACACACTGCAGCCACGGTACGCCGGTGGTGGAGGGAGTGAATGTTTAAGGTAGTGGATGGGGTGCCAATCAAGCGGGCTGATTTATCCTGGATGGTGTCGAGCTTCTTGAGTATTGTTGGAGCTGCACTCATCCAGGCAAGTACAGAGTATTCCATCACGCTCCTTACTTGTGCCTTGTAGATGGTGAAGAGGCTTTGGGGAGTCAGGAGGTGAGACACTCGCCACAGAATACCGACCCTCTGACTTGGTCTTGTTGCCACAGTATTTATGTGGCTGGTCCAGTTAAATTTCTTGTTAATGGTGACCCCCTAGGATGTTGATAGTGGAGGATTCGGAGATGGTAATGCCATTGAATGTCACGGGGAGGTGGTTAGACTCTCGCTTGTTGGAGATGGTCATTGCCTGGCACTTCTGTGACGCAAATGTTACCTGCCACTTATCAGCCCAAGCCTGAACGTCGTCCAGGTCTTATTGCATGCGGGCATGGACTGCTTCATTTTCTGTGGAGTTGTGAATGATGTTGAACACTGTGCAGTCATCAGCGAACATCCCCATTTTCTGACCTTATGTTGGAGGAAAGGTCATTGATGAAGCAGCTGAAGTTGGTGAGCCTAGGACACTGCCCTGAGGAATTCCTGCAGCGATGTCCTGGGGCTGTGATGATTGACCTTCAACCACCACAACCATCTTCCTTTGTGCTAGATATGACTCCAGCCAGTGGAGCGTTTTCCCCCTGATTCCCATTGACTTCAGTTTTACTAGAGCTCCTTGATGCCAGACTCGGTCAAATGCTGCCTTGATGTCAAGGGCAGTCACTCTCACCTCACCTCTGGAATTCAGCTCCTTTGTCCATGTTTGGACCAAGGCTGTAATGAGGTTGGGAGCTGAGTGGTCTTGGTGGAACCCAAGCTGCGCATCAGTGAGCAGGTTGTTGGTGAGTAAGTGCTGCTTGATAGCACCGTCGATGACACCTTCCATCACTTTGCTGATGATTGAGAGTAGACTGATGGGGCATAATTGGCCAGGTTAGATTTGTCCTGTTTTCCACATTGTTGGATAGATGCCAGTGTTGTAGCTGTACTGGAACTGCTTGGCTAGAGGCACGGCTAGTTCTTGAGCACAAGTCTTCAGCACAATAGCCAGGGTGTTGTCGGGGCCCATAGCCTTTGCTGTATCCAGTGAGCTCAGTCGTTTCTTGATATCACGTGGAGTGAATCGAATTGGCTGAAGAATGGCTTCTGTAATGGTGGGGACCTTGGGAGTAGGCCGATATGGATCATCCACTCGGCACTTCTGGCTGAAGTTGGTTGCAAACACTTCAGCCTTGTCTTTTGCACTCACATGCTGGGTTCTCCCATCATTGAGGATGTGGATATTCTTGGAGCCTCCTCCTCCCGTTAGTTGTTTAATGGTCCACCACCAATCACGACTGGATGTGTCAGGACTGCAGAACTTTGATCTGATCTGTTGATTGTGGGATCGCTTTGCCCTGTCTATAGCATGCTGCTTCCACTATTTAGCATGCATGTATTCCTGTATTGCAGCTTCCCCAGATTGGCACCTCATTTTTAGGTGCGCCTGGTGCTGCTCCTGCATTCTCTTCCACACTCGTTGTTGAACCAGGGTTGGTCCCCTGGCTTGGTGGTAATGGTAGAGTGAGGGATATGCCAGGCCATGAGGTTACAGATTGTGGTGCAATGCAATTCTGCTGCTGCTGATGGCCCACAGCGCCTCATGGATGCCCAGTTTTGAGCTGCTAGACCTGTTCTAAATCTATCCCATTTAGCCACACAACACGATGGAGGGTGTCCTCAGTGTGAAGACGGGACTTTGCCTCCACAATGACTGTGCGGTGTTCACTGCTGCCAATGCTGTCCTGGACAGCTGCATCTGCGACAGGTAGATTGGTGAGAATGAGGTCAAGTAGGTTTTTCCCTCTTGTTGGTTCACTCACCACCTGTCGCAGGCCCAGACTGGCAATTATGTCCTTCAGGACTCAGCCAGCTCGGTCAGTAGTGGTGCTACTGAGCCACTCTTGGTGATGGACATTGCTATCCTCAGTGCTTCTCCCAAGTGGTGTTCAACATGGAGGAATATGGATTCATCAGCTGAGGGAGGGCGGTAGGTGGTAACCAGCAGGAGATTTTCTTGCCCATGCTTGACCTGATGCCATGAGCCTTCATGGGGTCAGGAGTCAATGTTGAGGACTCCCAGGGCCACTCATTCCCGACTGTATACCACTGTGCCACCACCCCTAGTGGGTCTGTCCTGCCGGTGGGAGGTGATGGAGGAGTTTGGGACATTGGCTGAAAGGTATGATTCTGTGAATATGACTATGTCAGGCTATTGCTTGATTATACTGTGGGACAGCTCTCCCAATTGTGGCACCAGTCCCCTGATGTTGGTGAGGAGGAATTTGCAGGGTTGACTGGGCTGGGTTTGCCGTTGCCGTGTCCGTAGCTGGTGCCGAGGTCAATGCTGGGTGGTCCATCCGGTTTCATTCTTATTATTTTGTTTCGTAGCGGTTAGTTACAACTGAGTGACTTGTTAGGCCAGTTCAGGCGACAGTTAAGAGTCAACCACATTGCTGTGAGTCTGGAGTCACATATTGACCAGACCAGGTAAGGATGGCAGATTTCCTTCCCTAAAGGACATTAGTGAACCAAATGGGTTTTTATGACAATCCGATAGTTTCATGGTTACCATTACTGATACTAGCTTTTTATTCCAGATTTATTTAATTAAATTTAATTCACTGAATTTAAATTCCCCAGCTGCCGTGGTGGGATTTGAACTCACATCTCTGGATCATTAGTCCAGGCCACTGGATTACTAGCCCAGTGACATTACTACTACGCTACCATTCCCAAATCCAGGATTTGAACTTCACCAGTTTCCACCTGTGTTTATGAAGGGAGACTTGGACAGAAGTTCTCTTCAGTATACAAGATTGAGGGGTGATCTGATCGAGGCGTTTAAAATGTTAAAATGATTCGATAGATTGGATACAGTGAAACTATTTCCTCTGATGAGGGAATCAAGATCAAGGGGACATAATCTTAAAAGAAGAGCTAGGCCATTTAGGAGGGAAATCAGGAAGCACTTTTTCACACAAAGGGTAGTGGACATCTGGATTTTTCTCTCCCTCAAGGTGATGTGGATGCTGGTACAATTGGAGCTTTCACGACTGAGATTGATAGATTTTGGTTAGGTAAGGGTATCAAGGGATATGGAGCTAAGGTGGGAAAATGGAGTTGAGGTACAGACCAGCCATGATCTAATTGAATGGTAGAGTAAGCTCAAAAGGCTAAATGGCCTCCTCCTGTTGCTATGTTCTAATCGATATTGCTTATCTGATAACAGTCCTATAGAAATGGCCCTTGCAAGGTACCGGAAACTCTTTTTTATCCGGCACCGACGGGACCGGCGTGGTGCCGGTTGATCAAAAAGTCCGGATTACAGAGAGGTATACTTACTAAGGTACGAGAGCCCCGTACACGGCCACAGATCCAGGCATCCCTGTTGCATGGCAACAGGTGCAGGAACCCTGGTTACACGGCCACAGATCCAGGAACCCCGGTTACACGGCCACTAATATGATGTAAAACTTACCTGAACCTACTCCTGAATTTTGCCGGTTAAGAAAGATTTCCAGTTAATAAGGTGCCGGTAAAAAGAGAGTTTCCTGTATATCCTTTGTCTCCTCCTAAGAATAAACTACACATGAGGTGACCTTTCCGTAATGGCCTCTCAGTAGCAGTGGTAAGGTGAGCACTGCAGACAGGCTTGGGTTGCACAGATAGCAACATTATTGCTCGACAAGCATTTTGTACTGAAGAAACATGACAGTGACTAATGAATCCAAATGAAGGATTAACTGAAAGAAGAAACTTTCCTGCTGTGATGTCTTTTGATTTATGGGTTAGAAGCTAAATCAATACAGGAGAACCATGTGCCAATGTTCTCGCCAGTAAGCATGAATCCATATTACAAGTGAGAATATGTATGATCAGAGAAGAGAGGTTAACTCAAAATTATTAGCCAAAAAATAGCCCATAATGTGTTGTGTTGCATCACTTTGATACTCAGAAAGCCATAAGCCTCCTTTACACCATCCACTACAATACTGAATATACAGGCCCAGAAATTAGGGTCGGGGGCTTCCCGCGGGTACAAGCCCCTGACGTGCACTTACCTTGCGCGCAGGCTGTTGAGCTCTGGGCTCCCGTGGGATTCTGCTCCGGGGCCTGGTCCAGCTGCCGGCGCGCTGTGCTTGCGTGTCCCAGGGGCGTAGTTAGTGCGATGCATCCCCTGGGATCACGTGGGCCATGGGCAGCCAATCGGCGCAGGGAAAAGCCCATTCATAAGTAGTGACAGGAAGACCTGTCAAAACTTATAAATACTACGGCCCAAAATAGTAGTAAACCTTCAAATAAATTTTTAAAAATCATCACACTTTTTAAATAAACTATAAATTACATTAAATAACTATTTTAAACAATAATTTAAATTTTTGAAAAAAATAATTTTATATTCTAACGGGGCTAAAAATAAACTTACCTTGCTTTAAAGTATTTAAAAATAATAAACCTGTGGAAAAAATGTTTTAATTTTAATTAATTGATCACTTACCTTTTAAAATGCAGGCCTTACGCCTGGTTTTTACATTTCTAAAACCTGTAAAAAAAACGTAAGTGCAAAGCGCACGCGCAGACTCCCCCGTACATGCGTTTGACCTCTGAACCCCTTCGTTCAGAGGAACGGAAGTGCCGGTTTCCCGCGTATGCGCAGTGCATGCAAGAAACCAGCACTTCCATCGGGCCCACGCGTGAGTACCCCGTGCGTACTCACCCGTGGAGACTCGAATTTCTGGGCCATCATCATTTACAAACTTGAACATGATTTCCCAGAGATTGCTTCGATCTTCAGCTGCAGCGCCCCAAGAGGGATGCGGGGCACCTCGAGTAGTGCCGCGCTTCCCCTTGGGACGCTCAAACTGAATTTGCGGTGGGCGGCCACGACTACTTCTGTGGTGGTACTTCTGGTGTCCAGGCGAGGCTGGCGCCCCGAATGGGGCGCCACTGAATTTCTAGGCCATTGCGTATTATAGCAGCACATAGATTACAAGATAAAATGGCATGTTTAATGTGCCACGTGATGCTGAACAGCACAGTACAGATGGGAACTGCATATGGAATCTAGAATGATACAATGGCACAGGACCATCATGCCTGTGCCAGCTCTTTGAAAGAGCTATCCAATTAGTCCCACTCTCCCTGCCCTTTCCTCACAGCCCTGCAGATTGTTCCTTTTCAAGTATTTATCCATTCCCTTTTGAAAGTTATAATTGAATCTGCTTCTGCCGCCCTTTCAGGCAATGCATTCCAGATCATAACAACTCACTGCGTAAAAAAAAAATCTCCTCTGGCTCTTTTGCCAATTACCTTAAACCTGTGTCCACTGGTTGCCAACCCTCCTGACACTGGAAACAGTTTCTCCCCATCTGTTCTCTCAAAACCCCTTAATAATTTTCAACACCTCTATTAAGAATCGAGTTGCTATTTGAAACTTTTCAAACTTTGAAAGTTCACTTGATAGTTTTGAAGGAAAGATTAAGTATAGCTATTGTTTCATTAGATGATAAACTCTGTAGCTGGTTTTCCAATTGAAACATTCCACTGGAGAGATCAGCCCTAGTTCCCTGGGTCACTGTCAGGGCATCTTTGCTCCTCAGCATTTGCTGTAGTTCGAATTCACCATTACAAGCACTCGTACCTCTTCTGCTACTTTGAACTGTATGCCCCTGAAGATAACCAGAGTGCGTAACATTCAGTGTGTTTAGGGATGTGATGACATTTGATCAGTCTGCAACCAGGATCCTTATTTTAATTTGCTAGATATTCTTTCAGTGATGTTCCTTGTTGTTCAGCACACCTCATTATGCTTGTGCTGAGCCAGGGACTGTCAGTGTTGTCAACAACCATGGAACCGTCCATTAATCGTATTGTTTTGTTCACAGACACGAGGCAGCTCTGGATCACTCATGATTCTGAAGAGAGTGGATAAACGATGGGATTTTTCCCCCGACACTCAAATTTTGCTAATTAGGATACAGCATGACAGCGAATTGTAAATGGAGACATTTGCATACTGAATCACCACCACTAAAAGGATCTAGCTGGTAAGTGAGCCACCATAATTTCTATAGTAGCTCAGAGTGGATGAATGCTAGGATCCTCCCTCGCCTCGCCTCCCCCCCCCCCAACACCAGCAACCCCCTACCCCCCAGCCCACTCCCCCAACTCCGACTCCATCTAACATTTGGTTTTGCTAATTAGGATGCAGCAGGATAGTTGCTTGTAAATGGGGAAATTTGCATACAGTGTCCTTGGTATTTAAAGGAGCTATCTGGGAAATGAGCTACCGTGAACTTCCGTGGTATCTCATAAGCCATCCAAAGCCAGAGCTCCCTGGATGACTAAAGGATTTGAGATTAAAATTAAACAGAAAAAGGAGCCTCTCTTCCCCCCAGTCACTCTCTCTTCCCCCCAGTCGCTCTCTCTCTTCCCCCCAGTCGCTCTCTCTCTTCCCTCCAGTCGCTCTCTCTCTTCCCCCCAGTCGCTCTCTCTCTTTTCCCCCCAGTCGCTCTCTCTCTTCCCCCCCAGTCGCTCTATCTCTTCCCCCCCCAGTCGCTCTCTCTCTTCCCCCCCAGTCGCTCTCTCTCTTCCCCCCAGTCGCTCTCTCTCTTCCCCCCCCAGTCGCTCTCTCTCTTCCCCCCAGTCGCTCTCTTTCTTCCCCCCCCGTCGCTCTCTCTCTTCCCCCCCAGTCGCTTTGTCTCTCTCTCTCTCTCTCTTCCAACAACAACATGCCCTCGAAAAGGCCTCGGCACCGCCGGGCACTCCAGCTAGTCTATATATATAATGTCTCTCTGTCTGTCTCTCTGTCTGTCTCTCTGTCTGTCTGTCCGACTATTCAATCAAAAGTTATAGAGTGTCCCTACACATATGTTATATCAAAAGAAAGCTCATCATTAGGGGACTCTTGTAGCTGTATTTACTTTTTGCTCAGATAAAAATTGTGCCGACGGTATCCAAAAAACATTCAAAATTCCGCTCATTATCCGCTCATTTGCATCGAGTGAGAGCGGGTTCATTGTGTGTGCAGGCAGGCCATCCTACAGTTGAGTGACGTGATGATTGACCAATCCTACAGTTCAGTGACCTGACGGTTGACCAATCGGTGCGTGCGTGGGCAGGCCTTATCATTCTGAACCGAGGTGAGTGGCCGCCATCTTGATTCCAAACGGTTCATTTCTTTTTCCCACTTTCTGCGTGTTTCTTTTCAAATCTACATTTCCAGCAAAAAAAAAGTTGCTTTTAAAACACAAATTGTTTTTAAAAAAAGTTAATTAATTTGTAAATCTTTTCCCTAACATCTAGAATTTTCCTACCATTCACTGTTTTTCCAGGCCTGTAAGCCTGGGCCTCTGTTGCCCAGCCACGCACGAGCTAGGCACCTCCCGTCGCGCTCAACAAGCAGCTCGCGGTCACCGCCATCTTTGTGAAGGCTGGAGGGGGCGGGCCTGATCCGAGTGTCTCCACCGCCGCCATCTTATTAAAGGCGGGTGGGGCAGGAGTCAGCGCATGCGATTTCAGTCCGGCCGGGCCTCACGCGGTAGGTTGCGTGACGGCGTCTCTCTCTCTGCTCTTGAAGCCGACTCGGGCGGTGGGCAGGGCTCGGGAGATCGGGGTTCGGCAGATCGGGGCTCGGCAGATCGGGGCTCGGGGGGGGTGGGGCTCGGGAGATCGGGCCTAGGGAGATCGGGGGGGACGAGCCTCGGGAGATCGGGGGTGAGGCGGGGCTCGGGAGATCAGGGGCGGGGCTCGGGAGGGCGGGGGTGGGGCTCAGGAGATCGGGCCTTGGGAGATCGGGGCTCGAGAGGGCGGGGGGCGGGGCTCGGGACATCGGGGCTTGGGAGATCTGGGGTGGGGCTCGGGAGATCGGGCCTCGGGAGATCGGGGGTGGGGCTCGGGAGATCGGGCGTCGGGAGATCGGGCCTCGGGGGGGCGGGGCTCGGGAGATCGGGGCTCGGGAGATCGGGGGTGGGGCTTGGGAGATCGGGGGGCAGGGCTCGGGGAGGTGGGGGGCAGGGCCCGTGGAGGCGGGGGCGGGGCTCTGGGGGTGGGGGTGGGGCTCGGGCTGACGAGGCGCTCCCTCTCCCCCTCTCACCCCCTCCCCACCTCTCCCCCTCCTCTTCACTCCTCCCCCCTCCCCCTCCTTCACCCCACCCCCTTCTTCCACCCTCTCCCCTTCTTCCCCCTCACCCCTGCCCCTTCTTCCCCCTCCCCCCTTCTTCCCCCTCCCCCGCTCCCCATTCATCCCCCCTCCTCCCCCTTCTTCCGCCCTCCCCCTCCCCCTTCATCCCCCCTCCCATCCCCCTTCTTCCCCCTCCCCGCTCCCCCTTCTTCCCCCTCCCCTCTTCTTCCCCCTCCCCCCTCCCCCTTCTTCCCCCCTCCCCTTCTTACACCCTTCCCCATCTTCCCCCTCCCCCTGCTTCCCCCCTCCCCTTCTTCCCCCTCGCCCTCTGCCTTCTTCCCCCCTCCCCCCTCCCCCTTCTTCCCCCTCCACCCACCCCCTTCTTCCCCCTCCCCCCTTACCCCCTCCCCCTCCCTCTTCCGCCCCCTCCCCTCCCCCTTCTTCCCCCCTCCCCCCCTTCTTCCCCCCTCCCCCTTCTTCCCCTTCCCCTCCTCCCCCCTCCCCCTTCTTCCCCCCCTCCCCCAACCACTTCTTTGCCCTCCCCCTCCCCCTTCTTCCCCCTCCTCCCTCCCCCTTCTTCCCCCTCCCCCTCCCCTCCCCCTTCTTCCCCACCTCCCCCTCCCCCTTCTTCCCTCCCCCTTCTTCCCCCCTCCCCCTTCTTCCCCCTCCCCCTTCTTCCCCCTCCCCCTTCTTCCCCCCTCCCCCCTTCTTCCCCCTCCCCCTTCTTCCCCACTCCCCCTTCTTCGCCCCTCCCCCTTCCTCACCCCTCCCCCTTCTCCCCCACTCCCCCCTCCCCCTTCTTCCCCCAGCCCCTTCTTCCCCCACCCCCTTCTTCCCCCCTCCCCCTTCTTCCCCGCTCCGCCCTTCTTCCCCCTCCCCCTCCCCCTTCTTCCCACTCCCCTTCTTCCCCCCTCCCCCTTCTTCCTCCACTCCCCCCTTCTTACCCCCTCCCCTCCCCTTCTTCCTCCCCTCCCCACTCCCCCTTCTTCCCCCTTCTTTCACCCCCCCTTCTTCCCCCCTCCCCACCTCCCCCTCCCCCTTCCTCCCCCATCCCCCTCCTTTCCCCCCTCCCCCTCCCCCTTCTTCCCCCCTCCCCCTCCTTCCCCCTCCCCCTTCTTCCCCCTCCCCTTTCTTCCCCCCTTCGCCCCCCCTTCCCCCCTTCTTCCCCCCTCCCCCATATTCCCCCCTCCCCCTTCTTCCCCCGCCCCCTTTCCTCCCCTCCCCCTTTCCTCCCCCTCCCCTCCCGCTTTCCTCCCCCTCCCCCTCCCCCTTTCCTACCCCCCACTCCCCCTCCCCCTTTCCTCCCCCTTCCCCTCTCCCTTTCCTCCCCCTTCCCCTCCACCTTTCCTCCCCCTCCCCCTTTCCTCCCCTCCCCCTCTTCCTCTCCCCTCCCCATTTCCTCGCCCTCCCCCCTTTCCTCACCCCTCCCCCTTCCCCCCTCCCCCTGTCCTCCCCCTTCCCTCCCCCCTCCCCTCCCCCACCCCATTTCCTCCCCTCCTCCCCTCCCCTCTCCCTCCCCCTTTCCTCCCCCCACCCCCTTTCCTCCCCCTCCCCTCCCCCTTTCCTCCCCCTCCCCCTTTTCCTCCCCCTCCTCCTTTCCTCCCCGCCTCCCCATTCCCCCTTCCCCTCCTTTCCTCCCCTGCCTCCCCCTTCCCCCCTTCCCCTCCTTTCCTCCCCCGCCTCCCCTTCCCCCTTCCCCCAGTCGCTCTCTCTCTTCCCCCCAGTCGCTCTCTCTCTTCCCAGTCGCTCCTTCTCTTCCACCCAGTTGATCTCTCTCTTCCCCTGTCGCTCTCTCTTTTCCCCCTAGTCGCTCCCTCTCTTCCCCCCAGTCTCTCGCTCTCTCTCTTCCCCCCAGTCACTCTCTCTCTTCCCCCAGTCGCTCTCTCTCTTCCCCCCAGTCGCTCCCTCTCTTCCCCCCAGTCTCTCGCTCTCTCTCTTCCCCCCAGTCACTCTCTCTCTTCTCCCCAGTCGCTCTCTCTCTTCCCCCCAGTCACTCTCTCTCTTCCCCCCAGTCGCTCTCTCTCTCTCTTCCAACAACAACATGCCCTCAAAAGACCCTCGGCACAGCCGGGCACTTCAGCTAGTTACAGAATATAAGGGTGGGCTGATTAATGACCAAAAAGGCAATTTTGTGGAGGCTGAGGTACCGAATGAAAACTTTTCTTCTGTCTTCACAAAAGAACAAGATGCTGCCAATGTCACAGTAAAGGAGGAGGGGGTAGAGAAATTAGATAGAGGTACGTCAAAGGTTGGCAGTGCTAAAAGTAGAAAAGTCGCCCGGTCCAGATGGGATGGGAGTTATTCGATGAAATAACAGTAAGGGTTGATGAGGGTAGTGCAGTTGATGTTGTGTATATGGACTTTCAAAAGGCATTTGGTAAGGTGCCACCTAATAGATTTCTTAGCAAAATTGAAGCCTACAAATTAAAGGGGCAGCGGCAACATGGATATGAAATTGCCTAAGAGACAGGAAGCAGAGATTAGTTGTGAATGGCTGTTTTTCAGACTGGAGGGAAGTGTGCAGTGGTGTCCCCCGGGGGTCGGTGTTGGGACAACTGTTGTTATTGATATATATTAATGACCTGGACCTGGGAATAGGGGATGTAGTAACCAGTGAGGAGCATAGTAGTAGACCTCAGGAGGACATAGACAGACTGGTGAAAGGGGCAGATGAAATTTAATGCAGTAATTCCTTTTGGAAGGAAGAATGAGGAGAGGCAATATAAACTAAATGGTACAATTTTAATGGAGGTGCAGGAACAGAAAGACCTTGGGGGTTCACATATACAATCCTTTAAAGGTGGTAGGATATGTTGATAAAGTCTTTCGGATGAGGCGGTTTAAACAGAGTGCTGTGATTTGGGTGAGTCAGGGAGTGGGGTGAGGAGTGGAAGGAGGAGCTCCCTTGCTTTGCCTTTGTTTTTCCTAACTTTTCACCCTGTAGAAGCTGGTTCTTACTTTACATCAAGGAAAGAATCTGAGAGCGGGAGCAGTCAAACAACAACAACTGCAAAACCGCTAAAGTAACGTCACAACCAGGGAAGGAGCTGATTGATAAGTAGGACCTGGTGAGTATTTCTACAGTCCTGTCATTAAAGTCAAAGTAAGGTCTCTAGTTTATGGTAAGTAATGTTTAAAGGGAAGTAAGGTCCCTAGTGTATTTAATATTCTTTAGTTTAAAGGAAGTAAAGGGAGTAAATTAAGAGTAGGACGTGGCAGGGCAGCTGGCTGCGTGGAGTGCTCCTCCTGTGCTATGTGGGAAGTCAGGGACACTTTCGGTGTCCAGGGCGAACATGTGCAGGAAGTGTCTCCAGCTGCAGCTACTCGAAATCCACGTTTCAGAGCTGGAGCTGTGGCTGGAGTCATCCACGTTTCAGAGCTGGAGCTGTGGCTGGAGTCACTGTGGAGCATCTGTGTAGCTGAGATCTTCGTGGCTAGCACATTTAACGAGGTGGTCACACCGCAGGTAAAGAGTGCACAGGCAGACAGGGAATGGGTGACCGCCAGACAGAGTAAAAGAACTAGAAAGGTCATGCAGGAATCCCCTGGGTCTATCTCCCTCTCCAACAGATTTTCCGTTTTGGATACTGCTGGGAGAGATGGTTTCTCAGGGGAATGCAGCAAGAGCCAAGTCCGTGGCACTACAAGTGGCTCAGCTGCACAGGAGGGGAGGAAAAAGAGTGGGAGAGCAATAGTGATAGGGGATTCGATCGTAAGGGGAACAGATAGACGTTTCTGTGGCTGCAGACGTGACTCCAGGATGGTATGTTGCCTCCCTGGTGCCAGGGTCAAGGATGTCACTGAACGGCTGCAGGACATTCTGAAGGGGGAGGGTGAACAGTCAGAGGTCGTGGTTCACATTGGTACCAACGACATAGGTAGAAAGAGGGATGAGGTCCTGCAACAAGAATTTAGGGAGATAAGTAGCAGATTAAAAAGCAGGACCTCAAAGGTTGTAATCTCTGGATTACTCCCGGTGCCAGGTGCTAGTGAGTATAGGAATAGGAGGGTAGAGCAGATGAATGCGTGGCTAAAGAGCTGGTGCAGGAGGGAGGGCTTTACTTTCCTGGATCACTGGGTCTGCTTCTGGGGAAGGTGGGACCTGTACAAGTTGGACAGGTTGCGCCTGAACCGGAACGGGACCAACATCCTTGCAGGGAGGTTTGCTAGTGTTGTTGGGGGGGTTTAAATTAACTTGGCAGGGGAATGGGATATGGAGTGGAGCTATAGTAGAGGGTGATGCACAGCCAAATATAGAGGAAAAAACAAGTCAGCCTGGAAGGCAGAGCAAATAAGTAATGGCATAAGGGAGTATGGCAAGGCTGGATGGCATTTATTTTAATGCAAGGAATCTTGCGAGTCAGGCAGATGAATTGAAGGTGTTGATGAACACATGGGAGTATGATATTGTTGCTATCACAGAGACATGGTTGAGGGAGGGGCAGGACTGGCAGCTCAATATTCCGGGGTATAGAATCTTCAGGCAAGACAGAGGGGGTTGTAAAAGAGGAGGGGGTGTTGCTATATTAATCAAGGAGTCAATTACTGCTGTAAGGAGGGATTATATCTTAGCAGGTTCCTCTAATGAGGCCTTATGGTAGAACTTACAAAAAAGAGGGCAAGCACTTAGCTGGGAGTGTACTATAGGCTCCCAAACAGTCAGGGGGAGATAGAGGAACAGATATGTAGGCAAATCTCAGAGAAGTGTAGAAATAATAGGGTAATAATAGTCGGGGATTTCAACTTCCCCAATATTAACTGGTATAGTCAGAGTGTGAAAGGCTTAGAGGGTGCGGAATTCTTAAAGTGCATCCAGGAGAGCTTTTTGAGCCAGCATGTAGAAAGTCCTAAAAGAGAGGGGGCGGTACTGGACCTAATTCTAGGGAATGTAGCTGGGCAAGTGGTAGAAGTGTCAGCAAGAGAGCATTTTGGTGACACTGACCATAATTCGGTGAGATTTAAGGTAGTAATGGAAAAGAACAAAGATGAACCGGAAATAAAGGTTCTAAATTGGGGAAAGGCCGATTTTAATATGATAAGGCAGGATCCGGGCAAAGTGGACTGGGATCAGCTACGTGTAGGAAAATTCACATCAGAGCAGTGGGAGTCTTTCAGAAAGGAAATAGAGAGAGTACAATGCCAACATGTTCCCGTAAAGGTCAAGGGTGGGACCAACAAACCCAGGGAGCCCTGGATGTCAAGGGATATACAAGAATGGATTAGGAAAAAAGGGAGGCATAATATGATAGAATTCTTCATTAAGATGGAGAGTGAATAGTTGACTCAGAGACTAGGATCCTGAATTTAAATAAAGGAAACTACGATGGTATGAGCCGCGAGTTGGCTAGGATGGATTGAGGAGCATTACTTAAAGGGTTGACGGTGGATAGGCAATGGCAAACATTTAAAGATTGCATGGATGAACTACAGAATGTTTTCATCCCTGTTTGGCATAAAAATAAAACAAAAAAGGTGACTCAACCATGGCTAACAAGGGGAATTAGGGATAGCATAAGATCCAAGGAGAGGACATAAACATTGGCCAGAAAAAGCAGCAAACTCGAGGATTGGGAGCAGTTCAGGATTCAGCAAAGGAGGACAAAGGGATTAATTAAGAGGGGGAAAATAGAATATGAGAGTAAGCTTGCGGGTAACATAACAACTGACTGTAAAAGCTTCTATAGATATGTGAAGAGAAAAAGATTGGTGAAGTCAAGTGTAGGTCCATTGCAGTCAGAATCAGGGGAATTTATAATGGGGAACAAAGAAATGGCAGACCAATTAAATACATACTTTGGTTCTGTCTTCACAAAGGAGGACACAAATAACCTCCCAGAGATGTCGGGGAACATAGGGTCTAATGAGAGGGAGGAACTGATAGAAATCAGTATTTATAGGGAAATGGTGTTAGGGAAATTGAGGGGATTAAAGGCCACTAAATCCCCAGGGCCTGATAATCTACATCCTAGGGTACTTCAGGAAGTGGCCCTAGAAATAGTAGATGCATTGCTGATCACCTTCCAAAATTCTATAGACTCTGCAACAGTTCCCATGGATTGGCGGGTAGCAAATGTAACCCCACTATTTAAAAAAGGTGGTAGAGAGAAAACGGGGAATTATAGACCGGTAAGCCTGACATCGGTAGTGGGGAAAATGCTAGAGCCCATTATAAAAGATGTAATAGCAGAGCACTTGGAAAACAGTGACAGGATCGGACAAAGTCAACATGGATTTACAAAAGGTAATCATGCTTGACTAATCTACTGGAATTTTTTGAGGCTGTAACTGGTAGAATAGATAAGGGAGAACCAGTGGATGTGGTGTACTTGGACTTTCAGAAGGCTTTCGATAAGGTCCTGCATAAGGGATTGGCGTGCAAAGTTAAAGCACATGGGATTGGGGGTAATTTACTGGCTTGGAGAGAGAACTGGTTGGCAGACAGTAAGCAAAGAATTGGAATAAACGGGCCTTTTTCCAAGTGGCAGGCAGTGACTAGTGGGGTACCGCAGGGATCGGTGCTAGGACCCCAGCTATTCACAATATATATTAATGATCTAGACAAGGGAACTAGATGTAATATCTCCAAGTTTGCAGATGACACAAAGCTGGGTGGGTGTGTGTGCTGTGAGGAGGATGCAGAGAAACTCCAGTATGATTTGGACAGGTTGGGTGATTGGGCAGATGCATGGCAGATGTAGTATAATGTGGACAAATGCGAGGTTATCCAATTTGGTGGCAAAAACAGGAAGGCACATTATTATCTGAATGGCAATAGATTGGGAGAAGGGAAAGTGCAACGAGTCCTGGGTGGCCTTGTGCACCAGTCGCTGAAGGTAAGCATGCAGGTGCAGCAGGCAGTTAAGAAGGCAAATGGTATGTTGGCCTTCGTAACGAGGGGGTTTGAGTACAGGAACAAGGATGTCTTGCTGCAGTTGTGGGCCTTGGTGAGACCACATCTTGAGTATTGTGTGCAGTTTTGGTTGCCTTATCTGCGGAAGGATGGTCTTGCCATGGAGGGAGTTCAGCGAAGATTCACCAGACTGATACCTGGGATGGCAGGAATGCTGTATGAAGAAGATTGGGTCGATTAGGCTTATATTCGCTAGAGTTTAGAAGAATGAGAGGGGATCTCATTGAAACTTATAAAATTCTAACAGGACTAGACAGACTAGATGCAGGAAGGATGTTCCCGATGGCTGGGATGTCCAGAACCAGAGGTCACAGCCTAAGGATAAGGGGTAAGCCATTTAGGTCTGAGATGAGGAGGAATTTCTTCACCCAGAGAGTGGTGAACCTATGGAATTCTCTACCACAGAAGGCAGTGGAGGCCAATTCATTAAATATATTCAAGAAGGAGTTAGATATATTTCTTAAGGCTAAATGGATCAAGGGATATGGGGAGAAAGCAGGGACAGGGTACTGAATTTGGATGATCAGCCAGGATCTCATTAAATGGCGGAACAGGCTCGAGGTGCTGAATGGCCTACTTCAGCTCCTATCTTCTATGTTTCTATGTTTTGGCAGATACAAAGGACTAAAAACAGTGGAAGCCCTAGAAGAGTATAGAAAGTGCAGAGGGTTACTTAAAAAAGAAATTAGGAGAGCAAAGAGGGGCCATGAAAAAACACTGGCGGGCAAAATAAAGGAATATTCCAACATTTTTTATAAGTATAATAAGGGCAAGAGGATAACCAGAGAAAGAGTCAGGCCCAATAGGGACCAAAGTGGCAATCTGTGTGTAGTGCCGGAAGATGTAGGTGAGTTTTTAAATGAATATTTTGCATCTGTGTTCACTATGGAGAAGGACGATGTAGGCATAGAAATCAGGCAGGGGGATTGTGATATATTTGAACAAATTCGTATTGAGAGGGAGGAGGTACTAACGGTTTTAGCTGGCTTAAAATTGGATAAATCCTCAGGCCCTGACACGATGTATCCCAGGCTGCTGCGTGAGGCAAGGGAGGAGATTGCAGGGGCTCTGAAACAAATTTTCAGAACTTCTCTGGCCACAGGGGAGGTGCCAGAGGACTGGAGAATAGCTAACATAGTACCATTGTTCAAGAAGTGTAGTAGGGATAAACCAGAGAATTACAGGCCAGTGAGCCTAACATCAGTGGTAGGGAAACTATTGGAAAAACTTCTGAGGGACAGAATTAGTCTCCACTTGGAGAGGCAGAGATTAATCAGGGATAGTCAGCATGGCTTTGTCAGGGGGAGATCTTGTCTGAGCAATTTGATTGTAGTTTTCGAGGGGGTGACTAGGTGTGTGGATGAGGGTAGTGCAGTTGATGTAGTCTACATGGACTTCAGTAAGGCTTTTGTCAAAGTCCCACATGGGAGACTGGTCAAGAGGGTAAGAGCCCATGGGATTCAGGGCAATTTGGCACATTGGGTCCAAAATTGGCTTTGTGGCAGGAGGCAGATCGTGATGGTCGAAGGATGTTTTTGTGACTGGAAGCCTATGTCCAGTGGTGTACCACAGGGATTGGTGCTGGGTTCTTTGCTGTTTGTAGTGTACAGTAATGATTTAGATATGAATTTAGGAAGTATGATCAGTAAGTTCGCAGATGACATGAAAATTGGTGGAATGGTAAATAGTAAGGAGGGAAGCCTCAGGCTACAGGAAGATATAGATAGGATGGTTAGATGGGCAAAACAGTGGCAAATGGAATTTAACCCTGAAAAGTGTGAGGTGATGCATTTTGGGAGGACTAACTGTAGGGTTCCCAAAATTCCCACATTCCCCAAAAGTTATCAATAAACGGAACCCTGAATGGACAAGTTATTAAAAAGGGTACCCAAAAGAAAATGGCATCTGAAACCTCGTGACCGAAGCCTGCAGGATTTTAAAAGCAAGGCCCTGCAAAAGGCAGGCCCATTCAAATCCTGAAACGAAAGCTAACATGCATGGATCTGTGTGGCAGACTTTGTCATTTCTAAAGCCAGACAGCTAGGTAAACACAGAATATGCTTCCTTCATCTTGAAACAGTTAACTCAGGATAGACGTAATCTTGAGGCCATTAACTTTTTGCATACATAATCGGTAACCGCTCAAAGGAGCCACCAAGCCAGGAAAAGACGATTAAACTTCATAAATGACAAACAGCCAGGATATTGAAGCCATTAAGCAAGGAGACAACCACCCCAAAAGCAGTTAAAGTGGATGATTGTAATTACTTTAGATGAGGGTCTGCCAAAATTAACCAAAGAACTGATCTGATTTGGCGTGCAGATAAGGGAATTTAAGAACCGGTATAATTGCAGGCCCACCGGTAGCCAAGGTCTCTTCCCCACTCTTCTCTTCTCTTCTCTTCCCGCTCTAACACCGAGGATGCCCATTACAACACCGGGGGCCATACACGGGAGGAGAACGGGATCCGACTCAACACATACAGGACACACGGGGGCCGCAAGCGGGCAGGCGAGACGAGATGAACGGCAAAGCCAATAAGCAGAGAAGGGCAGCGAAAAAGAAGCATTAGGGGTGAGCGGACTCAACCCCCGGTAAGCGGACGTTCGATGCATGGGTTGAAGGAGCATCTGACGACCACGAGCACCGCGGTAACAAACTCAAGCCAACACCATAGACCGCCAACTGAACCACAACCACAACAAAAACTTCAACGACCAGACCACCGCCAGAAGAACAACCATTCTGCAAGGTAAAGTACCCAACAAAGACTTTACTCTTTAAACTGAGGAAAAGAGGGTACTTTACTCGGACGACTCCACCGCTGTGCCTTGGGACCATGTGACGATGGCAGGCCCCAAAGGACACAAAGAGCTAACCCCAAAACCACAACCGGCTTAAACGACAGGTTTCGAACTGTCAAGGAAACCCCATTGGTGAGCATAAATTCCTGGCCCCGCTTAGCTCAATCTAGTTAGGTATTGGGGGTGGGACAAGGGTAGGGGGACTATTAACGTGATTGTTCCCTCATTGTGCCGTGTGTTCCCCATTCCCAACTAAGTGTATTTTTTATATGCCTGTAATTATCCTAGTAATTTCCAGTATTGTAATATTGTTGTGCCTTTAATAAAATTATGGTTTTCTTGCACCAAACCAGTTGTCTGCTCTATTTCTGTATTGCCGCCTGTATCTAAGTCCGGTGTCTTGAACCCAGGGTTGTGGGAGTGATTTGAACCGCTCAGAGACAGTCAGGGGCAGAGCTGACTGGGCACACGCCACCCCCTACATAACAAGGCAAGGTAATACACAATGAATGGCAGGACCCTAGGAAGAGAGGATCAAAGGGACCTTGCTGTGCATGTACATAGATCCCTGAAGGCAACAGGACAGGTAGATAATGTGGTTAAAAAGGCATATGGGATACTTGCCTTCATTAGTTGAGGCATAGAATATAAGAGCAGGGAGGTTATGATGGAGCTGTACAAAATGCTATTTAGGCCACAGCTGGAATACTGTGTGCAGTTCTGGTCACCACACTATAGGAGGGATGTGATTGCATTAGAGAGGGTGCAGAGGAGATTCACCAGGATGTTATCTGGGCTGGAGCGCTTCAGCTATGAAGAGAGACTGGACAGGCTGGGGTTGTTTTCCTTAGAGCAGAGAAGGCTGAGGGGGGACCTGATTGAGGTGTACAAAATTATGAGGGGCATAGATAGAGTAGATAGAAAGGAACTTTTCCCCTTAGTAGAGGGGTCAATAACCAAGGGGAATAGTTTCAAGGTAAGGGGCAGGAGGTTTAGAGGGGATTTGAGGGAAAACGTTTTCACCCAGAGGGTGGTTGGAATCTGGAACTCACTGCCTGAAATGGTGGTAGAGGCAGGAACCCTCACAACATTCAAGAAGCATTTAGATGAGCACTTGAAGTGCCATAGCATAGAAGGCTACGGACCAAGTGCTGGAAAATGGGATTAAAATAGACAGGGCTTGATGGCCGGCATGGACACGATGGGCCGAATGGCCTCTTTTTGTGCTGTATAACTCTATGACTCTATGAGACGTTAAACCGAGGCCCCATCTGCTCCTTCAGGTGGATGTAACAGATCCCAGGGCACTATTTCGAAGATGAAAAGGGGAGTTATTCCCAGTATCCTGGCCAATATTTATTCCTCAACCAACATCACTAAAAACAGATTATCTGGTCATTATCACATTGCTGTTTAAGCGAGCTTGCTGTGCGCAAATTAGCTGCCGCGTTTCCTACATTACAACATTGACTACACTTCAAAAGTACTTCATTGGCTGTAAAGTGCTTTGGGATATCCTGAGGTTGTGAAAGGTGGTATGTAAAAACAAGTCTTTCTTAAAGCTGTAAACAAAAAGCCTATGGAATCCTTAGCTTTATAAATAGAGGCATAGAGTACAAAAGCAAGGAAGTTAAGCTAAACCTTTATAAAGCCCTGGTTAGGCCTCAGTTGGAATATTGCGTCCAATTCTGGGCACCAGACTTTAGGAAGGATGTCTCAGACTTGGAGTGGGTGCAGAGGAAATTTACCAGAATTATATCACGGATATGGGACTTCAGTTTTGTCAAGAAATTGGAGAAGTTGGGATTGTTCTTCTTAGAGCAGAGAACGTAATGGAAGATTTAATAGAGGTGTTCAAAATTATAAGGGGTTTTGATAGAGTAAATGAGGAAAAACTAGTTAAACAGAGAACACAGATTTAACATAATTGCCAAAAATAACAAAGGGAAGATGAGAAGAATGTTTTTATACAGCGAGTTGTTCTAACCCGGAATGCACTGTCTGAAAGGGTGGTGGAAGCAGATTCAATCGTACCTTTCAAGTGGGAATTGGATAAATACTTGAAATGGGAAGCAATTTACAGGAACATGAGTAAGTAGCAGGGGAATGGCAGTAATTGGGAAGCTCTTTGAAAGAGCTAGTGTAGACACAATGGGCCCTGTGCTGTAAGATTCTATGATGCATGGCAGGGAAATTGACAGTATCAGGCATAACTTTGTGCTTGGAATTTTTGAGAACTTGGCACATGTACAGAGTAGATCTCTCGTCATTTATGTATGCAAGAAATGTACCTCATTAGATAGGTTTCAAAATAGGTGCCATCAATAGCTTGTCAGTGGGCTGTCAACAAGTTAATTCCAGGTTGTTTATATAGATCTGTGGAAGCCGTATTATTTCACTGCATGGCTGCGGGGGCGAGGCAAGGGACGGAGGAAGTGTTTCGTCATGACGCTCTGGCCACCATGAGTGTGACACAGGCTTGATGGACCAGCTGCTCTTTTCCTGCCCGCTAATTTCATATGTTCGTATTAAACTGTCGATGTGTCTATGAGCTACCAATGGTGTGGACCGATACTATTGTTATTTGTCGCCTGCTCCAGAATGTTCATGCCACGTAAATCTTTATTGCTTTAGTTAAGTTGTTGCATTTTATTCCTCAGATCTATCACTTACCACATCGGAATTGTTTATATGATGAAAAATAAGATGCCCACTTATGTTTAGCACCATTCTGACTACATTAACTTTAACAATGGAAATCTGCGGCTGCTTTGTGCCGGGGAAGAAAAATGAAACCTTAGGTGACATTTTGTGAATAAACGTTTTACAAGATCTACTTCATCAGCCTGTCTATTGTGCAACCTCCCTGTTTTAATGTGAGGATAAAGTGGTGAAATGCAATCTTTTGCCAACATTGGATGCTGACAAGACCTTCACCTTTGCGTGTCAGCAGAAACCCAGAGCCTTCAAACATGATCTCTTTCCTCTTCTGAGAAATGCTCCGATGTGGCAGGAGACTCAGAAACTTAGTCTTAAATTTAATATGGCATTAGTTTTGTTGCTTTCCTGTGGAAAGTGACCCCCCATGTTCTCAGGGGGGGGTGGCACTCACAGAGAGAGCATCTCAAAAATAGGACGAGGACACTGTAGTCCTGAACCTGTGCTGTCTGTTCACGCGGTTTCCTATTGGAAACACGGGGTCAGGGGTTCACCGCTTATGCTTCAATTCTTAGAGACATTGCGTGTTACAGTAGCACATAGATTACAAGATAAAATGGTTTGTTTAATGTGCCAGGTGATGGTAAACAGCACAGCACACATAGGAACTGCCGATAGAATCTTAGAATGATGCAGCACAGAAGGACGCCATTCGGCTCATCGTGGTTGTCCCGGCTCTTTGAAAGAGCTGTCCAATTAGTTCCCTGCCCTTTTCCCCTAGCCCTGCAACAACTTCTTTTTCAAATCTAAATCCAATTCCCTTTTGAAAGTTACTATTGCACCTGCTTCCACCACCCTTGCAGGCAGTGCATTCCAGATCATAACTCACTGCATAAAAAAAATAATCAACAAAATAACTATAACAATCAATTGGTGGTAATGATCATTTGGACTACTGACCAAGTTGATCACTGTAACTAGATCCAACTCTATTTTGTATACCTTTTGCTGATTGTTGCAATAATAACCCATCCTATGTAAAAGTTGTTGGTAGGTGCACAAATGGTTACCAGCACGTGATGAGGATGACCAATTTTTAAACAAAAAAATATTTTGCCGGCTCTATTGCTGCTGCTGATCGCTGCTCAAATACATGTAGGTCAGGAGTGTGGTGAACATAAGAACATAAGAAATATGAGCAGAAGGAGGCCATTCGGCCCTTCGAGTCTGCTCTGCCATTCAATAAAATCATGGCTGATCTTCTGCCTCAACTCCATTCACCAGCCCTATCGCCATATCCCTTGATGCCATTACTAGTTAGAAATCTATCGACTTCTGTTTTGAATATACCCAATGACTGAGCCTCCACAGCCCTCTGGGATAGAGAATTCCAAAGATTCATCACACTTTGTGTGAAGAAATTTATTTTCATCTCAGTCCTGAATGGCCTGCCCTTTATCCTGAGGCTGTGGCCCCTGGTTCTAGACTCCCCAGCCAAGGGAAACATTCTCCCAGCATCCACGCTATCAAGCCCTGTAATAATTTTGTATGCTTCAATGAGATCCCCTCATTCTTCTGAATTCATTAGAATACAGGCCTAGTTTACTCAATCTCTTCTCATACGACAGACCCGCCATCACAGGAATCAATCTCGTGAAACTTCGTTGCACTCCCTCTATGGCAAGTATATTCTTCCTTAGGTAAGGAGACCAACATTGTACACAGTACTCCAGGTGCGGTTTCACCAAGGCCCTATATAATTGGAGTAAGACTTCCTTACTCCTGTACTCAAATCCTCTTGTAATGAAGGCCAGCATACCATTTGCTTTCCTAATGGCTTGCTGCACCTGCACATTCACTTTCAGTGACTCATGTACAAGGACACCCAGGTCCCTTTCAGCATCTGCATTCCCCAATCTTTCACCATTTAGGAAATACTCTGCTTTTCTGTTTTTTCTACCAAAGTGGATAACTGCACATTTATCCACATTATATTCCATCTGCCATGTTCTCGCCCACTCACTGAGCCTGTCAAGATCCCCTTGAAGCCTCTTCACATCCTCTTCGCAACTAACACTACCACCTAGCTTTGTGTCATCAGCAAATTTGGAAATGTTACATTTAGTCCCCTCATCCAAATCATTGATACAGATTGTGAATAGCTGGGACCCAAGCACCGGTCCTTGCGTTACCCCACTAGTCACAGCCTGCCATCCTCAAAAAGACCTGTTTATCCCTACTCTTTGTTTTCTGTCTGTTAACCAATTCTCAATCCATGCTAGTATATTACCCCCAATTCCATGTGCCCTAAATTTGTTCACCAACCTCTTGTGTGGGACCTTATCGAAGGCCTTCTGAAAATCCAAATACACCACATCTACTGGTTCCCCTTTGTCTACTCCATTAGTTATACCCTCAAAGTGTGAAGGAATGAGCCATACCTATTCAGAAAAATACACCATTCTATGAAATATTCTAACTTTATAAAACATGACATACTGGGTTTGGAAGTCTGGAAGCCTTAACAATCAAGAGCTGTAAATGGCATACTGTGGCGGTACCACCGGTTGTCCCTTACATTGAGATACATAATTCCCTTTAACTTACCTTTAAATGTATCTGTTACTGCACTCAGGCTTCATTCCTGTACTCTGCGTGATGACGTCATGACGTCAGAGTTTGGAACCTTCTGACAGTAGAGCTCGGAACCTGCTAACAGTTGAGTTCGGAACCTGCTGGCAGTTGAGCTCGGAACCTGCTAGCAGTTGAGTTTGGAAACTTCTAGTTAGTCCTCGTGGCATCCCCGCTGGGGAAAGGCCTACACCACGGTGCTCCTACAGTCAGCCATCTTACCTGCTACCTTACTTGTTGTATTTAACCTGTTCCTGTAAATAAACAACTTATTTATAGTTCGTCGAAGTCGAACTTGATTATTTAGTGGCGATGCACACGAATCGCTACAATACAGGCTTTTGAGATAACATAAGTTGTTGACACTGAAACAATAGCCCTATTGAAGCAGCAGGTTGGAGGTTCCTCTAAGTCTCAGCATTGGAAAAAAGGCAATGATACACCCAGTTAAGGTGTCATAAGCCAACACTTCAGAAAGAAGCACAAAACATTAAAGAAACATGTGCCTTTGTAAAAATAACGTAAAATGAAACACGGGAGGCACCAGCCATCACATTGTTTTTGTGTTGAACTTGGAACAATTAGGGGACACAAAGTCTGTGTTGCAACCAGTTGAGGTGTTCTAAATGCAAAAGATACAAACAGGAGACTCTGATAAAAATGACATCAAATAGAACCACTGCTGTCACATTGTTTTTATGATAAGCTTCGAACACCTAAAGGAGGAGACATAATTCTTAATGCTACAGCTGAACTGACTGTAAGAATAGAAGGAGTTAACAGAAAAATGACTAGAGATAATTAGCTTACATCAGCAGAAAACTTCAAAGGATATTCCACTGAAAAAAGGGTATAAATATAGAACTTTCAAATGGGAAGATAGATTTGCTGAAAGGGGCAAAGCGATTCCTCAGGAATTTAAATCCCTCCCTCCTACACCATCTCTCCAGCCATGCATTCATCTGGTCTATTCTCCTATTTCTGCTCTCGCTAGCACGTGGCACTGGGAATAATCCTGAGATTACTACCTTTGAGGTCCTGCTGTTTAATTTATTTCCTAGCTCCCTATATTCTGCTTGCAGGACCTTGTCCCTCTTTCTACCTATGTCGTTGGTACCAATATGGACCATAAACTCTGGCTGTTCACCCTTCCCCTTCAGAATGTCCTGAAGGGATTCAGTAACCTCCTTAACGCAATGGGATGTGACAAACTAGGTAACTCCTGTGAGTGATCTCATGGGTTTCTGAAATGCCCCTGGCATGAAATCTCATGGCATTGGTGAATTTTACTGCCAGTGGATGGTTGCCTGGGCTAAATGGCATACATCAGGCACAGATCCATCCTCATGCCCAGATAGCTCACTCTGCTGTGATAGACTGTTGCCTGAGTAGTTCCTGATTTTTTTTTCCCATGCACTACCGATACCCTCTTCACGCTTTGGCTGCTCTCCAGCTCCTTGTCCTCCTCTTAAAATAAAAATTTACCCAAAGATTGATAAGAATGTTGAAGTTTGCTACTACAGGGAGTAGTTGAAGTGACTACCATAGATGCATTTAAGGGGAAGATAGATATGTACTCGGCAGAGAAAGGAATAGACGGTTATGCTGACAGGGTGAGGTGAAGTAAGGTGGGAGGAGACTCAAGTGGAGCATAAACACCAGCATGGACCAGTTGGGCTGAACAGCCTGTTTCTGTGCTGTTAATTCTATGTAAGACCTTTATGCTAAACCTTTATAAATCACTGGTTAGGCCCCAGCTGGAGTATTGTGTTCAATTCTTGGCATCACACTTTAGGAAGGATGCAGAGATTATTTACTAGAATAGTGCCAGCGATGTATGACTTCAGTTATGTAGCGTGACTGGAGAAGCTGTGGTTGTTCTCCTTCGAGCAGAGAAGGCCAAGAGGAGATTCGATAGAGGCGTTTAAAATAATGAAGGGTTTAGATAGAGTAAATAAACAGAAACTGTTTCTAATGACAGAAGGGTCGATAACCAGAGGGCATAGATTCATGATTGGCAAAAGAACCAGAGGCAATGTGAGGAAACATTTTACTTTTACGCAGCGAGTTGTTGTTATCTGGAATGCACTTCCTGAAAGGATGATGGAAGCAGATTCTATAGTAACTTTCAAAAGAGAATTGGATAAATACTTGAAGGGAAAAAATTTACAGGGCAATGGGGAAAGAGCAGGGGAGCGGGATTAATTAGATAGCTCTTTCAAAGAGGCACGATGGGCCAAATGGCCTTCCTCTGTGCTGTACCATTCCATGATTCTAGCTGATTTAAAATCTGGGAATGACCACTTCAACCTTTACTATGGGGCAAAAAACTGAAAAGTTGTTCAAAGAAGATGTTACACATTTTGAGTCATTGCTCAGGTCATTTGGAACACTCAGAACTGTTTTAAACCTTAGCAATAATGAACGCTGCATTACCATTGCTGGGAAGGATCTGTAGTTCCTTTCACAGGCGAGTTCAGAGACTTTCATTATTGACAGCAGAATCAGCTCCCACTTTGATTTCAAAACATATGGGCTGGATTTTACCAGCCCTGAGGAGGCGGGGTTGGAGGCGGGGCTGCTGGGAAAATCAAAAGAATGGGAGCGGGTCCCGAACTCGCTTCCAACCCGCTGCCAATGAATCTTCCCGGGAGTCAGGTCCCCGATTTGCGCAGGGACCCAACTCTTAGTGGCGGGAAGAGGATTATAGCCACTTGACTGCCTGTTAACAGGTAGTTAACAGGCAGCAGTTAACAAGTTTTTTCCCATTTTGCAACATCTGCTGCGGGCTTCCAGATGTCGGGGAGCCCCGCCAGGGTAAGGGAGGCGTGCTGTGGGTCTGTTGTAATGTTTATGTAGAGATGACAGCTGCAGGAGTGGTGTGAAGGATGCAATGGGACACTGGTGAATATCAGAGGTAAGGAAATGTTGGGAAAGTCATTTTTAATGTATTTAGATTTTCTGGAGGTGACGAGCTTTGAACTATTTGTGTGCCCTCACCTCATTGGGAGAAGTGACAGATCACTTCTGTACCCTCACCTGCAGCTGCCATCTGTTTTATCCTAAGGAGAGAGTCATTGGAGAGTCTGGGTGCAAGGGCTTACCTTTGTACAGTGACTGTCAGTGTTTGACAGCACCTCAATGCTTTCAAATCATCTGTCAAAAATAAATGCTTCATGTCCCTGTAAGAAAACCGGCAGATGAAGCATCATCAACTGACATCATCTGACACTGGCTTTCCCGCAGTGCGGGCTTAACAAGGCCAATCAGGGGAAAATAGCGTCTGTGTGTCGGATGTCGCTGGGGGTGGGACTAGAACCCAGAAGGCAGCAGTCTCACCCCCAACTCATCTCGGTAAGTAAAATCCAGCCCTTTGTCTTTCTTAATTTGTTGGGAAGATTGCTTAATTATACACACCCTGAGGGCTTGGGAGGAGGGACTGTGGCTAATCCTTCTAATTAGGATATGATTTTTTTTTTAAACACATGCATAGTATCATCCCACATCTGTGTTTTAGTTGGTCCATGTTGATTGATTGTATTTTGCTTATCTCCACAAACCAAGAGCACATTGTTCCTTCACCTCTGATCGAAGTTGAAGGTGTCACAGGGAAAATTATTTCTTTTTACTCAACATATGGAGTTGCTCTGTTGTTGAAATGCTTTACTAAAATATCACTTGTGTTGTCGCGATGAGTAAATAGCTTCTGTTCTGCCTATTTCTATTTCTGCTGGTAATCTTGTCTTATTGGTATTTCCTAAAAAGGTCAGTGAGAATTAATCATAACTGGATTATTAGAGATAAAGCGACATTGTCAACAAGTGTGATCTAGATAAGTACATGTTCAATGATACAGAAGGTCATTTTATTTATGATCATTAAATGTGACTTGAGGGGCCAAGAAATTCATTCACGGGCAAGGGAGGCATGATGCGCATTGCACGTACCTGCTTACATGGACCCAGGGATCACGTGAAATTGGTGCTGGGACCTCATTCTAATGCATCAAGCATGCAGCCAGTGCTATTCAGTGGCTATATGCCTTTTGGGGGGGTGTGGAGGTTGGGGGTGGGTGGGTGGAATATTGGGCTTCGCTGATACCACTTAAAGACAGCCAGCACCTCTTAAAGGGAAGGTACACTATGGCTGCAGTCAACCGGGAAACACTTCTGAACACAAATTGCTGGAAGAAATACAGATAGAGCACCCAGGTTCAGTGATGCCACCTTGGAGGCTCTGGTCCAGGCAGTGGACAGAAGGAGGGAGATGCTGTATTACCCAGTGGGAAGAGATTGCAGAATAAGTTAATCCCAGGAGTTTAGCTTCCAGGATGCGGCTGCATTGTAAGAAGAAATTCAATGACCTCACCAGTGTTGTCAAGGTAAGAATGCTGGGCCTAGAAATTCAGTTTGGGGCGCCCAGCTGGCTAGCGCCCAAAAGTTAGCGCTGGGCGCGGAGCCATTTGCGACCGTCAGATATTCGTCTTCTGTGCCCCAATCCGGAACCGGGCGCTATTCCAGGGTGTGCCCGCCTCCGCTTGGGGCGCTGCAAGTGAATTTCAGTGCTCTTGGCGCCGCTGCGCCAGCCGCTGCAGAGCGGCAGGCTGCGGTACTGCAGGCCTCCTCCTTCTCTTAAGGGGGAGCTGCCTGCAACGGGGAGATCGCCGCTGGAGAGTGCCGGCAAATGAGCCCGGCACCTCGGAGAAGTGCCGGGTTCGCGGAAAGCAGCCGGCAATGCCGCGGGGGGGGGAGGAGGCCGGGTAAGGAGGTGTGGGCAGGCGGCCGCCGAAAAAGCGGCCGGCCGCACCTCCACCTTAAAGCGCCCCACTAAGTCTAGAGTACGGCCTCGATTTCTGGTCGCTGTTTGCGGCCGCTGCGGAAGAGGCGACCGCAACTAAATATGGGGATCGGGCTGGTTTCGGGGCGGAACCAGGGCACTGTGCACACCAATGACATCATCGGTGCTGGCGCAGCGCTAACGGCTACCGCCGCCAATACCGCTGCGCTGAATATCAGCGCAAACTCATTTTTGGCGCAGAAGCCCTCTTTAGGCGCTAACTGGCCGCAAAGCTGGCAGCGCCTTAATGAATTTCTAGGCCTTGGCCTCTTAATCTCTGCTCACACCTCCACACCTTTAAACTAACTAGTGGGGGGGAGGTTCCTAGAGATCAAATAATAAAAATGACAACAGAGAAGGTGATAGACTTAGGTAGCAGTAGGGAAATTGAAAACCAGAGCATGTCAGGAAGGGGCAGAAGGTATGGAGTAAAAGGTAAAGTAATAAAAAGGGCAAATGCAGGAACTAAGTGTCACAAAACATCTTTGAAAGTTCTCTATCTGAATGCACGTAGCATTCGTAACAAAATAGACGAGTTAATGGCACAAATAACTACATATGGGTATGATCTTGTGGCCAGTACAGAAACATGGCTGCAGGGTGACAATGCCTGGGAATTAAACATACCAGGTTATTTAACGATCAGGAAGGACAGGCAGGAAGGAAGGGGAGGTGGGGTGGCTATGTTAATAAAGGATGGAATCACTGTAATACAGAGAAATGATATTGGGTCAAAAGATCAGGATAATGAAACAGTTTGGGTGGGGGTAAGCAATAATAAGGGGAAAAAAAACACTAGTGGTCATAGTCTATAGGCCTCCAAACAGTGGCAACTCAGTTGGACGGAGTATCAATCAGGAAATATTTGAGGCTTGTAATAAGGGAACACCTACAATTATGGGGGATTTTAACTATCATATTAATTGGACAAATCAAATTGGGCAGGGCTGCCTTGAGGATGAGTTCATTGAGTGTAGTAGGGATGGGTTTCTTGAGCAGTATGTAACTGAACCGACCAGGGGGCAAGCAACCTTAGATCTGGTCCTGTGTAACGAGACAGGATTAATTAAAAATGTCCTAGTAAAGGATCCCCTTGGAATGAGTGACCATAACATGGTTGAATTCCATATTCAATTAGAGGGTGAGAAGGTTGGATCTCAAACAAGCATGCTAAGCTTGAATAAAGGAGACTATGAAGGTATGAGAGCAGAATTGAGTAGAGTGGATTGGGAAAATAGATTAAAGGGTAAGACAATACATGATCAGTGGTGTACATTTAAGGAGTTATTTTACAACTTCCAAAAAAAATATATTCCACTGAGAAGAAAAGGGTGTAAAAGAAAAGACAGCCATCCGTGGCTAAGTAAAGAAATTAAGGATAGTATTCGACTAAAAACAAGGGCATATAAGGTCGCCAAATCTAGTGGGAGGATAGAGGATTGGGAAAACTTTAAAAGACAGCACAAAATAACAAAAAGATTGATTAAGAAAGGGAAGATAGATTATGAAAGTAAATTAGCAAAAAATATAAAAACAGATGGTAAGAGTTTTTATAGTTATATAAAAAGAAAAAGGGTGGCTAAAGTAAATGTTGGGCCCTTAAAGGATGAGACCGGGAAATTAATGGTGGGAAATATGGAGATGGCAAAAACACTGAATGAATATTTTGTATCAGTCTTTACAGTAGAAGACACTAAGAATATCCCAACACTGGACAAACAGGGGGCTAAAGGGGGGGAAGAGCTAAACACGATCAAAATCACTAAGGAAGTGGTACTCGGTAAAATAATGGGACACAAGGCGGACAATTCACCTGGACCTGATGGCTTACATCCTAGGGTCTTGAGGGAAGTGGCGGTAGGGATTGTGGATGCATTGGTAATAATTTTCCAAAACTCCCTGGACTCGGCAAAGGTCCCGGCAGACTGGAAAACTGCTAATGTAACACCCTTATTTAAAAAGGGCAGTAGACAGAAGGCTGGAAACTATAGACCGGTTAGCCTAACATCTGTGGTAGGTAAAATTTTGGAGTCCATTATTAAGGAGACAGTAACAGGACATTTGGATAATCATAATTTAATAGGACAAATTCAGCATGGTTTTATGAAGGGGAAGTAATGTTTGACAAATTTGCTGGAGTTCTTTGAGGAAGTAACATATAGGGTGGATAAAGGGGAACCAGTGGACGTAGTGTATTTAGACTTCCAAAAGGCATTTGACAAGGTGCCACACAGAAGATTATTGCTTAAGATAAAAACTCACGGGATTGGGGGTAATATTCTGGCATGGATAGAGGATTAGCTATCTAACAGAAGGCAGAGAGTTGGGATAAATGGTTCATTCTCAGACTGGCAATCAGTAACTAGTGGTGTTCCGCAGGGGTCAGTGCTGGGTCCCCAACTCTTTACAATCTATATTAACGATTTGGAGGAGGGGACCGAGTGTAACATATCAAAGTTTGCAGATGATACTAAGATGGGAGGGAAAGTAGTGAGTGAGGAGGACATAAAAAACCTGCAAGGGGACATAGACAGGCTAAGTAAGTGGGCAGAGATTTGGCAGATGGAATACAATACTGGAAAGTGTGAGGTTATGCACTTTGGCAGGAAAAATCGTAGAGCAATTTATTATCTTAATGGCAAGAAACTGGAAAGTACTGAAGTACAAAGGGATCTGGGGGTCCTGGTGCACGAAACTCAAAAGGTTAGTATGCAGGTGCAGCAAGTGATTAAGAAGGCCAATGGAATGTTGGCTTTCATTGCTAGGGGGATAGAATATAAAAATAGGGAGGTATTGCTTCAGTTGTACAAGGTATTGGTGAGACCGCACCTGGAATACTGCGTACAGTTTTGGTGTCCATACTTAAGAAAGGACATACTTGCTCTTGAGTCAGTACAAAGAAGGTTCACTCGGTTAATCCCGGGGATGAGGGGATGGACATATGAGGAGAGGTTGAGTAGATTGGGACTCTACTCATTGGAGTTCAGAAGAATGAGAGGCGATCTTATTGAAACATATAAGATTGTGAAGGGGTTGGATCGGGTGGATGCGGGGAGGATGTTCCCGATGATGGGTGAAACTAGAACTAGGGGGCATAGTCTTAGAATAAGGGGCTGCTCTTTCAAAACTGAGATGAGGAGGAACTACTTCACTCAGAGGGTGGTAGGTCCATGGAATATGCTGCCCCAAAAAGCTGTAGAAGCTACATCATTACATAAATTTAAAACAGAAATAGACAGTTTCCTAGAAGTAAAGGGAATAAAAGGTTATGGGGAGCGGGCAGGAATTTGGACATGAGTCTAGGTTCGGATCGGTCATGGCCCTGTGGGTAGCAGAGCGGGCCCAGGGGCCGTGTAGCCTGATGCTGCTCCTATTTCATGTGTCTAATTCTGTTAGATTCAGGAGATGGTTCTGTGATAGTGGATTGGCGGTTAGGATCAGATCAGCCATGATCTTATTGAATGGCGGAGCAGGCTCGAGGGGCCGATTGGCCTACTCCTGCTCCTATTTCTTATGTTCTTATGTTCTCCACCACCTTCAGCCTCACTACTCACAATACACCCTGCTTCCATTCACTCTCCTTACAATCAATACACCACCTTCACTCCACCTCCTTCTCCTCATACTCAAACACTCACCACTATTGCAAGCCTCATTTGCACAAACTTCACATTTTACACACTGCATAATGACTATTACACCATGACAGGCACATTCTCCAATCACCTCAGAAGACTGTCCCTAATGCACATCTTTCTTTCTTTCTTTCAGAGAAGGCCACACAAAACTTGCACCAGTAGGCTGCCAGTGGAGGACGCCAAGCCTGCCCGCACATGCTCTCCTCTGTGTAAGAAGTGCGGGCAAGACCCATAAGGCTGGAATGAAGGAAGACAATTGGATGGTGGCAAACAGGATTGTGGGACTGTTGGGGTATTGGGGATGGGAAGTGTGGCTCATGTGAAGTGCTCTTGGGTGAGCTGCACTTTGAGAGCTCTGGCAGCAAGGACTGGTGGAATTACCATTTGGGATCCCCTAATAGTAGTTGTATTGTCAAGCAGAATATAAATCAGGAAAATAGAGGTACATGTAACAAGGGTAATACAGTAATCATGGGGGACGTTAATATTCATATAGACTGAGCAAACCATATTTGCAGTAATACGAACACACAAATTAGGAGCAAGAGTATGCCATTCGACACTTCGAGCCTGCTCCACCTTACAATAAGATCATGGCTGATCCGATTACTCCTCATCTCTTTCTTAAATGGGAGATCGCTTATTTTTAAACAGTGACCCCTAGTTCTAGATTCTCCAACAAGAGGAAACATCCTCTCCACATCCACCCTGTCCAGACCCCTCAGGATCTTATATGTTTCAATCAAGTCATCTCTTACTCTTCTAAACTCCAACGGATACATGCCTAGCCTATCCAACCTTTCCTCATAAGACAACCTGCCCATTCCAGGTATTATTCTAGTAAACCTTCTCTGAACTGCTTCCAACGCATTTACATCCTTCCTGAAATAAGGAGACCAATACTGTATACAGTACTCCAGGTGTGGTCTCACCAATGCCCTGTTTAACTGAAGCATAACCTCCCTACCTTTGTATTCAATTCCCCTCACAATAAATGATAACATTCTATTAGCTTTCCTAATTACTTGCTGTATCTGTATAGTAACCTTTTGTGATTCATGCACTCGGACACCCAGATCCCTCTGCATCTCAGAGCTCTGCAATCTCTCACCATTTAGCTAATATGCTTCTTTTTTATTCTTCTTGCCAAAATGGACAACTTCACTTTTTCCCACATTATACTCCATTTGCCAGATCTTTGCCCACTCATTTAACTTATCTATATCCCTTTGTAGCCTCCTTATGTCCTCTTCACAATTTACTTTCCTACCTATCTTTGTGTCATCAGCAAATTTAGCAACCATACCTTTGGTCCCTTCATCCAAGTCATTTATATAAATTGTAAAAAAAATAATATAGAGGACGAGTTCATGGTATGCATTCATGATAGTTTCATAGATCAGTATGTTAAGGAACCAACTAGGGAACAGGCTATCTTAGATCTAGTATTGTGCAATGAGAGAGGGTTAATTACTAAGTTTGTAGTAAAGGAGCCTGTGGGGAAGAGTGATCATAAATTGATAGAATGTTATATTGCATTTGTGAATGATTTAGTTAAGTCTAAAACTAGGGTCTTAAATCTAAACAAAGCCAACTATGTAGGTATGAGGGGCAAGTTGGCTAAGGGAGATTGGAAAGCTAGATTGAAAGGTATGATGGTAGATAAGCAATGCCAAACGTTTAAAGAATTAATTCATAATTCACAATGAATATAATACATTGTGGAATAACAACAGAAAATGCTGGAAATACTCAGCAGGCCAGGCAGCATCTGTGGAGAGAGAAACAGAGTTAACGTTTCAGGTCTGGGACCCTTCATCAGAACTGGAAAAAGCTGGAGATGTAACAGATATTAAGCAGGTGCAGAGACAGTGGGGGGGGGGAGCGGTTAGGAGGGGAGGAAGAAATAGAAAGAACATCCTGTACTTTTGTAAGAGGCAGGAAAGATAAAATGTTGCAAATGGGAATGGCAAAAATCATACTGCATGAAAAATGGGGGCAGGGATAATTATCTGAAATTGTTGAACTCAATGTTGAGTCCGGCAGGCTGCAAAGTGCCCAATTGACCTAATACATTGTGGAGTATGATAGCATAGTGGTTATGTTACTGGGCAAGTAATCCAGATGCCTGGACTAACCTTCCAGAGACATGGGACTCGATTTTAATTGCCGAGGCGGATTGGAGTCAGGTTGCATGGTGTGTGGGTTCCGGAACCGCTTCTGGCGGGATCAGCTGCTGATGTCCGATTTTGATTCAATGAGCTTGTTGATTTCAATGAAGCATGCTGGCCGGTCCAATGAGGGCAATCGGGTTGGCTGGCTGCTTCTGATGACGTCATCATAGCTGCTGCTTTTAAAGCTGCCATTCAGCCTAAGCCTTTCTCTTGTGGATTCCTGGACTCATTGAAATTGATTTTGATGTAATGACTTCATCCAGAGGCAAGGCAGCTCCTCGTTTTAATGACGACACCCTCAATGTTATTGTGGATGCTGTCAGAGGGCACAGGGAGATTCTCTTCCCTCCTGATGGCCGGAGGAAACCTCCTCAGCAGACCAAGGCAGCCTGGCTGCGCATTGCTGAGGAGGTCAGCGCAAGGTCCATATATGCACACTCATGGATCCAGTGCCAAAAAAGGTTTAATGATCTTGTGCGAACATCAAAATTAAACAACAAAGGTGCCACATAAAAGGTTACTGCATAAAATAAGAGCTCATGGAATTGTGGGTAATATATTAGCATGGACAGAGAATTGGCTAACTAACAGAAAGCAGAGTCAGGATAAATGGGTCATTTTCCAGTTGGCAAACAGTAACTAGTAGGGTGCCACAGGGATCGGTGCTGGGGCCTCAACTATTTACAATCTACATTAATGACTTGGATGAAGGGACTGAGTGTAATGTAGCCAAGTTTGTGGATGATACAAAGATGGATGGGAAAGCAAGTTGTGCAGAGGACTCAAATAATCTGCAAAGGGATATAGACAGGCTAAGTGAGTGGGCAAACATTTGGCAGATGGAGTATAATGTTGAAAGTGCAAGGTTATCCACTTTGGCAGGAAAAATAAAAAAGCACATTATTATTTAAATGGAGAGAGATTACAAAATGCTACAGTTCAGAGGGACCTGGGGGTCCTTGTGCATGGAACACAAAAAGTTAGCATACAGGTACAGCCAGTAATCAAAAAGGCAAATGGAATGTTGGCCTCTATTGCAAGGGGACTGGAGTATAAAAGCAGGGAAGCCCTGCTACACCTGTACAGGGTATTGGTGAGACCACACCTTGAGTGCTGCATACAGTTTTGGTCTCCTTATTTAAGGAAGGATATATTTGCATTGGAGGCAGTTCAGAGACGATTCACTAGGTTAAGTCCAGAGATGAGGGGGTTGACTTATGAAGAAAGGTTGAGCAGGTTGGGCCGATACTCATTGGAATTTAGAAGAATGAGAGGTGATCTTATTGAAACATATAAGATATTGAGGGGGCTCGACAAGGTAGATGCAGAGAGGATGTTTCCATTTGTGGGGAAATCTAGAACTCGGGGCACAGTCTCAAAATAAAAGGTCACCCTTTTAGAACTGAGATGAGGAGGAATTTCTTCTCTCAGAGGGCCATAAATCTCTGGAATTCTCTGCCCCAGAAAGCCATGGAGGCTGGGTCATTAAATACATTTAATTTGGAGATAGACAGATTTTTGCAAGATAAGGGAGTGAAGAGTTATGGGGAGAGAGGGCAGGGAAGTGGCTTTGAGCCCAAGATCAGCCATGATCTTATTGAATGGTGGAGCAAGCCCGAGGGGCCAAGTGGCCTATTTCTGCTCCTATTTCTTATATTCTTGTGTGAGTATCCCATCACACTTACCTTCAATCTGCTTCCCTTCTCTTCTCATCACCAGCACTCTGCATTGTAAACCTCCTCCTTCACATCCCACCTTACCCTTTCATCCCTTGCACCCTTACCTATCCATCTCTGTCTCTGCACTGAATCACGTCAGCATCCTGCCTATGCACCCCTTAGACTCGCTCTCATTGTCATGCAGTGACAACAACTAACAACGCACAGGGAGCTACCTTCCTCTTGGCACATTACCCCATCTTCATTTCACTCAACGCTTCTATGGTAGGGATTCTTCACACTCACTCCATCACTGTGGCTGAAACACCACTTGTGTCTCTCCTTGCAGGAAAAGATAGCCCACAATAAGAGGGAGAGAGCAATGACTGGAGGAGGAACACCTACCCTAGCCACATTGACCAGTGCTGAGGAGGCTGCAAACGAGATTGTTGGCAGTGGCGAGGACCTGGAAATGGGCGATGGAGAGATGGGCACACAAGAGGAAGCTGGTGACATAATAGAGTTTCAGCCCTCTCAGACTGCAATTCTATATGATGTTCATAGAGAATCGCTTTGTATCATCTGCTGAAAGGGCTGTGTCGGCTACATCAATATTAGATGTCTAAATCATGCTTTAACTCTCCCACAGGACCATCAAGCGCCCCCCTCCACATGATCCAGGACGAAGACCCGGACATCTCCTCAGAGGAACCTGAAGCCTCTGAGGGACCAGCATCACCAGGACTCAGCGCACCCAGCACCAGCGCAGCAATGCACACCTCAGTGGGGCTCTCGCAAGTTAGAGTAGTGTTGCCACCTGGTCTATCACAGCGCACAAGTGAGCATCAGCAGAGGGTGGAGACAGCGACAGCAGTGGAGAGTCCGCAGCAGAGATTGCAGAACCCTCCTAGCTCTGCAGAGTTGCATGCAGATGCTGTGCCTCTGGGGCCATCCAGAAATAGAGTGTCTCGGGAATTACAGGAACAAGTGCAGGAGTCTCTGGAAGGGTTTGCTTCCAGGGTTAGTGCGAGTGTGGAGAGAATGGAGGAGTCCATCTCTAACATCAGCATTGCCGTGGTGGAGGCAATGGCGCATGAACGCACCACCGTGGATAGGATGGCAACCTCCATTGAAAGGATGGCTATGGCCATGGAGCAAATAAGTCACCAGTCAGGGAAACAAGGTGACTGTTCAAAATAGAACATCATTTCTGGAGGAGCGATGGGCAGCTATTGAGCAGAGAGACCAGAGCTTCATGGATGTCCTTTTGAAGAGGACTGCCAGTGTAGATACAAGTTCTCTTGGTCCCCTTGAAGTGCAGCAAGGTGCTCTCCAGCCAGTTGCCAGCACTGAGGTGCAACTGACCTATGAGAGGGGTGTTGTTGGCAGGACAGAAGGAAGTGTGGGCTCCTCTCAAAGTGCTCACACAACCATGCCACTACAGAGACCTCGGTCAGAGGCCCACTTTGCCGAGACATTTGAGATGACCGTTTCAGCCCCTGCACAGCCACAGGAGGAGCAGACTTTTCAAGATCCCTCCCAGGCTCCCAAACCCAGAGGATGCCTGCCAATGGCATCTAAGCAGGTGCAGCATCCTAATCAGCAAGGTGCCTCTACATCTGCTGATGCTACAGGGGAAGCACCACATAGAAGCATGGGCAAGAGAAAGATTAAGCACATATTGTCACAAGGGGACTCACGTGGGTGTTTTGTCTTTTTTGTCTGACTGCTCTTGGATAATGACCCTTTTGTCATGTTTAAAAGAAAAATTATGTGTTCTGGGAAATGGCAAAAGTGCATTGAGGGCTCAGGGCAACTTGCTTTTGTAATGTTGATGATAAAAGTTCCAGGAAATAACAGGGTATAGCAGAGATGATGTATGATGTTGGACAAGTGTCACCTGCAATTAAAGAGCCATTTGGTAGCCACCTATTGTTGAAGAGTATGTTTATGCTAATGTGGCACAGCAGTTTGCATAACCTGGTTGGCAGGCAACAGTCAACTGGAGGGATGCTGCATTGGTCACAACAGGGCATGCAAGGCTCCCCTCATCCTCCTCCTACTCCTCTTCACAGGAAGATCGGCACTGCTACTCCGCCAATTATGAGGACCAGGATGAGAGGGTATAAATTTCATTTGAGGCAACAAGCTTGCAAGCGCACAGTCGAAGTGGCCTGAAATTATTCCATTCATGTCACACTGCAGATGGGAGTCAGCTTGAACAGTCAGAAGGTCAGTAGATTTGCAAAATCTTATCCCATACCTACAACCACAAAGCTGTTGCATTTGAATGTCAGCCATGTTTCAGGGGTGCTTTTAAAGTGCTGCACCAATGCATATACATCATGTCCTCCAACAACTCGTCTCCTTGAACCTGGCCTGTTTCTGACAAGTCGGGAAACAGGAGCCAGAAGCACAAAAATGGGAAACCACGATCAAAATAGGATTAGTAAGGCTGTTAACAGGCTGTTAACTGCCTTAACTACCTGTCCCATCGGTTCCAGTCGGGTCAGTTTGGAAGCGGCTGAACAGACATTCACGAAAATTGGGTGGGGGCGGGATGGGTGTCTGAAGCCATTTTTTCTGATTTTCGCTGCAGACCCGCCTCAAAACCCGCCTCCTCAGGGGTATTAAAATCGAGCCCATGTGTTCAAATCCCACCGTGGCAGCTGGGGAATTTAAATTCAATTAAATAAATATGGAACAAAATAGGTTTGAGGGGTGCGGGAAATCAGTTACGTGGATAGACTGGAGAAGCTGGAGTTTGTTCTCCTTAGAGCAGAGAAGGTTGACAGGAGATTTGATAGAGGTGTTCAAAGTCATGAGAGGTCGAGACAGAGAGAAACTGTTCCTATTGGTGGAAGGGTCGAGAACCAGAGCACTCAGATTTAAAGGGATTGGCAGAAGAACCAAAGGCGACATGAGGAAAAAAAATTTTTACGCAGCGAGTGGTTAGGATCTGGAATGCACTGCCTGAAAGGGTGGTGGAGGCAGACTCAATCATGGCTTTCAAAATTTGGGTTCACTGTTGGCCCAGGCCTCTGGATTGCTTGTCCAGCGACATAACCACTATGCTACCGTTCGCGATGGGATCCTGGGCTTTATAAATAGAGGCATAGAATACAAAAGCCAGGAAGTTATGCTAATCTTATATAAAAATACACTAGATCGGCACCCGCTGGGGTATTGTGTTCAATTCTGGGCACCACTCTTTAGGATGGATGTAAGGCTTTGGAGAGGGTACAGAAGAGATTTACTAGAATGGTTCCAGGGAAAACAGTTTACAGTTACGTGGATAGATTAGAGACGCTGGGATTGTTCTCCTTGGAGCAAAGGCAAAGGCTGAGAGGTGTTTAAATAAATAAATGGTTTAGATAGAATAAATAAAGAGAAACTGTTTCGAATGTCCGAAGGGTCGATAACCAGAGGGCACAGATTTAAGGTGATTGGCAGAAGAACATGCAAAAAAGCGCTTGTACTCAGCTAGTGGTTAGGATTTGGAATAGGGTGGTGGAAACAGATTCAATAGTAGTCTTCAAAAGGGAATTGGATAAAGACTTGAAGGAGAAAGAATTGCAGGGATATGGGGAAAAAGCGGGGAGTGGGACTAAATGGATTGCTCTTCAAAAGTGCCGACACAGACTTGATGGGCCGAAAGGCCTTCTGCTGTGCTGTTCTCTTCTATGATTCTTCTAAAAGGGAATTGGATAAGTACCTGAAGGAAAAAACCTGCAGAGCTATGAGGAAAGGGCAGGGGAATGGGACTAGCTGAAGTGCTCCTGCAGAGAGCCGGCACGGGCTGGATGGGCCGAATGGCCTCCTTTTGTGCTGTAACCATTCTATGATGCTATGAAAAAGATAGTCTCAGTAATGGTGACAATGAAACTACTGAATTATCGTAAAATAAAAATCTGGTTCACTAATGTCCTTTAGGGAAGGAAATCTGCCGTCCTTACCTGGTCTCGTCTATATGTGACTCCAGTCCCATAGCAATGTGGTTGACTCTTAACTGCCCTCTGCCGCTCATTTGTATTAAAGAAGGTGGCTCACCAGCAACTTCTCAAGGGCAATTAGGGATGGGCAATAAATGGTGGCCTTGCCAGCGACGCCCACATCATGTGAATGAATAAAAAAATACCTTTGGGAAAAGTGGTCCGAGCGTGGTTAACAAGAGAATTTAAAGGTAGTGCTAGATTAAAGGAAGAGGCTTATAATGTTGCCAAAAAGATTAGTAAACCTGAGGATTGGGGGGATATTAGAATTCAGCAAAAGAGGACCAAGAAATTGATGTAGAATATGAGAGCAAACTAGAAAGAGACAAAATAACCTCCCAGAGATGTCGGGGAACATAGTGTCTAATGAGAGGGAGGAACTGAATGAAATCAGTATTTGTAGGGAAGTGGTGTTAGGGAAATTGATGGGGTTGAAGGCAGATATATACCCAGGGCCTGATAATCTACATCCTAGGGCACTTAAGGAAGAGGCCCTAGAAATAGTAGATGCATTGCTGGTCAACTTCCAAAATTCTATAGACTCTGGAAAAGTTCCCATGGATTGGAGGATAGCTAATGTAACCCCACTATTTAAAAAAGGTGGTAGAGAGAAAACGGGGAATTATAGACTGGTAAGCCTGACATCGGTAGTGGGAAAAATGCTAGAGCCCATTATAAAAGATGTAATAGCAGAGCACTTGGAAAACAGTGACAGGATCGGACAAAGTCAACATGGATTTACAAAAGGTAAATCATGCTTGACTGATCTATGGGAATTTTTTGAGGATGTAACTGGTAGAATAGCTAAGGGGGAGCCAGTGGATGTGGTGTATTTGGAATTTCAGAAGGCTTTCGATAAGGTCCCGCATAAGAGAGTAGCGTGCAAAGTTAAAGCACATGGGATTGGGGGTAAAGTAGTGACTTGTATAGAGAACTGGTTGGCAGACAGGAAGCAAAGAGTTGGAATAAACGGGTCTTTTTCCGACTGGCAGGCAGTGACTAGTGGGGTACCAAAGGGATCGGTGCTAGGACCCCAGCTATTCACAATATATATATTAATTAATGATCTAGACGAGGGAACTAGATGTAATATCTCCAAGATTGCAGATGACACAAAGCTGGATGGGCGTGTGTGCTGTGAGGAGGATGCAGAGAAACTCCAGTATGATTTGGACAGGTTGAGTGATTGGGCAGATGCATGGCAGATGCAGTATAATGTGAATAAATGCAAGGTTATCCACTTCGGTGGCAAAAACAGGAAGACAGATTATTATCTGAATGGCAATAGATTGGGAAAAGGGGAAGGGCAAAGAGACCTGGGTGTCCTTGTGCACCAGTCGCTGAAGGTAAACATGCAGGTCCAGCAGGCGGTTAAGAAGGCAAATGGTATGTTGGCCTTCTGTAGGGGGTGGTGTTTGGTGGTTGGCGCGAGCGCCCAGTCAGTTATGCCTCTGACTGTTTGTGAGCGGTTTGAATCACTTCCACGCCACTGGGTTCTAGACACCGGACTTAGGTACAGGCGGCGATACAGAAAAGACTCGAGTAGACAGGTGGTTTGGATGTAAGCAAAACCAAGATTTTATTAAACAGAAAAATTAACACAGTCTTACGAGAAGTTACCAGTATAAAATTACAGGCAAATTCAAGAAATTATACTTATACAGGGAATGGGGAACACACGGCACATCGAGGGAAAACAACTATCTTAACAATCCCCTTACCCTTATCCCACTCCCCTATACCTAACTAGATTAAGCTATGAGGGGTCAGAATTCATGCTCACCAATCAAAGATCTGCTGAATTCAAAACAGCGGTGGGGCTTGGGGTTCGCTCTTTGTGCTCTCTGGAGCCTGCTGTCATCACGTGGTCTCCGGGTGCTGCAAGGGCGTTATCCAGGTACAAGTACCCCAAAGGTAAAGTCTCTGCTTGGGTACTTTAACTCGCAGGGATGATGGTTCCTCTTCCTCGGTCGTCAGTTGAAGTTTGCATGAAGATAGTCACAGGTTAGCTGGATTGAAGGCCCGATTATTCGAAGCTTGTCTTCAACTGCTTTCCCAATTCGTCTTCGCCCAATTCGTCTCGCCTCCTCGCCTCGTCGCATCTCGCCTCGCCTGGCCTGGTTTGCCCGTGTCTGCCCAGTGCAATACCGGGTGTTCCTGATGGAATGGGGAAACGCACAGGCAGAGGCCGGGGGGTAAGTGCGGGACAGGGAAAGAGCAGCAGCCACGAGGGCGAGGAGCAAGAAGAAGAAGAGAGCCCGAGAGTGAGAGATTGCTACCCAGGGCCTTCAGTTATACTCCTTCGGATGGCCCTTATCTGCGCACCAAATCAGGTTAGTTCTTTGCCTTAATCTTGGCGGGCTATTTTAAATAATGATAGCAATCTAACCTAACTGTTTTTAGATGGCCGGTAATCACATCTACTGGCCTGATAATGGAATTGTTTTGTTATTAATACATCTTAATGGGCCTGTCCAGCCCCGATGGCTTCCTTAAGCTGTTCCTGATTATTTATGCAAACTGCTTGATGGCCTTAAGTATAGGCCTAACTGGGTTTTGATCTCTCTCTGATTTGGCCTAATACATAATTCAAAGTCCTGTCTGGTTTTCAAAATGCAAAGTCTCTCTTCACAGAAACTGCAGCTTTGGTTTCGATTTCTCCACAAGCTACCTGTGCCGCAGAGTCCAAGTTTTTAAAATCTCACAGGCATTCTGCCATGAGGCGTGGACGCCATCTTGGGTAAGCTTTTTAATTTAAATGTCAACGCAGGGTCCCTTTTGTTAATAATAACCTTTGGGGAAGTGTAGAAATTTTGCAAATCTTACACTCCCCCCTGTGATACTAAAACTTGCTTGAAGTATCATTCTTACCAGGTGAGCAAAATTTTTCTGACCGTCCTTAGTCAACCTTCCCCTGTAATCTATACAAGCTGAAGTGCCCGGCGGTGCCGAGGCTTTTTCGAGGGCATGTTGTTGTTGGAAGAGAGAGAGAGAGAGAGTGACTGGGGGGGGCAGGAGGGGGGGAGGGAGGAGGGGGGAGGGAGGAGGGAGGAGGGGGGGAGGGAGGGAGGGAGGAGGGAGGGGGGGAGGGAGGGAGGGAGGGAGGGGAGGGGAGGGGAGGGTGGGGGGGCAGGAGGGGGGGAGGGAGGAGGGGGGGAGGGGGGAAGGGAGGGAGGGGAGGGGAGGGAGGGGAGGGTGGGGGGGGGGGCAGGAGGGAGGAGGGAGGGAGGAGGGAGGGGAGGGGAGGAAGGGTGGGGAGGGAGGGGAGGGAGGGCGGGGAGGGCGGGGAGGAGGGTGGGGGGGAAGGGAGGGGGGAAGGGAGGGCTGGGGGGAAGGGAAGGGGGGGAAGGGGAGGGGGAGGGGGGAAGGGAAGGGGAGAGGGGGGTGGAAGGGAAGGGGGAAGGGAAGGGGGGGAAGGGGGGGAAGGGGGAGGGGGAAGGGGAAGGGGGGAAGGGGAGGGAGGGGGAGGGGGGGAAGGGGAAGGGGGAAGGGGAGGGGAGGGGAAGGGGAGGGGAGGGGGGGAGGAGGGGAGGGGGGAAGGGGGGGAAGGGGAGGGGAAGGGGGGAAGGGGAGGGGGAGGGGGGAAGGGGAGGGGGGAAGGGGAGGGGGGAAGGGGGGAAGGGTAGGGGGGGAAGGGGAGGGGGGAGGGGGGAAGGGGGGAAGGGGGAAGGGGGAGGGGGGAAGGGGGGAGGGGAGAGGGGGGGAAGGGGGGGAGCGGGAGAGGGGGGAGGGGGAGGGGAGAGGGGGGAAGGAGGAGAGGGGGGAGAGGGGGGAGGGGGAGGGGGAAGGGGGGAAGGGGGAGGGGGAGAGGGGGGAGGGGAGAGGGGGGGAAGGGGGGAGGGGAGGGGGGGAAGGGGGGAAGGGGGGAGGGGAGGGGGGGAAGGGGGGGAGGGGAGGGGGGGAAGGGGGGAAGGGGGGGAGGGGAGGGGGGGAAGGGGAGGGGAAAGGGGAGGGGAGAGGGGAGGAGAGGGGAGGGGAGGGAGGGGAGGGGGGAAGGGGAGGGGAGGGGGGAGGGGAGGGAGGGTGGAGGGGGGGGAAGGGGGAAGGGGGGAGCGGAGGGGGGGAAGGGGAGGGGGGGAGGGGGGGAGGGGAGGGGTGGGGGTGCCCCCCGAGGGTCGCGGCCCCCCCCCCCGGGTCGCGGCCCCCGAGGGTCGCGGCCCCCCCGAGGGTTGCGCCCCCGCCCCCCGAGGGTCGCGGCCCCCGTGGGTCGCGCCCCCCGTGGGTCGCGGCCCCCGCAGAGGGTCACGGCCCCCCCCGAGGGTCACGGCCCCCCCCGAGGGTCACGGCCCCCCCCCGAGTGTTGCGTCACCCCCCGAGTGTTGCGTCACCCCCCCCGAGGTGTAGAACGCCGATTGCGGCTGTGCGAGACGGCCGGGGGGCCGGTTGCCAGGGAGACGCTTGGCGCCCCCCCCGAGGGTCGTGGCCCCCCGTGGGTCGCGCCCCCTCCTGAGAATCGCGCCCCCCCGAGTGTCGCGGCCCCCCCCTGAGGGTCGCGCCCCCCCCGAGGTAAAGACCGCCGATTGCAGCTGTGCGAGACGGCCGGGGGGCCGGTTGCCAGGTTGACGCTTGATGCTCAGCAAGCCCCGCCCCCCGGCCGAGCCAGAGAGAGACGCCGCGTCTTAGCTCCTGCTGCGCGTGCACCCTAGCGGCGCTGGGCTGAGGCTCGGCCCTCCAGCCTTCGAGTGGGTCGGGAGGTGCCTTGCTCGGGCGTGGGTGCGAAAGAGAAGCCGAGGCTTCGAGGCCTACCTGGAAAATCGGGGAAAGGTAGGAAAATTAATGAGATTAGATAAGTTAATTCGTTTCTAAATCATTTTTTTTTAAAACAATATGTGTTTTAAAAGCAACGTTTTTTTTAAAGACGCAGAAAGCGGGAAAAATAATGGAAAAGTTTGGAATCAAGATGGCGGCGACTCACCTCGGTTCAGAACGATAAGGCCCGGCCACACACGCACCGATTGGCCCGGCGGCACAAGCCAGCAACCCGGCGTACGATTGGTCGAGCTCGAGGTCACTCTGTCGCTAATGAGCGGATAATGAGATGCTAATGAGCGGAACGTTGAAGGTTTTGGGATACCGCGGGCGCGTTTTTAGCCCGGCCGAAACGTAAATACGCTTAAAACCGTCTCGGAAGCGTAAGATTTCTTTGGAGGTAACGCGCGCGTAGGTACGCCCTGTAACTTTCGAGCGCATACCAGACAGACGCACACGCGATGACAGACAGACAGACAGACAGAATGACAGACAGAAGTACCGATTTATATATGAGCCCGGCGGTGCCGCGGCTTTTTGAGGGCATGTTGTTGTTGGAAGAGAGAGAGGGAGCGACTGGGGGGAAGAGAGAGAGGGAAGGAGAGAGAGAGAGAGAGGGAATGAGAGAGAGGGAAGGAGAGAGAGAGAGAGAGGGAAGGAGAGAGAGAGAGGGAAGGAGAGAGAGAGAGGGAAGGAGAGAGAGAGAGGGGGAAGGAGAGAGAGAGAGATGGAAGGAAAGAGAGAGAGAGATGGAAGGAGAGAGGGAAGGAGCGAGAGGGAAGGAGAGAGAAAGAGAGGGAAGGAGAGAGCGACAGAGAGAGAGAGGGATGGAGAGAGAGGGAAGGAGAGAGAGAGAGAGAGAGACTGGGAGTGTGAGAGAGAGAGATTGGGAGTGTGAGAGAGAGAGACTGGGATTGTGAGAGAGAGAGATTGGGAGTGAGAGAGAGAGAGATTGGGAATGTGAGAGAGAGACTGGGAGTGTGTGAGAAAGAGAGACTGGGAGTGTGAGAGAGAGAGATTGGGAGTGTGAGAGAGAGAGATTGGGAGTGTGAGAGAGAGAGATTGGGAGTGTGAGAGAGAGAGATTGGGAGTGTGAGAGAGAGAGATTGGGAGTGTGAGAGAGATTGGGAGTGTGAGAGAGATTGGGAGTGTGAGAGAGAGAGATTGGGAGTGTGAGAGAGAGAGAGATTGGAAGTGTGAGAGAGAGAGATTGGGAGTGTAAGATTCACAATTTTCAGCAAAAATCACGCAAGAAAACTGGATAAAATAAGACTGTTTATTGACCAAAGTAAGCTTGCACAGAAAAACCTTTGATAAAAGGGCATACAAAATGGCCGCCAGGCCCCGTGATCAGTTTATGAACCATTTTATTTCTATTACTGCAAGCCAGACAGGCTTGTGGATTGAAGACAGTGAGCCCGCGAAAGCCAGTATCTGGGAACCGAAACTCAGAGCAACAGCATACATATTCAATGGATTATAAGTACAGGATGGGGCCCATCAAGATATGAGCGGACAATTATACCCATTTATCGTACAAAGGAAAAACCGTTTAGCAGCCATCAAGGAAAATGTCCGGACCGATCAATATGCGAACCGAGCCGCGGTGACAATGCAAAGGACATTAACAGACATTATCGGCCAGGAAGGCCAGTTCAAGTTATCACCGGCTCCGTTACAAGACAAAGCGCCCCTGCAGAGATCTCTGCCCGCCAAAATTAATACAAAGACAGGACTATGATTTGGCGGGAGATAAGACTGTCCCAAAAGAGTATAACTATGGATTGAAAGTCCATCTAAGTTACTTCTTCACTGCTACGGCTTCTTGTTGGGCGACTTCAGGCTTCCATTTCTTCAAGAACTTTCTTCTACGAGGAATGAACGAAGGGCGGACGGTGCCCGGATCGGCGCCTCTTCCACTTCGGCAGATCGATGAAAACGTTTTCATCTTTTTAAAGACGGACGGTTTCGGAAAAAGGACAACGTGGCCGGTGTTCAGCCAAACAAGGCTCGGCCACGACGAGAAGACGACAAGGGTGGCCCGGGTACTGGGGTCGGGAGATCATCGACGACCCAGGCCGATGGAGAAGAAACCCTCTGGAGAACCGGCGATCGATGCCACAAGATTCTCCCATGTGCATAACCTGCATCTAGGTCTACTCCATGAACCCAAATCCACGATTGTGGATCTCAACCTTGACGAGCGCTCATCGAGGCTGGGTCTACCCCACCGCCTCGAGGGAGGAGAGAATATCGACTGCGCCAGAAGCTTCCAATCCACGTGACGACGGGAAGCGGTGTCAAAAAGGCTGTGAACCCCTTTTCGCGATTTCGAGAGTGGTGAGCATGATCCCAAGTTCCCCAGGTCGAAACTTAGTTTAGGTATAGGGGAGGGAGTTAAGGGAAATCGTAATGTGTTTCCCCCTTTTACGATGTGCCGTGTGTTCCCCATTTCCATAGAGTCAAGTTCATAAATTTGTGCATGATTGTAGTTACTTTAATCTGTGCCTATGACATGTATTTTGTAATGCTTCAAACTGTTCAAAAATAAAAGCATCCATTTCGTGCTATTCAGCCTGGTCTATTGAGTCCTCTTCTCTGCACTACTGTTCTCTGCATCTAAGTCCAAGGTCTAGAACCGTAGGGGGGGGTGGGTCGAACCACTCAAGGGTAATTCTTGCACGAAGCCTGGCAGGGGGCCAGAACGGGCAAGAGAGCAGGAAAAAAAAACCTACAGAAATGGCGACCGCGGCAGGACCTTGGCAGCAGGAAAGTAGTGTGTTAGATCAAGATCTGAATAAACGAAATGTGATGGATGAAAGAATAGCAGATTATGTTTTCGGAAAAGTCAACCTCACAAAACAATGGATATCTGATCTACTAAGGGATAGGCGCCCGCTAGACGCAGCCATCAAGTGGACAGCGGGTAGAGAGCATAAGAAATCTGTAGAAAAGGCGGTCTGGCTGATGTGCTACAAGAAGCAAGTCCAGCTTTTGGACCAGGTAGTTGCAGCACAGACAGTCCAGATCAACGGCTTGCTTAAAGGCGTAGAGGAAAAGGTTGCGGGAGGTCAAAAACTGATTGAATCGCTTGACGCGCTGAATCAGGAACGCCGCTCTGTAATTCGCTGCCACGAAACCCGGGTAGAATATTTAAAATATCAGGTCGTTGAGGCCAAGGCCAGTGAAGGTAGAATGAGAGAGAGGTGTTTCCGTCTAGCCAAACAAGTAGATGCCCAAGAGGAAAAGCTCCTGGGAACCAGGGCAGCATATAAGATGGCCATGGAGGATAGATCTGAGAACACCGACCACAGCGCTTGCCGCCGGGAGCTAGAGGACCTGAGAGAGGCCCTAGCGAAGGCAAACGGGTTGGTGTGTCTCATAAATCCACCAGCGAGTCAGCTGTTGCTAGCCAAGGAATCCAAAAGACCGATTCCACAAGAGGCAGTTGGGGTACCAACCCCCGAACCTTCTGCGCCTCCTGCCTATGAGGAGTCTTGGACTCCGGGACAGGAGACGGAGACGGTAGAGGAAGAGAGCCCTGAGGTAGAGCAACCCCAGACAGTAGAGTCGGGGCCGGCGCCGATGTGTCCAACGAGACACCGGAGGATCGGTCCAAATGAAGAAAATGGCGATGACGGACCCCTTGAGAGTCAGATCATAATGCCTCATAGCGCACGACAGCTAAGAGAGATGATAAGTCACATCCCAAAACTCTCCGAGTCAGGAGATCCCTCCGTGCATTTCAGGGACGTGGAGCAGACCGCAGCAGTCAATGACTGCGACGGGGTTGAACAGTCTAAAATGCTGCTGTTCTCCCTGGACAGTTCGCTCCTCCAGTGTCTCCCTGACGAGAGCAAGAGAGGGCACAGGGACTATGAGTTGCTACGGGATGAGATTCTGGAGATCATGGGAGAGGGGGACGGAACTCCGTTCCTCCGTTTAGAAAAGACAGTGCAGCTAGAGGGAGAACCCCCACGGGTTTTCGCCGACAGGTTGTGGCCAGTGTATCGGCGCAGCTGCCCGGGCGGGCCGGCCCGGGCCGGGCTGGATGGCGAACAAAGGGCTCACTGGCTTCGGTGCCTGGTAGCAGGTTGCCTGCCAGTAGTGAAGGAACAGGCCAAAGCATGGTTTGACCCCACTAACGCCCGCTCCACGGAGGAAGTAGTACTAGATCAGCTCACGATCAGTTATAGAAACAACAAGGGCAAGAAAACGCCTGTTGTGAAAGGAAAGGTGCATGAGGTGAGACCCGCAGCCTCTGCTAAAAAGGAATGGCGTCAGGAGGGAAATCGCCATCCCCAAGCCAATAGCAGTTGTTACGGGTGTGGGAAGGAGGGTCATTGGCGCAAGGACTGTAGGAATCCTTGGAAGGATAAGAGGGAGAGAGCGTTCGCCGCAGCCCAAGATCAAGCCCAAGCCCGAGTCGCCAACGGCCCGAGAGTTTACCCAACACCAGCACAACCACAAGTGCAGGCCGCTGCCCCAACTCCAGTCCAGAACCCAACCGTAGCCTCTGCCCCGAATAAAGGGGGTGGTGCGGTTGTGGACCCCGCTGCGATCGAGTCAGTCTTGGAGACTATGCGGTCTCTGATGACCTGGCAGGGGAAGGTAGCGGTTGCTAACAGCCCTATCGCCCCCGAGACCCCAGCCGAAACACCTAAATGACTGACGCCCGCGCAGCCCATCTACTTGTGTCCGCTCCGCTATGACGCTTGGAGAAGACCTGTGGTGGAGATGGAGGTGGAGAAACAAAGGGGTAGTTACCTGTTGGATACGGGAGCTTCGTGTACCGTGATCCACACGGACAAACCTTTTGCCTCACCTCTGTCCGCCCAGGCTCCATATTTAGTAGCGGGTTTCACAGGTAGAGAACAGGCTGGCGCGTACTCCCTCCCGCTCTCCATTCAGTTGGGAGCGCTCCACACCACATGGACGTGCATCCTATTGAAGTGGAATGAGGGGGGGGGGGAAAGGCATCCTCGGGGCTGATTTCTTGGTGGAACACGGGATCCTCGTGGACCTGAGAAATCACTGTCTCTGGGGAGCCGAGGGCGGTTTAGGTAAGGTAGTCGTAATCCCGGGGAAGGAAGAAAAGGGGCCCCTGTGCACTATGAAGCCGTCAGGAGGTTATGATCTCGAGCTCATGGTAACAAACGTCCCAACGGACTTGCAGGCGCGTGTGTCAGAAAATCTGACCGCGTTCGCCACCCACAAGCACGACTGCGGGAGAGTCACTGGGTTCGAAGTCAGCGTAGACGGGGACCCCATGATCCGACCCCAAAAGCAGTATAATTTCCCCAAGGAGGCAGAACCCGACATGGAGACAGCAATATCTTCATTGGTACAGCAGGGCGTGTTGAGGACGATAGCCACCCACGTGAACTCCCCATTATGGCCGGTAAAGAAACCGGACAATTCGTGGAGAGCCACGGTGGACTACAGAGTCCTCAATAGTAATATCCCAGCCTGCGCGCCCACGGTAGCAGCAGTTGCAGACTTAATAGGGAGTATTCCAGCATCGGCGACCACATTCACGGTGCTGGACATCTCGAACGGTTTTTGGTCCATTCCGCTGCGGCGGGAGGACCAGTACAAGTTTGCCTTTACTTTCAAAGGGCAACAGTACACTTGGAACTGCTTACCACAGGGTTTTCACAACAGCCCCAGCATTTTCCATCAGTGCATGGCGGGGAGTTTGAAAGAGTTCAGCCAGCCCAACCAGATAGTGCAGTATGTGGACGACTTACTCCTGTTCACAGATACAAGGGAGCAGCACGGCCCACTGTTAGCCGAATTGTTGGAACTGCTAGAAAGGAAGGGTTTCAAAGTAAACCCAAAGAAAGCCCAGATCGGCCAGCAGGAAGTTAAATTCCTGGGTCTGGCCATCCGCGCTGGGGAAAGAGCCATAGATAAGGCCAGGCGGGAATCTATACAAGATCTGCCGATTCCCAACACAGTAATGGGTGTAAGGTCCTTTTTGGGATCGACCGGGTACTGCAGAGATTTCATCGAGGACTATGCTGCCACAGCGGCCCCGCTACTTCGACTCTTACACAAGGGAGTCGAGTGTTCTTGGGACGAGGGGTGCCAGGCAGCATTCGAGAAGTTGAAAAGAGATCTGCAGACCGCGCCATCCCTAGGGGCCATAGATGGGGGAGAGGAGTTCTTTCTGGAGGTAGCCGCTAGTGGGGACAGCCTGAGCGCAGTGCTGCTCCAAGAGCGGCACGGCAAGCTAAGACCAGTAGTTTATTCCTCCAGGGTGCTCACGGATGTGGAGAGGAGTTTCTCCAATTGCGAACGGCATCTCCTGGCCACGCATTGGGCTGTGAACAGATCAGTGATCTTCACAGGGACCTCTCCCATTACGCTCCTCACCCATCACACCCCCACGAAGATGCTTCTGGACGGGAGGATTAAGGATGGGACCGTAAGCAGCGCTCGGATTGCGCGCTGGACCCTCCTCCTTTCCCAGATGGATCTCAAAGTTAAAGGCCTCTGCGCGCCAAGGCTCGCAGCCAATATGGCATATCCCGGGACAGCCCATCAATGTTCCGTAGAAGGGGTATGGGAAGTTAACATAGGTTTACGGGCCGGGATACATCCCACAGGCCGTGAGATCTACGTAGACGGTTCTAGCACTGTAGCTGACGGCAAGCGACTCACAGGGTGTGGAGTTTATGACCCTGCGGCAAACATTGCCCTGGCAATTAAGCTCCCCAGCACGATGAGCGCGCAGCAGGCTGAACTGTCCGCGGTGGCGTACGTGGTTACCCACCCCGAGATTTTCCTAACCCCATATACGATTTGCTGAGACAGCATGTTCACGTGCAATTCGTGTACAGAGTACCTCGCCATCTGGTGCCGACGCGGGTACACCTCCGCGGACGGGCGGCCTTTAACAGTTAAGCCCTTGCTGGAGAAGATCCTAGCAGCTGTGGGGGAGAAAGGAGAGGTGTTCATCCATAAGGCGAAGGCTCACTCCACTACAGAACCCCGCAGTCAGGGCAACCAGCAGGCGGATGCGCTAGCCAGGGAGGGTGCCCGCAACGGCATTCTCTGGGACCCATACGAACCCGGACCCGTGGCGGCGATCCAAGGCAGGGAGGGAATTCCTGGGAACACAGGGGTGACACCGCCCCCAGACCTAAAGACCGTCCAAACCCTGGATCCCGCCCTAAAAGCAGTCCTAAAAGCCATCACAGAGGGCAAACAGGTAGAAGGCCCGTACAGTACGGCAGCCCTCACAGTCAAAGAAGGTATGCTGTTCCGAGAGGAGCAGTGGGTTGTGCCGCAGCAGCACCGAAGGGAATTCCTGCAATTGGCCCACGAGGGTCCAGGAGCGGGACACCCCGGACCTGAGGTCACCTGGCAACGGGTGGAGCAGGCGGGATGGTGGCCGGGACTTCGGGACGATGTCCGCGAGTTCTGCGCAAGCTGTCTTGTGTGTGCTGCTAACAACCCAGACCCCCACAAAAGGAAGGTGCCCATGGGGCACATCAAGAGGGTAGAGGGACCATGGCAGTCGATTCAGGTCAACTACATAGGGCCCCTGCCCGCTGCCCAGGGAGGCTATAAGTACTGCCTTGTCCTGGTAGATGTGTTCACCAAATGGGTAGAAACCTTCCCGTGCAGAACAGCTACGGCACTGGGTACTGCTAAGATCTTGATTCGGGACGTGTTCTCACGGTGGGGACTCCCCCGTTTTGTAGAGTCCGACCAAGGGAGTCAGTTCACCGGTCAAGTAATGCAGAACGCCCTCATGCTCTTGGGCATTGAGGGAAAGTGGCACGTAGCATACAATCCCCAGTCATCCGGGATTGTTGAGCGTATGAATCGGACCCTCAAGGAAAAGCTGAGGAAAGAGACAATGGGCTCGCCCCAGAAATGGGCGGAGGTCCTGCCTTTAGTCTTCATGGGGATCCGAGCCAGCCAGTCCAAAAGCACGGGGTATTCCCCGCACGAGTTAATGACTGGAAGGATCATGCGAACACCCACCCATGTGCTAGCCCCGGTGCTCACTGAGGGCCAGCTCCGAGAGGTGAAACGGGACAAATTCGCCCAAACCCTCTTGGAGCGCCTGAGACTGATTTATGGGCAGGCGGCTGGGAACATGGGAAGACAGCACCAGGGAAATAAACTGTTGTTGGAACCTCGGAAACAACAAGAGTGGGTAGTCGGAGACCAGGTCATGGTCCGAAACTACGCCAGGATAGGGAGTTTTGAACCACTGTACATGGGGCCATACAGCATTGTAGACAAGGCCAGCCCCATGGTTTATGCAGTGAAGACGCCCCGACGTACCAAATGGTTTCAGATCAACCAGTGTAAACTGTTTAAACCGGGTACACAAGGGCCACCAAAGGGGACCAGGTCTGAGAACAAAGATCCTCAGCCTGTAACAGAGTCACAGACCACACAGGCTGGAGCAGTAGCCTGCGTGAAGGGAGAGGCCATCCCATTGGAGTGGGAGGTCTCATCTTTTGAATGGGATTTAGGCAGGGGAGAGCCCGAACAGCTCAACCTCGCTCTAGACCCAATCACGGAGGAGGAAGAGTCAGAGGACGGCAGTCCCGCCCTCGACTCAAGCTTGGGGGAGGTAGGGAGTGGGGGTGGAGACTCGTTACCTGTAGGGACAGGTGAGGTGGAGTCAGAAGCCACAGATCCCGACCCCGGGGGGGCGGAGCCTGAGGGAGGGGAGCTGGAGCCGGCAGCTGTGGAGGAACCACAGGCTGTAACGGTAACAGTCACAACCCCCGGTCCATCGGCCCCAGGAGCCCAACCCAAAGCAGCCCCTCGTAGGTCGGCTCGAGCGCCCCAGCCCAGAAAATTTGGCCAGATTCTCCCCATCCTTCCCAACCACGGTTTAAAGCAGCCCCAGGAAGACATGATCCCCGTTCAGCAGCGACAGGCTGCGGGGGATCAAAGCCAAAGATCAATGCAGCCCCACCGCAGGGTGTGGCACATGACAGACCTCACAGGGATTCGGAAAGCCGCCCCACGGAGGGCGGCGCTGTACATAAGTTAAGTTAGGTAATTATGGTCATAGTTTAAGGAATGTAAAGTATATGGTGTTAAGAGTACAATTTTGAGGTCTGCCCGGTATGTGTGTTTGTTAGGGAGCGGGGTCCAGGAACCCGCGCGTCCAATTAATTTAGGCCAGCACCTATCGGGAGCCCGGCTACATCATTTTGTTGGTTACAGAAACCTGGGATACGATGGAAAGGATTGTCGTCGCGTTCATGGCGATCGGGTGCGGGTGGGCCTACCGAGGCCGCACCAAGGACGTCATCATTTTCGGGTGCTCCGGGGACACGGCCCCCATCGCAACGGATGGGACGGGGGAGCGAGAGGTAGAGGAAACCGCCACCTACTTCCACCAAGGGAGATGGCCAGGTTGGCTGGGAACGAATTCTACGGAATATTCCAGCAATTTCGGTTTTGCCTACCAAGAGACTTCATTAACGTGCCCTCGAGTGAGGATCCTAGCGCCCAGAGTCAGCGTTACCGTGGGAAAGAGGATTTGTCTGGTGTGCAATGGGAACGTACCACCAAGGCGATGGTGGTGGCTACGAAAGCTGGGAAAGGACATGAGAAACTCTACGGTCGAGTGGGAGCGACTGGGTAATAATACCCATCGGACTATTACGGGAACTCACGGACAATTACGTGTGTGTTGGGACAAATGGTGGGAACCAGATGAGGGAATATATGTCTGTATGTGGGGTTCGAGACACGTCTGCCCCAAGGGCGTGTCCATCTTCTTCCAGAGGCAGTGGCAGGATGAAGGGAAGGGGATGAGATGGGATGTTAGCACTCGAGCGTGCGGAGCCCCATACTCCCCTATTCCGGTGAACGCCACTGAACTCATCACCCGCCCACGCAAGCCCCTGCCCACGCTTCCGGTAGCACTAGCCCAGAAAGGAGGGTGCCCAACCACCACCAAGGGACCCGGGAACGGTTTAGTATTGGTACCCACCGGTCAGGTGCTGTACCAAGGGGTACACTACGCGGTGGCCTCAGTGATTTTAAATCTCACTGAGGTAAGATTGCCGGAGTGGTGTCCCAAAGAAACGGAACAATTATACCAGGTCCTGTTAACCCGTATGTTTAGACAATTTTACGAATTTGACTTTGCCGACATCGACAGAGACAAATTATACACCACACCGCCAGAAGTTTTGGATCGAGTCGGGAGGCAAAGAAGGGGTACTGTAAATGACATATTCACTGCTTTTAATACCGGGACATCTGTTGTCAACGCTCTAGATAACGTGGAGCTGCAGACACAGATCAACGGTTTAAAAGCCCAGTTAAGGAACATATTGACAGACGAAAACAAGGTAGTGGGTTCTGAGTTGCATGAGGACCAGGCCATGACACTACACTTTAAGGACATAATTGCTGAGCTGGAGAAACACGCGAGAACGGTAAATGCACTCATTAAGGAGGATCGGAATGCGTCCGATCAAGCTGCGCAAAACGAGGCCTGTGTGCTGTACGGGGCGTGGTTATTGGGCGAGGGCCGCAGTAATCTTGAAGATTTAAAACAGGGTTTGGTCCCGTCCTGGATCAGCAACAAGCACTTGCAAGCGCTCCACCCTTTTGAGAATGCATTAAGCCCGCGCCAGCTCAGGCTAGCCGCAGAAGCATACCCAGTCCCAGTGGACTGCGGACATTCAAATCACACTATTATGGGAATAGTAGTAAGAATGCCGGTGTTGGGTCCCGCAGCAAAGCCCGCCCCGGTACACAGAGTAGAGAACATTGGAGTCATTCAGGGGGGCGCACACATTCGTTACGCAGTGGTCCCGCCTTACGTCATCAGATGGGAGCGTACGATGACAGGCACCGACCTCTCGGGATGTCGGAGCCGGGGAGCACACATCATCCTGTGTCCCCAGCACTTGAATGCCTTTTTGAAACCACAGTGCGGGTTCAGAACCGCTAGCGCGAAGCCGGTGAATTGCACCATGGAGGCAATGGCAGAGGACCATGTGCCCCCACAGGTAGCATATATCGGGGGTGGGACATACTGCGTCACCACTGCAGCGCCTCAGTACCGATATGGACAACACGAGTGGTGTTCGGTCGGTGATAGCAGTTTCTGTTTCAAACCCAGGGCCGAGGTTCAAGTGGCACAACAACGAACTGTTCCCATTCCTGCGCCCTCCACCGTACACATCACTATCAAAGAGAATTTCACAGACTTACAACGATTTGTCGCGCATTTTGGTTATGTCATTCCCCCTCTTCCCGAACACCTCACCAAGATTTTAAAAGCCGTTATAATTTCGCAGAAACATTTCTACACACTGGAGCAGAAGACTTTAGAGATAGGAAAAGACATATTGGACATAACCATCCCACCATGGTGGGACTTGTTCACCAACATAGAGGTCCCCGCCTGGATTAGAATAGCATCCCATATCCTAGTAGTATGTCAGGTTTTGATTGTGATATTTTTGCTCTTCGTGCATTGCAAAAGAGGCAAACGCCTCCAGAGGCACGAGAACACAGGAGAATGGAGAGAACGCTATGTGCGAATGGGGGAAGCAGATACCCCACTCTAAGCTGCTAGTATAAGATTAAGCGTCCCTCCAATTAAAAAATTTTTGTGATTGTTTTGGGTTATAAGGAAATAAGTATTGTTATGTTATTAGTCGTTATTAAGTTTTGATTAATAAAAGGTGTATGCAGATGGCGTAAAAGGGTATCAACCCCTGCCCATCTGACAGGTGAAGGTGTTATAGTTTAAGATTTGCTGTCTATGATTCCAAATGTGCATGAGGTAATTTTCATTTTCTCCGGAAATGGGAACTGCATGTGTCGTGAGGGTCATAGATAGCTAAGTGCCAGGAATGTTTGGATGTGGGGAATCAGGGAAAATTTGCTCAGCAAGGATTATTGATACTTTAAGCAAGCTATCAGTATCACAGGGGGGCCTGTAAGATTCGCAATTTTCAGCAAAAATCACGCAAGAAAACTGGATAAAATAAGACTGTTTATTGACCAAAGTAAGCTTGCACAGAAAAACCTTTGATAAAAGGGCATACAAAATGGCCGCCAGGCCCCGTGATCAGTTTATGAACCATTTTATTTCTGTTACTGCAAGCCAGACAGGCTTGTGGATTGAAGACAGTGAGCCCGCGAAAGCCAGTATCTGGGAACCGAAACTCAGAGCAACAGCATACATATTCAATGGATGATAAGTACAGGATGGGGCCCATCAAGATATGAGCGGACAATTATACCGATTTATCGTACAAAGGAAAAACCGTTTAGCAGCCATCAAGGAAAATGTCCGGACCGATCAATATGCGAACCGAGCCGCGGTGACAATGCAAAGGACATTAACAGACATTATCGGCCAGGAAGGCCAGTTCAAGTTATCACCGGCTCCGTTACAAGACAAAGCGCCCCTGCAGAGATCTCTGCCCGCCAAAATTAATACAAAGACAGGACTATGATTTGGCGGGAGATAAGACTGTCCCAAAAGAGTATAACTATGGATTGAAAGTCCATCTAAGTTACTTCTTCACTGCTACGGCTTCTTGTTGGGCGACTTCAGGCTTCCATTTCTTCAAGAACTTTCTTCTACGAGGAACGAACGAAGGGCGGACGGTGCCCGGATCGGCGCCTCTTCCACTTCGGCAGATCGATGAAAACGTTTTCGTCTTTTTAAAGACGGACGGTTTCGGAAAAAGGACAACGTGGCCGGTGTTCAGCCAAACAAGGCTCGGCCACGACGAGAAGACGACAAGGGTGGCCCGGGTACTGGGGTCGGGAGATCATCGACGACCCAGGCCGACGGAGAAGAAACCCTCTGGAGAACCGGCGATCGATGCCACAAGATTCTCCCATGTGCATAACCTGCATCTAGGTCTACTCCATGAACCCAAATCCACGATTGTGGATCTCAACCTTGACGAGCGCTCATCGAGGCTGGGTCTACCCCACCGCCTCGAGGGAGGAGAGAATATCGACTGCGCCAGAAGCTTCCAATCCACGTGACGACGGGAAGCGGTGTCAAAAAGGTTGCGAACCCCTTTTCGCGATTTCGAGAGTGGTGAGCATGATCCCAAGTTCCCCAGGTCGAAACTTAGTTTAGGTATAGGGGAGGGAGTTAAGGGAAATCGTAATGTGTTTCCCCCTTTTACGATGTGCCGTGTGTTCCCCATTTCCATAGAGTCAAGTTCATAAATTTGTGCATGATTGTAGTTACTTTAATCTGTGCCTATGACATGTATTTTGTAATGCTTCAAACTGTTCAAAAATAAAAGCATCCATTTCGTGCTATTCAGCCTGGTCTATTGAGTCCTCTTCTCTGCACTACTGTTCTCTGCATCTAAGTCCAAGGTCTAGAACCGTAGGGGGGGGTGGGTCGAACCACTCAAGGGTAATTCTTGCACGAAGCCTGGCAGGGGGCCAGAACGGGCAAGAGAGCAGGAAAAAAAACCCTACAGGAGTGTGAGAGAGAGAGAGATTGGGAGTGTGAGAGAGGGAGATTGGGAGTGAGAGAGAGAGAGATTGGGAGTGTGAGAGAGAGACTGGGAGTGTGAGAGAGAGAGAGAGATTGGGAGTGTCAGAGAGAGAGATTGGGAGTGTGAGAGAGAGAGATTGGGAGTGTCAGAGAGAGAGATTGGGAGTGAGAGAGAGAGAGATTGGGAGTGTGAGAGAGAGAGATTGGGAGTGTTTCAGTGAAGCAACCACTAACACTATTAACAATAACCAGCCCCAGGACAGTGACATCGTAGCACAGAGAATTCGACCCAACACAATTGTCACTAAACAAAAGGAAAAATACCTGTCATATTGGGCAGAAACAACAAAAACCCAAAGCAAACTCAATTGCTACTTGGCCCTAAACAGACAATACAACATGGCTGAGTACCTGACCATGGTAAAGGATAACAAACTGAGAAAAACCTTGACAAGGTACAGACTTAGCGAACATAGCCTAGCGATCGAAAAAGGCAGACACAGGCAAACCAGGCTGCCAAGAGAGGACAGGATATGCTCTCACTGCAGTCAGGGAGTAGTGGAGACAGAGATGCACTTCCTCACAGCCTGTGGAAAATATCAGGGCATCAGGGAGAATTTCTACCAAAAATTCTCACAAATATGCCCTGAATTCAGAAATTTGAATGACGACCAATAACTCCCATACCTACTGGGGGAGGAGAGAAGCTGTGTAGCACTGGCGGCACACTATGTTACAGCTTGCCATGAACAGAGGGACAACCAGTAAACCTAAGAAAAGAGTATATATAAATAATGCGAATGTTTATTTGTACACTCAGGGATATACCTGTTTATACACTGTATGAATAGAACTGCATTTATGTGTTCAACCATAAATGTATTTTGATGCTTTGGCAACATAAGATGTACCTTATCATGCCAATAAAGTGATTTGAATTGAATTGAATTGAATTGAGTGAGAGAGAGAGAGAGATTGGGAGTGTGAGAGAGAGAGACTGGGAGTGAGAGAGAGAGAGAGAGATTGGGAGTGTGAGAGAGAGAGATTGGGAGTGTGAGAGAGAGAGATTGGGAGTGTGAGAGAGAGAGAGATTGGGAGTGTGAGAGAGAGAGAGATTGGGAGTGTGAGAGAGAGAAAGATTGGGAGTGAGAGAGAGAGAGAGATTGGGAGTGTGAGAGAGAGATTGGGAGTCTGAGAGAGAGAGAGAGATTGGGAGTGTGAGAGAGAGAGAGATTGGGAGTGAGAGAGAGAGAGATTGGGAGTGTGAGAGAGAGAGATTGGGAGTGTGAGAGAGAGAGAGATTGGGAGTGTGAGAGAGAGACTGGGAGTGTGTGAGAGAGAGAGACTGGGAGTTTGAGAGAGAGATTGGGAGTGTGAGAGAGAGAGAGATTGGGAGCGTGAGAGAGAGAGAGATTGGGAGCGTGAGAGAGAGAGAGATTGGGAGCGTGAGAGAGAGAGAGATTGGGAGCGTGAGAGAGAGAGAGATTGGGAGCGTGAGAGAGAGAGAGATTGGGAGCGTGAGAGAGAGAGAGGTTGGGAGTGTCAGAGAAAGAGATTGGGAGTGTGAGAGAGAGAGAGATTGGGTGTGTCAGAGAGAGAGAGATTGGGAGTGTGAGAGAGAGATTGGGAGTGAGAGAGAGAGAGAGATTGGGAGTGTGAGAGAGAGAGATTGGGAGTGTGAGAGAGAGAGATTGGGAGTGAGAGAGAGAGAGAGATTGGGAGTGTGAGAGAGAGAGACGGGGGGAGAGAGACTGGGGAGAGAGAGAGAATGGGGAGATAGAGAGAGAGAGACTGAGGGGGAGAGAGAGAGCGACTGAGGGGTGAGAGAGAGAGATGTGGAGAGAGGGAGAGGGAGAGAGTGGGGAGATAGAGAGAGAGAGACTGAGGGGGGAGAGAGAGAGTGACTGAGGGGGAGAGAGGGAGACTGGGGGAGAGAGAGAGAGATGGGGGAGAGAAAGAGAGAGAGTAGAGAGACGGGGGAGAGAGAGGAGAGAGACTGGGGAAAGAGAGAGAGAGAATGGAGAGAGAGAGAGAGACTGAGGGGGAGAGAGAGCGAGACTGGGGGAGAGACGGGGAGAGAGAGAGAGAGACTGGGAGAGAGAGAGAGATGGGCGAAGGGAGAGAGAGACTGGGGAGAGAGAGAGAGACTGGAGAGATAGAGAGAGAGAGCGAGAGAGTGACAGGGGGAGAGAGAGAGACTTGGGGGGAGAGGGAGAGAGTGGAGGGAGAGGGAGAGAGTGGGGGAGAGAGTGAGGGAGAGAGTGGGGGAGAGAGTGGCGGAGAGAGTGGGGGAGAGAGAGAGAGAGAGACTGGGGGGAGAGGGAGAGAGTTGGGGAGAGAGAGAGAGAGACTGGGG